>NW_027397066.1:120975210-121088626 GCF_003265705.2 Callorhinus ursinus | reverse complement strand
TGAAAGAAAAAAATGGGAGTCATGGCATTTGTTGGAAAGAGACTGGTGTGTTATGGAGAATTAAAAACCAAACCTTCGGGATGAAGCTTCGGAGACCTTAGGGATAGGACTTGGTTGACTATGGGGCTCTACGATAAATGTGACTCCCAGGAGCATTGTCTTTCCATTTCAAGTTTTAAATGCCAGGGAGGGAGAGAGAAAGAGAGAGAATACCTTCCCTTGCACCAGGTTTATATTCTCTTCATCAGTGCCCAAGGTGCAGGGTCATGAAGGAGCATGGCCATTGGCATCCATCTCTGTGGCCTTAAGCCATTCCCAGAGATGGAGGATCATTGAGAGGCAGGTACCATCACAAAAGTTGCTTGCTGTAATTTTAAAACTGAAGTGATCACATTTTCTGCTGATAATTGGGCATAAAAGTCTCAGAAGAGCCCATTTTTAGTCTTTTCCCCTCTGTAGCCCTTGTTTCTCTGATTTTCTTTGTTGCAATTTTTCCATTGAGGAGATCATACATTCTAATGATTTCAGCAATTAACACTTTGCTGGTGACACCCAAATGTACTTCCAGCTTGAATCTCTTTTCTGGGTTTGAGCCTCATATCTCCAAATGTTCTCTCACTGCTTAAAGTTCAACATGGCCAAAATTGGGTTCATCATATGTCCCTCCCAATTTCTTTATTTCTATCAAGATGCTACTGTTTTCCATGATAACTAGCATCTATGGCTCCTTCCTTGTTTTTCAAATTTCAAATCCTGAACTTCAAAATGTGAACGACCCCCCTTCTATACTGACTGCTAACCAGAGTTCAAATCCTCCTCCACTCTCATTTAGATCGTAGTCTGTTACCTGGCCATGCCCCTCCTCCTTTCTAATCATTCTGTCTTACCATTGCCGTGTAGATTGTTCTTAGATTCCATTTGTATCATACTATGCCCACCTCAAAACATACTGAATGCTATTTCAGGATATTTTATATATAGGTCTGAGGTTGTCACCACAAGATAACATTGGTAACTCAGAGATACCTGCTGTCAGTGATCTACTTAAAAATTATTTGAAAAATTTTTTCTAGAAATATTCTATGAGATAGATAGCCAACTCTATTAGACATGAATAGCATAGTGTTGACAGAAAGGAGAGTATGTTAGCATAACCATTAACCGATTAGAGGAAAAACTATTTCTTCTACTCACACCAGCATTTCTGACACCTAGCCTGTGGGTTTTGTACACCAAGAAATTCTCCAACTCTGGACACCAACTGGATGTCCTGTAATTCAATTACAACATTAACTACCTGGAGTTAGTGTAAACCCCCTACGTTAAGGGCTCTGGTCCACAGGACTGCGCCCCACTTAAGATGCCAATTGCAGGTCTAGGTGGTTATCTGTGCTTCTGACCAAACGGCTACATATCAGAGGTCCGCATAATCCCTTCCTCAGGTTTGATAATTTGCCAGAATGGCTCGACAGAACTCAGGAAAAGTGCTTAACTTAGTAGATTACTGATTTATTATAAGAGGATACAACTCAACAGCAGCCAGTTGGAAAAGATGCATAAGACAAGGTAGGCCACCCTCCTAGCCCACCTAGATGTGTTCGGGAACCTGGACGCTCCCTAAACCCTATGGTCAGGGTTTTTAATGGAGGCTTTATTAAGTAGGCATGATTGATTAAATCATTGGCTATTAGTGGTTAACTCCAGCCCCTCTCTCTCCCCCTCCCCAGAGATCTGGGGGTGGGGCTGAAAGATCCAACCCTCTAATCATGTGGTTGGTTTCCCTGGCAACCAGCCCCCATCCTGAGCTTTCGAGAGCCCCCAGCCACCAGTTATTTTGTTAGCATACAAAAAGACACATCATTTTGGAGATTCCAAGGGGTTTAGGAGCTGTAAACCAGAAAACAGGGACAAAGACCATATATGTACTTCTTTTTATATCTCAGTATCACACCTGTTAGGTTTTTTTAAAACTTTTTATTTTGAAATAATTTCAGAGTTTCAAAAAAGTTACAAAAATAGAGACTTTCCCTATGCCCTTTATTCAGCTTCCCCAAATACTAATATGTTATAGCCATGGTACAGTAATCAAAACCAGTAAGTTAACATTGAAACAATATTATTAACTAATTTACAGGCTTCATTCAAATCTTGCCATTTGTCCCACTCAAGCACTTTTTATGGTCCAGGATCCAATCCAAGATTCTGCATTGCATTTAATTGGCATGTCACTTTAGTTTCCTCTAATCTGGGACAGTTCAGGTTTCATTTGTTGCTCATGACTTTGACACTTTTGAAGAGTTCTGGTCAGTTATTTTTGTAGAATGTCTTTTGATTTAGGTTTGTCTGATGTTTCCTCATGTTGAAACATGCAAGTTTTCTTGGAAAGATACCACCAAAGTAATGTAATATCTTTCTCAGGCATCGTATCAGGAGATACATGATGTTGATTTGTCTCATTGTGGGTGATGTTAATTTTGATCACTTGGTTGAGAAGTTGTCTTCTAGATTTCTGCACTTAAATTTACTCTTTCCCCTTTGTGATTAATAAGTATTTTATAGAAAGATATGTTGAGACCATGTAATACCCTGTTTTTTACTGTAATTTTGCTTATTAATTTTTTAATCCGTTGATTGTTCTACTGCAATAATTATTAACTCAGGTATTGCCAAATGGTAATTGTCTTATTTCCATCATTCAACCTACATTTATTCATTGAAATTCTGCTATAAGAAAGAGCTATCTCAGGGCGTCTGGGTGGTTCAGTTGGTTAAGCGTCCAACTCTTGGTTTCCACTCAGGTCATATCTCAGGGTGGTGAAATCGAACTCCACCTCAGGCTCTATGCTCAGCATGGAGTCTGCTTGAGTTTTTCTCTCCCTCTCCCACTCTCTGTCTCCCTCTGTCCTGCCCCATCCTCCCACTCTCTCTCTCAAATAAATAAATAAATCTTAAAAAGATCTGTCTCTTCTTCCACATTTACTTTTTATTCAATTATTTATATCAGTATGAACTTGTGAATGTTTATTCTATGGGTTATATCTATTACTATCATTACTAATTTCCTGTTCAAGTTGCTCGATATTGAGCCATCAGATTGCCTCCAGAAATTGGCTCCTGTGTCCTTTCAACAAGCTCACATAATTTTGTGGTTGCTGTTGTTATTAATTCCTTACTTTCTGGCAGAAAGTTCCAGCTCATCCTGTATTTCCCCTGCCCTAGTCCTGGAATCAGCCATTTCTCTCCAAAGCCCTCGTTCTTTCTATTGCCATGAGGAGAATGACATTTGAAAACCAAGATCTGGGTACCTGGTGTGTTAATTTCTACTGCAGTGTCATGGCTTCTAGGCCTCTCAGTGGACAGAGCTGGGAAATATATGCATGTATATACATACATATACATATGCATATATGTCTACTTCTATAACATTAATTTTTAATGTGCTTTCTGTGTCCCCAGCAAGGGTTCATAAGTAGGTGACTTGTTAGCTGGATATAGATCACAGATATCTTTTACTGGTTCACTTTGTATTTAAAAAGAAAATATGAAATAATAGAATTTGTTTAGCTGCATAAAACAAACACCCCTTCTCCAAAAATTATTTGAAATGAGGGTTGATTTGTTTTTCATTTTTCTATTATGTAAAAGAAGTTTGGAAGTAGGCAGTTAGGGTGGAATGGGAATGTCATAGTCATCAAGGACCTAGACACCACCCAACTTTGTGCTCTACCATCCCTAACTCATAGCTTCTATTTTCAAAGTCATGTCATGACCTCAGATCATGGTCCGATATGTCTGTCATAGCTCCAGCCATCACGTCTACCTTTCAGGCTGGAAGAAGGTAGAAAGGAATAAGGGCAAAAGGAGCATCTGTCCCAAGTGACTCAACACTTTCTAGAAGTCACCTGACAACTCTGCTGACATTTCACTGGCTACCCAATCAACCAAAGAGGCCAGGAAGTGTCAACTTTTAATTGGGACATTGTGGCTAGAATAAAACTGGAGTTCTGTTAGTAAGAAAGGAGGGGAGAATGGATGTTGAAAAGGCACAGAAGAGTCTCTTACACAGCACCAACATTTAAAAACCAGAAGGAGAATTCACATAAAATCTGGATTTATGACTTTTCTTGAAAAATTTCAAAATCAGGCATTGCTGAACCCACGTTAGGATGGCACCTGTCAGCTGAAGTGGCCTTCTTTGGATAGAATATAACTTCTCCATAGAGTAGAAATTGTTTACCAACCGTTGAATCTTTTTTGTTGTTATTTCTAGCCATAATAAATATTTTGCCTTTAAACGTGGATTACAGCAAAGCACTTTAAAAGAAAAGAAACAATGGAGAACCTCAATTTCTTCTAGGCTTTAATCATTTTATATTCCCTAGACAAATCCTCCAGATCAGACATTCTTGATTCATGATCTCCTAATATTGTTTACAATATTGCTATGAGAGAGAGAGAGAGAGAGTGTGTGTGTGTGTGTGTGTGTGTGTGTGTGTGTGTGTGTGTATGGCTGTATGTTTAGTGTGTATTCATTTTTCTAGAGAGAGGATTCATAATTTTATTTAGATACTCAAAGGAGTTTTTGACTAACAAAGGGATGTCTTATTCATGTCCATATCCTAGCACCTAGCACAGAGCCTGTTACAGTATTAGGTCTGCAATAATGTTTTCTTAGATTAAAAAGCTTATTTGTTTATTTCTGAATTCCACTGCATTTATAGTGTTAAGCTGTGAGACGATTAGTACTTAGTTATAGACTATTCTTATATCATCCATTAATTGTTATATAATTCATTAATCATTTCATTTCAGTTTGTCTTTTCCACTAATCTAAATTATAAGGGCAAAGATCATGTCTTATGTTTCTTTTCTCTGTCCCATAGCACCAAACACAGTACCAAGCATCTAGGAAACTTAAAAAAAGTCTGTTAATAATTCATCTCAAAAGCTCATTGACCCAGGAGTTTGATTTCTATATAATTAAACAGCAAATTTGAAGAGTAGGTCCACAAATGGCCATTATGATGGAGACCTGAGCTATCCTAATGCAATTTTCAGGTCTTTGCAGGTATGGGGACACAGAAAAATAATAATTATTCTGATTCATGTTTTTTTCACTAATCACATATTCATTTTTCCATTTATTTAGCAAATATTTGTTGGGATCCTACTATGTATCTGGCACTGTGTAAGGCACTGGAAGAAATGAAAGGATGGTTGTTCCCTCCCATTGAAGAATTTATAGCCTAGTGTAGGACCAGACCTGTAACAGTTAACTGTAATATAATATATTAAGTGCTATTAGAGAAATAGCTACAAGGTGCTATAAAGGAGTGAATAAGTAGCTATAGAAGTCAGGTTAAGCCTTTACAGAAGTGACATTTGAGCATGTTTTGAAGGAATGGGCAAAGAATGAGCATAGGTAAATTTAGACAGAAACTTAGAAACAAGAGAAAGATTTTATATTCATTAAATAAAGGATCCTTAAGTGTGATTGAGAAGAGGCCTGGGTTGGGGATAAATGATGGGAAGTGGGTGATGCAACCAACATTTAATAAATATATATGGCAGACACCATGCTAGGCAATGGGGATGTACTGGTGAATGAGATAGACATAGTCTTTACCTTCTGGAGCTTATAATGTAGCAGGGGGGACAGAAATTAAGCACATGGTGAAATGTGGACATATAATAGGGATAATAGAATAATATCTATTAAATATCTAAATAATAGAATAACATCTGAGAGGGTGGGAGCAGGTATACAAGGAAGGTAACATTTAAGCTGAGCCCTGAAAGGTATATAGGGACTGGAAAGGGGAGGTGGGAAGAGATGGGGAAGAGGACAGGGGAACATTCTGTTAGAGTGCTGGACATCTGAGTATCCACCTGCAAAAGAATTAAGCTGGACCTTTCCCTCACATCATATATAAAAACTAACCCAAAATGGATCAATGACCATATGAATATAAGAGCTAAAACCATAAAACTCTTAGAAATAAATGTAGGGGCAAATCTTCATGACCATGGATTTGGCAATTGATTCTCGGATTTAACACTGAAAGCACAAGCAACAAAAGAAGAAATAGGTAAATTAGACTTCATTAAAGGGGCACTTGCATGGCTCAGTTGATTAAGCATCCAACTCTTAGTTTCCACTCAGGTCCTGAGTGGAACAATATGTGGGATCAAGCCCTGCATCAGGCTCCACGCTCAGTAAGAGTCTGCTTAGATATTCTCTCCCTCTATCCCTTTCCCTGCTCGTGCATTTCTCTCCCTCTCTCTCTCTCTCAAAAAAATAAATAAAAATAATTACCTCATTTAAAAAATTAGACTTTATTAAAATCAAAAGCTTTTGTGCATCAAAGGACATTATCAAGAAAGTAAAAAAAAAAAACAGCTACACAATGGAAGAAAATATTCGTAAATACATATCTGACTAGGGTTTTGTATCCAGAATACATAAACAGCCCTTACAACTTAACAGCAAAAAGACAAACAGCCCAGTTAAAAAATGGGACAAAGGACTTGAATAGACATTTCTCCAGAGCAGATATACAAACAGGCAAGAAGCTTTATATGTTCTCCCTCTGTGTATATACATGATGCTCAAAACCATTAGTCATTGGGAAATGTAAATCAAAACCACATGAGATATACCTCACACCCACTAGGATGGTTATAATCTAAATGTCAGATAATAATAAGTGTTGATGAGGATGTGGAGAAATTTGAACACTCATGCATTGCTGTTGGGGATGTGAAATGGTTCAGCTGCTTGGGAAAACAGTTTAGGGGTTCTTTAAAAAGTTAAGAGGTAAGCTACAGAGTTAGCCTGTGACTCATAATTCCATGCTCAGATATATACCCAAAAGAACTGAAAATAGGTAGTCAAAAAAGTACATGTACCAGCATGTTTTTTGCAGCAGTATTCACAATAGCCAAAAGATGGAGGCGGCCCAAGTGTCCAGTGACAGATGAATGGATAAACAAATAGTGGTGTATACACACAATGGAATATTATTCAACCACAAAAAGTAATGAAGAACTGGTACATGCCATAACATGAATGAACCTCCCAAACATTATGTTAAATGAGAGAAGCCAGACACAAGAGACCACATATTATAGTTCCATTTATATGAAGTATCTAGAATATGCAAGTTCATGGAGACAGCATTGGGTGGTGCCAGGAGCTAAGGAAAGGTGGGAATGGGGAGAAACTGCTTAATGAGTAAAAGGCTTTACTCTGGAGTGATAGAAATGTTTTGCAATGGTATAAGGTGGGGGTTGCACAATGTTGTGATTGTACTAAATTCCACTGAATTGTTCACTTTAAAGTGGTTAAATTTCTTTCATGTGAATTTCACCTCAATACATTACGAATTCTGTTATCAGTGGTCTGTAAAGTCCAGGGCAGTGGAAATAGTAGTATGTGTGAGGGCAGGTAGGCTCTAAAAGAATTTGAAGAATTGAAATAAAAGATAATTGTGGCCAAAACATAATAAATTAAATTGAATCACTAAAATGTAGGCTGGAGAGGTAGGCAGAGGCCAGCATTGAGGTGATAATACTAAGGGATTTGTTAATGGGAAATAAGAAGATGAATATCATGATAGAATTCATGTTTGTTTTTCCAATTCAGTTTTTTTTTTAATATCACTCTGCTGTGTAGAAAATAGATTTTAAGGGGTCATGGAGCATTCAAGGAGTCTGATTGGAAGGCTATTTTAGAGATCTAAGCAATAGACAATGGTGGGTAGGTCTAGGATGGAGGCAATGGGAAATAAAGGGTCATGAAGAGATTTGAGAGATATTTAGGAGCTTGATGTTTGATTAGATGTAGGGGTAGAATTGCAAGACAAAATACAGTGTGCTCAGTTAAATTTCAGTATTTGGAAAATATTAATACTAAAAAATGATTCATTGTTTACCTGAAATTAAAATTTAGTTGAAGGTCCTATATTTTTAATAGCTAAATCTGGTAATCCTACATGAGAGATAAAGGACATCTAGGTTTTTGGCACCAGCATTTGGTAGGTGATATCTCTCTTTCCTGAAATAGGGAACATGGAGGAAGGAATCTGTTTTTCTTGGAGGAGGGGACATCACACATTCAATTTGAATTATAACCATGTAGCCCCTAGATTAAGATAGATAGAATCACTCAAGGAGTGTTTGCAGAGTGAAAAGAGAAAAATGTGTAGGATGATATAGGATCATCTATAATTAAAAGATGGTCAGAGAAAAAAAAAACCCAGTGTAGGAGACTGAGAAGGGTTCTAAGACTGGAGGATGGGAACCATGATGGTGGTGGTGTGGAAGGCCAAGTCAGGGAGAGTTTCATGGAGGAAGGAGTACTCTATAAGGTAGAAGTTACAGAGAAGTCAAATCAACTGAGGACTGAAAAAAGACCAGCAATGTTGGCAATTAGGAGATTTCGGGAGACTTAAACAAGAACTCCTTTAGTGTGATGTTGTAGGGGGGAGATTGTACAGATCTAAATTTGGTGGGTTATGGAATGATCAGGTAAGGAAATAAAAGGAGCTACAAATTTGATAATTAGGGGATTTGTGCTGGAATATCTAGTCAGACAGTGGTGGCAGTAAAGAACATCAATTTTAAATTCTATAAGTTGCCCTCATCTATTAATTTTTTTCTGCAGAGCACTGAAGCAAAAAAATTAAGAATCTAATTTTTAAACTATAGACAAATACAAAATGAAGGAGTTTGGTTTTTCAAGATAGTCCTTTTGTTTTGCAGAGGAAGACCACAACTCTTTATATCTGACTCAACTTTGCTGTAACTAGTAGCACTACAGCTGGACCCTAGACAGATACAAAATGTGTTTCCTTTTTCTTTTCTTTTCAAGATTTGCTTTTCAGCTCCAGTGATCTAATATAGTCATTCTTTTGAATATCTGGAGGGTTGATTAACTGTACTTATCACTTTATAATATGTAGGGCAGGTGTGTTTGTGGGTGTATGAGCTAGAGATAGAAGAGTGTGTCTAAATGCTAAGTCAATTAACATCGATTTGGTATATAGTGAAGCATACCATGTTATAAGAAAAATAAATATAACTTAAAGGCAAAGAAACACTAAACACCTAGTTAATTTATGGTGAAGCATACTTAGTTTATGATTTTGGTACATACTTTAACTAGAACACTGTTCTGTGCTCATTTTTATTAAATACTGTAGGTGTTTGCTGGGGCATGAGGTAATAACCTAAATACAATTAAAATGACCATAAAATTAGGGTCTCCACATAGGCTCCCAAGGATGGGTCTGTTTGAGGCTTCTAGTCATCAGCATTGGGTGGTCTGCTATTGGTGCATGATACTTAAATAGAGCCTTTTCCCCCTTAGGTCTGTAAGGTGTTAAGGTGTTTTTATAAAACCCCATAAACCCTTGTTAAACACTTTTTTTTCATAAAGAAAACTTAAATCTTTATTTCACATGTTTTCTGTGGCACTATTTTGGCATTTTAACAAGTCCTTTAAAGAATCACTCTAATAATTGCATACACCTCTGGGGTGGGGGGGAGGGGTATTTATTCAGGTTTTTTTTACATCAAACTGCCTGACCCACTAAGCAACAAGCACAGTATTTTGATACATTTTAATTTAATAAGAAAAAAGATCAAAAGATTCTCCAGGTGGAGAAAGTTAGGCAAATTTGGGTATTGTATATTAACTGATTGAAAGGAAGGTTTAACTACTGCCTGAATTGACTATGATTCAAATATATTAGATTATTTACTACAATGAGGGTTTCCCTAAACACTGTGGAAGAAATAGCTGCACTTTTACCCACCCTGACACTCTTTATTCCCTTTTTCTGCTTTATGTTTTTTCTCCATAGCACTTATCACCTTTGAACGTAATGTATAATTTATTTGTTGTGTTACTATTTTTTGTGTGTCTAAATGTAAACTCTATTAAGAAGAGACTTTGTCTTTTTGTTCATTGTTGTATATTTAGTGTCTAAGACAGTGCTTGGGACATGATGGTATACAATAACTTTGTTTAATGAAGGAAGGAAGGAAGGAAGGAAGGAAGGAAGGAAGGAAGGAAGGAATTACATTTCATTTGTGTTCCAAGATACAGTATGAATTCAGCTCTCTCAGAGTCCTGATTTCACCTGCATGTAAGTTTCTCTTACTTAAAGATCTCATTTCTCTCCTTTAATTCCACATCTTGAATCACAAAATCTTTGCATCATTTAGAATAATATTTAAAAAAAGAATAATATTTGTATGTTATAGGAATCATGTGATGTCAGACCATGGTTTTTTTAATGATGTCATGAGGCAGTATTCTATATAAATGCGTTTGCACTCTAGAATTTCTTCCAAGTAGAAACAGGTGGTTAACTTTTTCTTTTCCTTTCTTTTTTCTTTTTCTTTTTAACTTTAAAAGAAAGAAAACACTTCAGTTCACAGCAATGTTGTATTTGCAGACTTCATTTCTCAAAAATATTTAGCTGGAGAGGAGGATTCTAGGAAGATGGAGTAGGAAGCATGAAAAATCTCTCTTTTCACCTAGACAAT
Source organism: Callorhinus ursinus (assembly GCF_003265705.2). Lineage (NCBI taxonomy): Eukaryota > Metazoa > Chordata > Mammalia > Carnivora > Otariidae > Callorhinus > Callorhinus ursinus. Next base: position 121,078,072 of record NW_027397066.1, on the reverse strand, counting down.
AATCACACTGCAGAATCTGTCTGATGTAACTATTTTGGAACCTTGGAGTCTATTGAAGGCTTGCAGCTTCCAAAGGAAGCCTTGGACAGTTCATGTCAATCAATTTCTACTCTTAGCACAGTGGTAGCTCCCCCATCTTCCACTCCCCAGGCCAAGGCAAACATCTATGCACATGATCCTAGAGCAGCTTACATGCAACTTGCAGGAGCCAGGGTGGGCATTAAGGACCCTTTCCTTTAAATATTGAAGATCTGATATTGAGTTCTGATTGCTGCTTCTAGTCATGGAAGTACAGACACAGAAGTGGCCAGCCATTGTTGCACCAACCCCCTCCATTGTTGTAAGCCTCTACCCTCCTGGCTCAAGTGGCTTCCAGGGAACTGATGAGCTGGCACCCCTGTTCATTGACCTCCCATTATTTTTATCTTTTTCCACTTATGGAAGCCACACATTAAAGACTAGGACATTCAAAAGCAGCTGCATATCCAGGGGAAATTAGAAAGTCATTGCTCATGCCCAGGGAAAGGTGCAGGCTCAGAAAAGACCTGAAAAGACCTTGTTTATATCTCAGGGTGATCCTCAGCAAGGAGATAACTTACAAGGATCAAAACCAAACCAAACCAAACAAACAGACAAACAAAAAACCCCAGGAAATCCTTGAAGAAGAAGAAAATCTGATCTCAAGAGATACCACATTATTAGATTCAAATGTCCATTTTTCAACAAAAATTCCTCAAGGCATATAAAGAAACAAAGCAGTATTCCCCATTCAAAGGGAAGAAATATACAAATAGAAACTGTTCTTGAGGAAGACTGGAAGGCAGGCCTGCTAGACAAAACAACTGTGATAATGATGCTCAAAGAATTAAAGGAAGATGTGGAAAAGTCCAGGAAAAAATGTATGAACAAAATGGAAATATCGCTGAAGAGATAGAAAACCAAAAAGGAAGCCAAAAAGAAATTCTGTAGTTGAGGGCGCCTGGGTGGCTCAGTCAGTTAAGTGTCTGCCTTTGGCTCAAGTCATGACCCCAAGGTCCTGGGATCGAGTCCCACATCGGGCTCCCTGCTCAGCAGTGAGCCTGCTTCTCCCTCTCCTCCTCCCCTTGCTTGTGTTTGCTCTCTCTCTGTCAAATAAATAAATAAAATCTTTTTTTAAAAAACAAATTCTATAGTTGAAAAGTATAATAACTGAAGTAGAAAATTTACTAGAGGGATTCAAAGACAGATTTGAACAGGCAGAAGGAAGATTCAGCAAATTTGAAGATAGGACAATTGAAATTATTGAGTGTGAAAAACAGGAAAAAAAAAAGACAGGAAAAGTGAAGAGAACCTAAGAAACCTGTGGGACACCATCAAGTGGACCAACTTACCCATTGTGGGAGTCCTAGAAAGAAAAGAGAGAGAGGGGGAAGGAGAGGTCATGTGAAGAAATAATGGCTGAAAACCTCAAAAATTTGATGAAAGACATGAAGATAAACATCCAAGAAGCTCAGTGAATTCCAAGTAGGATGATCAAAGAGCTCCACACCAAAACACATTTAATGAAATTGCCAAAAAGTCAAAGACAGAGAATCTTGAGAGCAGCAAGGGGAGAGTAAATGGTTACACACAAGATATCCTCAGTAAATCTGCAGATTTGTCACCAGAAACTTTGGAAGCCAGAAGGCAGTGGGCCAATATATTCAAAGTGAAAGAAAGAATTTGTCAACCAGGAATCTTACATGCAGCAAAACTGTTTCTCAGAAGTAAGGGAGAAATTAAGATGTTCCTAAGTAAACAAAATTTGGGAGAGTTCTTTACCACTAGACCTGCCCTGCAGGAAGTCTTAAAGGGAGTCCTGAAGATTGAAATGAAAGGACATTAGATAATAACTTGAAACTGAATGAAGAAAAAAAGTTCTCAGTAGTCTGTAACTCTACTTTTTATTTTCCACATGACTTATGTGAGACTAATATATATTTTTTTAATTTATTGGTCTAAAAGCTAGTGTTAAAGTAACTTTAACTTGTAATTCCACATTTGTTTTCTACATAACTTTAAGAGACTAGTGCATTTTTTAAAAACAATTATTAGTTTAAGTTCTTGGACATACAATGTACAAAGACATAATTTTGTGACATCATTAATTGAAGGGGTGGGGCTAGGGCTATAAAAGGCAGAACTTTTGTATCTTTTTGGGGAGTTAATCTGTTATAAATTCAAATTACAGTGTTATAACTTTGGGATGTTAAGTGTAATCTCCATGGTATCTACAAGGAAAATAGTTATAGGATATACATAAAAGCAAATTAGAAGGGAATTAAAACATTTCACTCCCCCAAAATGAACTAAATAGAAAAAAGACTATATGCAACAAATGAGGGATAAGAAAGCTATAAGGCATATAGAAAATAAACAGCAAAATGACAGAAGTAAGTGCCTCCTTATCAACAATTACTTTAAATGTAAATAGATTAAACTCTCCAATAAAAAGACATATTGGTAGAATGGATTAAAAAACAGATCCAGGAGCCCCTTGGGTGGCTCGGTCAGTTAAGTGTCCAACTCTTGATTTTGGCTTAGATCATGATCTCAGGGTCATAAGATCAAGGCCTGCGTTGGGCTCTGTGCTAAGTGTGGAGCCTATTTGGGATTCTTTCTCTCCCTCTCCTCTGCACCCCTCCAACTTGCACTCTTTCTCTCTCTCTCTCAAAAACAAAACAAAACAGATCCAACTATATGCTATCTACAAGTGACTTACTTTAGATCCAAAGACACAAACTGGTTGAAAGTGGAAGGATGGAAAAGGTATTCCATGCAAATAGTAACCAAAAAAGAGCAGAGGTAGCTATGCTAATATCAGACAAAATAGACTTTAAATCAAAAAAAGGTCACAAGAGACAAAGGAGGATATTATATATTAATAAAAGGTTTAATACAATAAAGATAAAACCATTATAAACATTTATGTATCTAATAATAGACCATCAAAATATATAAAGCAAAAACTGACAGAACTGAAGGGATAGAGAGATATTTCTACAATAATAGTTGGACACTTCAATACTCAACTCTCAATAATGAATAGAACAACCAGACAGAAGATAAGTGAGAAATCAGAGGACTCAAACAACAAAATAAACCAACTAGATCTAATAGGCATATATAGGATACTCTACTCAATAGCAACAGAATACACATTCTTCTCAAGTATACATGGAATGGTCTCTGGGATAGACATATGTTAGGTCATGTACTTTAAATTTAAAATAGACTTTAAAATATAAATAGATATCATACAAAGTATCTTCTTTGACCACCCGCAGGATGATGTTAGAAATCAATAACAGAAGGAAACTAGAAAATTCACAAATTTGTGGAAATTAAACAACCAGTGGGTCAACCTCAAAGAAAAAATCACAAGGGAATTAGAAAACAGTTAGAGACTGTTAGAGACTGAATGTTTGTGTCCCTCTAAAATTCATATATTGAAAACCCCCAGTATGGCTGTATTTGGAGATGAGACCCTTAAGGAACTAATTAAGGTTAAATGGGGTAAAAAGCATGTGGTCCTAATCTACCAGGATTAGTCTCCTTATAAGAAGAAATACCAGAGAGGACTCTCTCTCTCTCTCTCCCTCCCTCCCTCCCTCCCTCTCCCTCTCTCCCTCTCTCCCTCCACACTCACCAAGGAAAGGCCATGTGAAGGCACACTAAGGTAAGCATCTATAAGCCAGGAAGAGAACTGAAGCCAAGAAACTGAACCCTGCTGGACCTTGATCATTCTAGCCTCCAGAATGGTGAGAAAATTAATTTCTGTTGTTTGAGCCACACAGCCTGTGGTATTTTGTTATAGCAGCCTGAGCAGATGCATCTGGTATCATGAAGTAGGCATGCTGTGGAAACAAATACCTAAAGATATGGAAGTGGCTTTGAAATGGGTACTGGGTGAAGGCTAGAGGATTTGGGGGATACATGCTTTAAAATATCTTAGATTTCCATGAAGAGACTATTGGTAGAAACATGGATGTCAGTGGTGATTCTGGTGGGGTCTCTTAAAGAAAGGAAGAGAGCTGGAGAGAAAGCCTCCATTTAAAAAAAAATAATCATGAATAGAATGTTGGTAGAAATATGGATGTTAAAGACTACTCTCATGAGGTCTCAGATGGAAATGAAGAATGGGTTATTGAAAACTGGAAGAAAGGTGATCCTTGTTATAAAGTGGCAAAGAAGTTGGCTGAATTGTGTTCTAGTATTTTGTGGAAGATAGAAATTGTGAACAATGAAATTGGATATTTAGCTGAAGAGATTTCTAAGCAAAATGTTGAAGGTGCAACCTGGGCCAGGAGCAGAATGTTATAAACTGAATGTTTGTGTCCCCCCAAAATTCATATGTTGAAGCCCTAACTTCTAGTGTGGCAGCATTTGGAGATGGGACCTTTAGGGAAGCAATTAAGGTTAAATGAGGTAATAAAGGTGGGACCCTGATCCAATAGGATTAATGTCCTTGTTAGAAGAGACACCAGAGAGCTCTGTCTGCCACTGCCCCTCCTCCCCACGTGCACAAGAAGAGTTTATGTGAGCACAGGGTGAGACAGTGGCAGTCTACAACTCAAGGGGAAAGTTCTTATCAGACACCAACTCTCCTGGTACTTTGATCTCTGACTTCCAGTCTCCAGAACTGTGACAAAAGTAAATTTCTGTTAAGCCACCCAATCTATGATATTTTGTTATGGCATCCCAAGCAGACTAAGACAGAGACAAATGAAAATGACAACATGCCAAAACTTATGGGATGCAGTAAAAGCAGTGCTAACAGAGAATTTATGATTGTAAATACTTATACTAAAAAATAAAGAAGATCTCAAATCAACAACCTTTACAACTTAAGGAACTAAACAAAGAGCAAACTAAACTGAAAGTTAGTTGAAGGAAGGAAATAATAAAAATTAGAGCAGAGATAAGTGAAATAAAGAATAGAAAAGCAACAGAGAAAATCAGTGAAACCAAAAATTGTTCCTGAAAATAATCAACAAAATTGACAAACATTTAACTAGATTGACTAAGAAGACAGGAAAGAGAAGATTCAAATTACTAAAATAAAAATGAAAGAGGGGACATTACTACTGATTCTATAGAATCAAAAGGATTATAAGAGAGTACTATGAATGATTATATCCCAACAAATTGGATAACTTAGATGGAATGGACAAATTCTCAGAAATGCAAAACCTATCGAGACTGAATAATGAAGAATTAGAAAATCTGAATAAACCTACAACTAATAATGAAGTTGAATCTGTAATCAAAGATCTCCTAACAAGAAAAGCTCTGGACTTGGTGGCTTCCCTGATGAATTCTATCAAATATTTAAAGAACTAACACCAGTACTTCTCAAATTTTTCCCAAATATTACAGAGGAAGAAACACTTCCTAACTCATCTGTAAGGCCAGCATTACACTGATAACAAAGCCAGATAAAGAAGCTACAGGGAGAAAAAATACAAAAGAAAATGACAGGAAAAAAAATTACAGACCACAATTCACAGTGCTCACCAGCGCTGTGAATTGTGCAAGACTGTTGAATCACAGATTTGTACCTCTGAAACAAATAATACATTATATGTTAAAAACAAAAGAAGAAGAAGAAGAAGATAGCAGGAGGGGAAGAATGAAGGGGGGGAAATCGGAGGGGGAGATGAACCATGAGACATGATGGACTCTGAGAAACAAACTGAGGGTTCTAGAGGGGAGGGGGCTGGGGGGATGGGTTAGCCTGGTGATGGGTATTAAAGAGGGCACGTTCTGCATGGAGCACTGGGTGTTATGCACAAACAATGAATCATGGAACACTACATCAAAAACTAATGATGTAATGTATGGTGATTAACATAACAATAAAAAATTTTAAAAAAATTACAGACCAGTATCTCTTATGAACATTGATGCAAAAATTGTCAACAAAATACTAGCAAACTGAATTCAAACAGTATATTCGAAGGATTATACACCATGACCAAGTGGGATTTATTCCTGGAATGAATCATGAAGCATCCAAAGATGATTTAACATATGAAAATCAGCCAATGTAATATACAACAATAACAGAATGAAGGGAAAAAATTATGATCATCTCAATTGAGGCAGAAAAGGCATTTGACAAAACTCAACACCCTTTCATGATAAAAACTCTCAACAAACTAGGAACAGAAGGAAACTACCTCAACATAACAAAAACAATATATGAAAAACTCACAGTGAATATCATTCTCGATGGTGAAAGGCTGAATACTTTTCCTTTAAGATTAGGAACAAAGAAAGCACGCCTGCTTTTACCATTTCTATTCAACATAGTAGTAGAAGTCCCAGCCAGAGCAATTAAGCAAGAAAAAGAAATGAAAGGCATCCAAATTTGAAAGGAAGTAGTAAAATTATCTCTGTTCATAGATGGTAAGATCTTATAGTACTCTTTTTCTGCCCAAGGCTCTAGGAAGATACATTTTTATTTCTCTAACTCAGTAAATAGAATTTCTCTAGTCTCTTTTTAGTTACAAAGGAGCCCTCCTAGATACCTGGCTTTACACAGGTAGCTCAGTTTTACCTTCCTGGGGAACAGGATCTATCCTTGAGTTCCCTTCATTTCCCAGGCTTAAAACCCTAGCTTCTAGATGGTAAGGCTCATCACTGGCCCTGATTACCCAATGAGCCCCATATCTTTGGCTTCAGCTTACCCCTAGTATTAAGTTTTCTGGGGTTCCTGTAATAGTACAAAAGACTGCATGGCTAACACAACAAAAATTTATTATCTCACTGTTTTGGAGGTTAGAAGTCTAAGATCAAGGTGTCAGCAGGGTTGGATCCTTCTGAGGACTATGAGAAAGAATCTGTTTCATGTCTCTCACTTAGTTTTTGGTGTTTTGCTGACAATCTTTGGTGTTCCTTGGTGTGTAGGAGCATCCCCCCAGTCTCTGCCTTCACTTTCACATGGTGTTTTTCTGCATGTGAATGTGTGTCCAAAGTTCTCCTTCTTATAAAGATAATAGTCATGTTGGATTAGGGTCCCACCCTACTCCAGGATGACTTTATCCTAACTTAACTAATTACATCTGCAGTGAACCTATTTCTAAATCAGATCATATTCTGAGGTACTGGGGATTAAGACTTCAATATATGAATTCAAGGAAGGACATAATTCAACCCATACGCCCTTCTTTAAGTTTCTTCTTCATTTTTAGCACCTGTACATTTCTTTTTTTAATTTATAACTCAACTATTTAATTTTGTGTTTTTTATTCAGCATAGATACGTATTTGAAGTGAGAGGGTAAGGTCCCATATCAGCACAATACACTCATTGGCTGGAATGTTGTTCTCCCATCACTTAAATAGTGAGAAAAAAATAAAGAGAGAGAGAATCACCAACTAATATTTTAAAAGAAATTAAAATAGGGGTGCCTGGGTGGCTCAGTTGTTAAGCATCTGCCTTCGGCTCAGTTCATGATCCCAGCGTCCTGGGATCAAGCCCTGCCTCCGGCTCCCTGCTCAGTGGGAAGCCTGCTTCTCCCTCTCCCACTTCCCCTGCTTATGTTCCCTCTCTCGCTGTCTCTCTCTGTCTGTCAAATAAATAAATAAAATCTTAAAAAAAAAGAAAAAGAAATTAAAATAAGGGCATAAAAGAAGAAATAAAACAATTTTAAAAGATGCTATCAATAAAGAAAAGGTAAATTTGAAAAATAACTGAAGAGAACTTTTAGAAATGAAAAATGTAGTCATTGGAAATACAAAACACAATGGATAGGTTAAACAGAAGTTTATGTTATGTTAGGCACAACTGAAGAAGGAATAGTAAACTAAAAGAGATCTGAGAACATAACAAGAATGCAGAAAATAAAAAATGAAAAAAGGTAAGAAAAGAGGGGTTTAAAAACATGGATTTTAATTTAAAATTAATCTGATTTTAATTTAAAAATTAAAATGAGATGTAATATTTGCTTCATGAGAAGTTATAGAAGAGGAGATGGGAGGGACAGAAAGAACTGGTAATTCCCACATATGAAGGGAAAATGCAGAGAAATTTTCAGAAGTGAGAAGGGCATTGATTTATAAAAATGCGGACTGTGGTTAATTCCTGATTATTCAAGAGTTGACAAAATAGAGTCTTGCTTCTTCCTACTGCCTAGGGAGGGAAACTCTAAGGAGGATCCTTAATTTTGTGTTGGTATTTCTGGGAAAAGATTTGCTGGCCAAGATGTTGAAATAACTGGCTAAGAGGTAAAAAGACTTGTCTGAAGTCTCCTCACATTTTTCTCCATTTCCAAATCACGTTGTCACAATAATACAAATTATACCCTTTTAGTTGTTGGATGATGTATTATCAAAGTGAAATTTAGTGTATTTGTCATACTGAGCAGTTGAATGAATTAAATAATAATATAAATTCAACTATCTCATCAAAGACATTTAGAAAATGTTTAGACTAAAGCTATGACCATACATACTTAGGGTGTGTTTTATAATGCTTAACTAGTATGTGGTTCTTATTCTGAATGTAATACTTGTTTTGAAATTTAAATAATAAACAATATTTTATACATATTTTTGCTTAAAGTCACATTTTGTCATATTTGGCTGCAAAGCGTATGGTAGAATCAGCACAGTGCCCATCCAATGGAAATATGAACAGGACCACACAAAATGGTTCCACTGTGTCATTTTGTTCAATGTGGCTTCACGAAAATAAACTCTTCTCACCACAAAAACTTGCTTGTCATTTCCCACTTTTTAAAATGATCTCCTCTAACTTCATTTCCAGCACCTTATCCCTTTTCTAACCGTTGTCTACTCTAAAGTGACTTGAAAATTTGTTTATTTTGATTTAGAATCCCTCATTCTTCATTTTTACCACATTTCTAGCTATAAAATGCATATTATTAAAACATGTTGAGCTTTTGGGATAGTTTGATGTTGGTAATGTAAGATTTTTGGCTCATTCATTTAGAGTTCTGTGGTATTTGTATTTTTGGTGTATTTTATATTTTTCTATGTGTTTTAACTCTTAAAGATTTTCTTTTAGCACACAATTGAGAACTGACTTAATTCTCCATAACATTCAATTTAAATTTTATTCAGATTTCATTTTTAGTCTGTTTATCAGATAGTATATTTGCAAGTATTTTTTTAATCCAGGAATCTTAGCTTTCTGAGCTGAGACACGGAATTCAGCTTCAAAACAGGCATGAATTATTTCCACATCTTCTAAATAGGTGGGAGACAGAGTAATAACATAATGTTCCTTGCATAAGCAGAAATGTAAGACATGGGCAATTATAGTAGAGTCTATTTTGAATCATTCACAACCTACATTTTCTAATGGGTAATACCCTAAGTAGGATACAATGTTCTAATAAGGATTTGGTACAGAATATTCTTGAGGGGAAACTTTAAATGTCTGTCATTTATTTTAATACATTCTTGTATCACATAATTTTTTAATTTGTTTCTCAACTTAAACATATTGAAAATTTGGACCAGGTAATTTTTTGTTGTTGTGGCAAACTTTCATTGTCTGTAGGATGTGTAGTATATCCGTAGCTTCTATCCACTAGAAGCTGGTAGTACCCTTCCCAATCATGACAGTGAAGAATGTCTCCAGATGTTGCCAAATGTGTCCAGTGGGGCAAAAATCATCCCTGGTTGAGAATGACTGGTTTAGAGCATTAGGTTACTAACCCATTCTGCTCATGGTGAAATCGAGCCCCTTATGTTTCAGTTGTTTTCTTTTGTACTTAAGGTTTACCTGGCAATTATACTTTATTCTGCTTATGAAGTATTTATTTTGGTTTAAAAATATACAATTTTGTCTCTTCTTTTTTTATCTCATTTTATAGGAAATTTCCCCATTTCATCAAAGTCATTTAAATTAATCTTTTAAAGATTTTATTTATTTGAGAGAGAGAGAGAGAGCATGGGGGTGGGTAGTGGCATGGGGGAGAGGGTAGTGGCAGAGGGACAAGCAGACTCCCTACTGAGCACAGAGTCCTATGCAGAGCTTGATCCCAGGACCCTGAGATCATGACCTGAGCTGAAATCAAGAGTCAGCTGCTTAACCAACTGAGCCACCCAGGTGTCCCTAAATTAATTTTTAACAGAGTACAAACAACTGCATATTTTTAATTCCTTTATTCTGAACATTAGTAATGATAAGAAATGTAGGGCTTATATCTGTGAAACACAGTATGGAAGGTTTCTCCAAATTGATAATATATCACTGATAATTGCCCTCTGAATGTAACCCGCATGTCAGTCATTCACTTGTTTAATATACACATGACTCAAAACCTCTTTTTCTAAATGTCTTTAACTTTGTTTTGTAAAACAATCAAAATGCCTTATCAACATCAGGAGAGATTACATCTCTCTTTGGTAGAAGAATATTAATTAAGTCCCTCAAAGTTTCTTTTTCACATGGTCACATCGGTTGCTTGCTAGTGATTGAATGGAATCATTCTTGAATTAAGCAGCAGAGCACTGTATAGTGTATTCTGTTCTGTGAAAATGGAGCATGCTGAGAATGGCCAGGGTGTGTCGATAAATGTCCTTTTTACAAATCATGGATGGGGGAAAGTGCCACTTCTCTTATAGATGTAGAAAACCTTTATGGTTGGGCTTGTGAATAAGCATTATTAAGCATCTTGTCTCCCAGATTTCTTCCTTTTCTCTCCTCTCCTCTCCTCTCCTCTCCTCTCCTCTCCTCTCCTCTCCTCTACTTTCCTCTCCTTCTTTCTTTCCCACTTACCTCTTTATTCAACTAACAATTATTGATCACTCATTGTATGTCAGGCGTTGAGAGTACAATGATGAAAACAATAGGGACCTTGCCTTCAAGTAGCAGGAAAACTGATATGGGGAGTAGAGTAGAGGAAGACAAGTGAACACTTATTTATACTATAATATGCTAAATGTAGTGATAAAAGGAATACGCCATTATAGGAATATCAAGAAAAGGTGGTGCCAGAGAGTGCTTCTCAGTGTGATGTCTAAACTCAGGATTAAAGGTGGAGTAGGAATTATTCTAGGGAAAAGTGGGAGAGATGTTCTAGGTGAAAGGAGTAGAATGAAAGAAGGCATGATTGGGGAAATTCAAACGGTTCAGTCTAGATGGAAAGTTCTCTGTGACCAGAACAAAATCAAGTAAGAGACACTGAATATGCTAGAAGACCACCCATGATTTATATAAAAACAGTAAGTGTCCACAGCTTATGACTATTTGTTTATTCCTCCCAGATTTATACTGGTAATGAGAATATCTAAGAATTGCCACATCATTTTTTGAGTGAACATTTCTTAATGGAGACATTAGGTGGTTTTTCTAATGGATTATTAGCAAAAAAACAAAAACAAAAACAAAAACAAGCTGTTGCCTCACATAATGACCCTACTGTCAAGTTGGCTTTAATTTATTCTCATATTTCCTTATGCTTTCAATACCACATTATGCTATTTTATACCAATATTTCAAATTAAGTCATACCTAGTGAAAAAAGAAGGCAGCCACTATGTAACCACTGTTTAAATTCCAAGGAAATTAGTGCTCCCTCTCATTTATTTGTAATAGTTCCAGTCTCTTTTCTTCCTAGGTCTTTTTTTCTTTTCTGATTTATTTTTCCTTCTTTTTTGTACTTTAGAACTCCTGCCTCTATCCTACCATATCTTATATATAATTATAAACTGGACTAGATAGACCATGTTCACTGTTGTCTAAGAGGATAAAGAATTAGATCACAAGACATAAATAATCCTCATGTCTGCTTGGGCAGATGGGCAGATCATTTTTGTGTCAGTTTATTATAAGCTGAGAGCAAAGACTAATTATTGTTCATCTTCATTTAGTAATTAAAAAATTAAACCAAGATATTGATCACTACCTCAAAATAAGCAGCAATTACTATCATACACTTTGCAGATAAGGAAAGAGGTAAAAATAAGGACTTGCAGAGGGTTTGTAGTAAATCAAGGAACCTATCAATAATGAAGCATGATGCACTGAATTGACTCTGAGTGCAGCTTATCAATAATATATAAAATACCCCATTCTGTTTTCCCTCCCGTCCCCTACTGTCCTCTGCTCTGTTTCTTATGTTCTGCATATGATAATTGGGTGAGGGGCATTAAGGAGGGCACATGTTGTGATGAGCACTGGGTGTTATACGAAACTGATAAATTATTGAACACTACATCTGAAACTAATGATAAGTTGGCTAATTGAATTTAGATAAAAAATAATATATAAAATATTCCAGTTATATTCTTTCAAATTATCCTTATTGTCGAAAAACTGTGGTGCATTCTTTTCCATTTCAATGATGATATGGTAGATATTTCTAGAATTTGCATTGGGAAGATGCAATTTCCCATCTAAAGAAATTCTCCTTGGTATCATAAGCATGTGCTGCAAAGTCTCTCTTGGGAAGAATTAGTTTACATCATTATAGATCAATATCTAAGGCAGCCTGAGAAAAGAGGAGGGATGGCCTAGATTTTGTGATAGGCAGAATTATGGCCTCCCAAAGATGTCCATGTCCTAATCTCAGGAACCTGTAAATCTGTTATGTTCCACGGCAAAGAGGAATTAAGGTAGAAGACAGAGTTAAGGTTCTTAATCAGGTGACCTTAAAATAGGGAGATTATCGTGGATTTGGGTGAGTCTGATATAATCACAGTAGTCCTTAAAAGTGAAAGTGGGAGGTAGAAGAAGAATCAGTGCCAGAGTGTGGTGATGTAAGAAAGACCCAATAGCCACTGCTGGCTTTGAAGATGCAAAGAGGCCACGAGCCAAAGAATGCAGGCAGCCTATACAAGCTCAAACAGGCAAGAAATGGAGTCTTGCTTAGAGCCTCCAGAAGGGAATGCAGCCTGTTGACACCTTGATTTTAACCCAGTGAGACCTATTTGAGACATTTGATCTCCAGAACTGTAAGATTATAAATCTGTATCGTTTTAAGCCACTACATTTGTGGTAAGTCATTATAGCAGCAACAGGAAACCAATACAGAATTATAGAGAGAAATTTGGGATGAGATGGAGGATTCATCCAAGTGGATTCAGTCATTACACCAATTCTCTTATAATTTAGGGGAAAAAAAGTAAGAAGAATTAAAGCATTAAAGTATCAAAGAAGATCTCCTCTATCTAGACATGTATACCCTTTGGTAATGGCAAAGTCAGACTTGATGTAAACTAAACATACCTGAATAAAGGACTTGTATTTTGCTAAATTCAGTCAACTATTGTCTATTATTTGCTAAATTTCCTATAGTCAGTTATTTTTTTATTGTTCTTTCTAGGGGGAAGAAAAATATAACCATACTCAAACCTATTGATAGCTGATTTTTGATGATGCCACAGCAACCACTGGGTCCATCATCACACACTCAGGGCACATTATGAGTTCAATATTTCCTGTTTGGAATTTTTGTCATCCTGAAGTTTTTCTGTATTTTATGGAAGTAGTGTTTTCTAGGATTCTGGTTGAGTGGGAAATGTTAGTACTGTTTACTTTAGAATCCCCAATTTTGGGGGATTCTATATCTATGACATAGACGTGAAGTCCCCTATTACTTAATAGAGCTGGACACACAAACTGACGCAGACATTTAGAGTAGTCAGTGTTACTTGCCTCAGCTTGTCCATCAGTATTGCTAACATTCATCCCACTAAGTATATGTGCAATCCATGATGTCCTATTTCAATAACAAAGTGAGAACTTTATGTGGAGCATATTTATTTCCTAACATATTATCTTTCAGAAAAGAAAAGTATTGGAGAGATTTCTTGCTTGCCACTAGGAAAAAGATATTCTGTTGGCTCTGGACTTGACATAAGGGCACTTTCTGGAATGTCAAGCAGTTATTGATTTCTGCACTTATATATCACAGTAAAAATAAACTCCTGCTTTTTCTTTTAACCACTATTTCTTTGTTTTCATTGCAGAAAATTATTAACCTTGGTTCATGATAGGTATGGTAAATTGATGGAAAAATTGGCTCTGATTCTCTATCCCTCCCTGTAATAATACCCTTTGCAATATAATTTTATAACAGCTTACATTAAGAGATAGAGTCTATTTCCAGCCCACTGAATCTGGGCTGGCCCTGTGACTTGCTTTAGTCAAAAGAATGAGGCATAGCACCAGTTATGAGATTTGGCCTTAGGAGGCCTTGAGCATTTCAACTGTCTCTCTTGGACACCTGTCTCCACCATGAGGCTAAGTCCGGACAAGTTGCTTGAGGATGATAGACCACATGGAACTGAGCTAAGGGTGTCCTGGCCTCCAGGAGCCAGCACCCAGAAGCATAAACAACACCCATAATTGACCTATGGCTCACCAAAGGTGGGGGAAGGGAACCCAGACAAGACCAGAAGAACTGCTCAGCTGAATCCAGCCTAAATTGTTGATCCTAGGAATCTTCAGATAAATAGTGTTGTTTTATGCTATTACATTTGGGTTGGTCTGTGATGCATTCAGTAATAGCTAACTGATGCAGTAGGTTTTATGGTCGTCTGTGAACTCTCTGAAATTTTGCATAAAACTGGTGTGTATGCATGTTTTTCTGGGAAGAACTTTTAGTGTTTAGCAATTCTCAGACAATTGTGGCCCAGAAAAATTTTACAAATTGTTGCCCTATTGGTTTGTTGATAGGCTTAATCACATGCCAGATATCAGACCCATTCACCTATTGAATGAAACTGCACAGATTCTGAAGAAGACAACCTGTTGTGAGAATAAGAGTTAAAAAACAAACAAAACCATTTTGTGTGTTGGGTGTGTGCATGCATGCGTGCCAATACACACTTTGTCCACTGAACTGGAAATCTTTAGGTCTCTTTCCTAAATATATTCTGGTATACCTTGGTATCACCTGTTATGTAGTACTTAAGTCTTTTGTCACTGTTTGTGATTAAATGCTAGAGTAGTAAATTAAAAGATCAATTTCAAATGCTAATATCCCAATTAGATTGCTACTGCAGATTACAAATATGTTATTCTTTGAAGAATTTGCTGTTAAAATACTTTCATAGTCCATGGCTTAGGATAATTTCTTTCAACCCTTGCCAATTCCATCCTCACTCTGTGCTGATAGCCTCCCCTCCTACTTTATAGAGGAAAGATAAATCATCAGGGGGGACCTTCTCAAATCTCGTTTAGGGCAACAATTATGTGAACTAAATAAAACCTATAACATATGACCAACCGCTTAGCTAATGTAGCTAATGGAGCCTTTAGCAATGCTTTGTTTTTTTTTTTTTAACTGAATTTTTGTTCCCAAGGTTGTAGGATATGTCATTTTTGTCTGATGTCTGTGGTGTCCTTTGGTGAGCTGATGAGGCCAACACACAAGGCTTTGCTTGAATGTGTAGTATTTGCTCTGCACTTATCTATCATGTGCCAAGGCTTGAGAGCTGTGCATTTTCCCCAAACTCAGATCTTCTGGCTCGTTGTCAGTCAAGTCATGCCAGAGCTGCTAGCCAACAAAAGCATATAGGGAAAATAAATTTGTCATAGGAAAAGTACAGAAAAGTGATCACTTTCGGGCAGGATCACAGTAAGAACACTGTTAGGCTGCATTTCACTAATGTCAAAAACAAAATGCCTTGCCAAATATCTTTTTTAATTTTTTTTGGCATGTGTCAATTAAAGCACAAGTGTTAAAGCACAAGTGTTTGGATACTTTCACCATATAGTTAGACCCAAATTTAGTTATAATACCACAGACATTTGCAAGAGTTGTTTATCCAGGAACCATATTTTAACCCTCCCTCACACCCTACCCAACTGTGGTTTTGCTAGCCAGCTCCCAGATGTGAGGAGTTGAGAGATGGGGGTCTGGGGGTGTGGGAGGTTTGAATTTCAGTAAAGCATAGCAGGTGTAATGGTGGTCTCAGAGAAACACCTTCTTTCTTTTGACAGAATAACAGGTCCTTCCCTGAGAAAAGAGCTGGGTTTTCTCCAGCACTTGCACCTTACAACTTCAAATACCACATGGAGAGGATTTCCAGAAGAGTACACCATGGCTGCTGTAAACACCTGGTGGCTAGGAGTGGAGGTTTCTATCAGTTCTTTGTCTCTTCTCTAAGGCAGAACATAATAGTAGTAATGCCTGCCTTCTTTATGGCTCTGAAATTGCTTTGAAATGCATATACAAAGATAAAAAAAGGAGGTAAAGCAATCTACACAAGATTGATGTTCTAGAGATTTAAATACTCTTTTTCAAAGACAACATTGTTTACTCTGTATGCATCGGTCAGATGATAGGAGGTTTTGTCATCCAACGATGTAGAATGGAATAGGAACAGAAATCTGAGGTGTCCTCCACATGCCATATTTGCCACAAAAATAATTTCTGATATTGCTAAAACAGGGACTTGGCAATTTGGCAGGCTCAAATGCGGTGCTGTGAGAACCAGGCATCTGAGCTTCCTTAGGGAGGTAATCATAGTGGACAAAGGAGGTGGTGCCTACCACCCAGTGAAAAAGAAAACGAACCACACATAAAGTCCTTACAATTCACAAGCAGTCATGAGAGTCTCTTTACTGCTTCCATATTCCCTAAGTCACATGTTCTTTTGTTACATCTGCATCCCTTTTTGTCCCCAGCAAGGTGGCCATTAGTGTTCATTTTCACTAGATAGTATCTGTATAAACATTTTGGATTGGCAGGATGGGAGACACTCATTGTGTTTTGCCCTGACCCACATGTTAAGGAAGGCTATGTTTATTACATATTATCCTCAGAAGATGAACATAATTTCGGGATTTCTGCCGTGCTTGTCCTGGGAGGTACATGTTGGAATGAAAAAATCCCACACAAAGAGATTAGGCACAAGTTGAGCTCTGAAGCTGCATGCTCTGTTTCCTTTTATTATTTTTTTTAAAGAAAATGTTCTCAGATTTTCCTCTTGCGTCAACCCAAGATAGCCTTTTGAGCAACTTATAAATTTTCAGCTGCCTCCACCCTCTGTTTTTGGATTGCTTTTGTTTTCTAACTCTTGTGGCCACTTAGTTATTTACTAGTGATTCAAGAAGTGTCATAAAACAGCAGTTATTTTGTAGATATATGTAATTAGTGACACACATAAAATATGCACCACATAAATGTATCTCTAAATGGATTCTAAGGTGGCAGGAAGATAGATAATCTATAGTTGGTGTAATGTAGTTAAACTTGTTTTGACAATTTTTTTCTTTAGTAAAGAACTTTTTAAAAAGTTTCTGTAATAGATGAACTTTGATAATTTTTCCTTCCTCCCTCCTTACCTCCCTCCCTCTCCCCCCTTCTTTCTTTCTTTTTCTTTCTTTCTTTCTTTCTTTCTTTCTTTCTTTCTTTCTTTCTTTCTTTCTTTCTTTCTTTCTTCCTTTCTTTTCTCTTTCTTTCTCTCCCTTCCTTCTTTCTTTTCTTTCTTTCTTTTCTTTCTTTCTTTCTTTCTTTCTTTCTTTCTTTCTTTCTTTCTTCTTTCTTTCTTTCTTTCTTTCTTTCTTCTTCCTTTCTTAGTATAGTTGGTGCACAATGTTACATTAGTCTACACTACAACATAGTGAATCAACAAGTTTATAGATTATGCTATGTTCACTTCTTTCTTTCTTTCTTTCTTTCTTTCTTTCTTTCTTTCTTTCTTTCCTTCTTTCTTTCTTTCGAGTATAGTTGGTGCACAATGTTACATTAGTCTACACTACAACATAGTGAATCAACAAGTTTATATATTATGCTATGTTCACTACAAGTATAGCTACCTTCTGTCCTGTTACATCGCTATTACAATATCACTGACTATATTCCTTATGCAGTGCTTTCATTCCCATGTCTTATTCACTACATAGCTGGAAACCTGTATCTCCCATTCCCTTTCACACATTTTGCCCATCCCCCACCCCTTCCCCTCTGTCAGTCATCAGTTCTCTGTATTTCTAGATCTAATTCGCTTTGTTTTGTTTTAACTCATGAGTGAAACCATATGGTATTTGTCTTTCTCAGTCTGACTTATTTCACTTAGTGTAATACCCTCTGGGTCCTTCTGTGTTCTCTCAGATGGCACAATCTCATTCTTTTCTATGGCTGAGAAATATTTCATTGTGTGTCTGTGTGTCTGTGTATACACTATATCTTCCTTATCCATTTGTCCATCGATGGACATTTAGGTTGCTTCCATATCTTGGCTTTTATAAATAATGCTGCAGTAGGGGCACCTGGGTGGCTCAGTCGTTAAGTGTCTGCCTTCGGCTCAGGTCGTGATCCCAGGGTCCTGGGATCGAGCCCCGCATCGGGCTTCCTGCTCAGCGGGAGCCTGCTTCCCCCTCTCCCACTCCTGCTTGTGCTCCTGCTCTCGCTGTCTCTCTCTCTGTCAAATAAATAAAATCTTTAAAAAAAAATAAAATAATGCTGCAATATACATATATGCATATACATATATCTTTTTAAATTAGTGACTTTTGTTTTCTTTGGGTAAATACCCAGTAGTAGAATTGCCGGATCATATGGTAGTTTTATTTTTAATTTTTTGAAGAAAACATTCTGTTTTCCACAGTGGCTACACCAATTTACATTTCCACCAATAGTGCATGAAGGTTACTTTTTTTCCACATCCTACCAACGCTTGTTATTTCTTGTGTTTTCCATTTTTGCCATTATAACAGGTATAAGGTGATAATCTCATTGTGGTTTTGATTTGCATTTCCCTGATGATGAGTGATGTTGAGCATCTTTTCATGTGTCTGTTGGTCATCTCTATGTCTTCTTTGGAAAAATGTCTTTTCAGGTCCTCTGCCCATTTTTTAATTGGATTTTTTTTTTGGTGTTGAGTTGTATAAATTCTTTATATAGTTTGCATATTAACCCCTTATTGGATATATCACTTGTGAATATCCTCTCCCATTCAGTTGGTTGCCTTTTTGTTTGTTAATGGTTTCCTTTGCTGTGAAAACACTTTTTATTTTAATGTAGTCCCTTGATAATTTTTTCTTAAAAGTATTTTGTGCTGTACAAATACAGTCAAGTATATACATACATTTGAGAGAGAGAGAGAGCATGCAAGTGGGGGTGGGGGAAGGGGCAGAGGGAGAGAGAGAGACTCTTAAGTGGGCTCTACACAGGGCTCCATCTCACAACCCTGAGATTATGACCTGGGCCTAAATCAAGAGTTGGAAGCTTAACCCACTGAGGCACCCAGGCACTCCAAATATAGTCAACTATTTTTATTTTTATTTTATTTATTTTTTAAAGATTTTATTTTATTTGAGGGAGAGAGTGAACGAGAGAGAAAGAGAGAGAGAGCACAAGCTGGGGGAGAGGCAGAGGGAGAGAGAGAAGCAGGCTCCCCACTGAGCAGGGAGCCCAATGCGGGACTTGATCCCAGAATCCTGGGACCATGACCTGAGCTGAAGGCAGATGCTTAATCAACTGAGCCACCCAGGCGCCCCCATAGTTAACTATTTTTAAAATTTACCTTATCTTTATCTCAACTCAGGAGTTATAGAAACTGTGGGGCTCAACTTTTTCCTTGGTTGGGGGGACATTACCTACAGCTTGGAAGCAAGAGTGCAGGCAAAGCTTGAGTCTCCAATACAAGCTTAGGTCTCTGAAATGTCACAACTGACTCTAAACTTGATCTGAAATCCTGGGACATAAAAATGTTCATATTTGGGCGCCTGGGTGGCTCAGTTGGTTAAGCGACTGCCTTCGGCTTAGGTCATGACCCTGGAGTCCCGGGATCAAGTCCCGCATTGGGCTCCCTTTTCAGCAGGGAGTCTGCTTCTCCCTCTGACCCTCCCCCCTCTCGTGTGCTCTCTCTCTCATTCTTTCTCTCAAATAAATAAATAAAATCTTTAAAAAAAGTTCATATTTATGAAAAGTTGAGAGAATCATATGTTTATAATTTGAGCTGTATTTTAAATCTCACAGAGTTTGATATTTAACAGAATTCTATTGTGAATCTTGTTTTTCTTTTTGTTTGTTTGTTTCTTGAGTTTTTTGGGAAAAGAATTATCTTGGAATCTATTTTGGGTATAGACCCAGACCTTCCTGTACTTTTGCCTTAGGTGATACACACCTCTAATGAAGACTCCCTTCATCCTAGCTAGTAATACCTATATTGTGAGTTCCATTTTCTTACTTATAATAAATACTATACTCTAACATAACTTCTGAAACTTTTCCACTAAATTACCGCCAGTGGTACAGAACATGAACACTAAATTCGTCTGCCCTGGGGAAGTCTAGGCCTTAGTCCAAAATGTTCCAAATCATGTTTGAACTTCCTTTGAACATTTTACCTTCAATATTAATTCTGTGTTTATACTATGATTCGTAGTAAGTACTTGCTTATTTTAATTTAAACTATTTTAAATTACTTACCATTGTGTAAAACTGGAGGAATAGGAAGAGTTGTCATGTTCATTCTGTTCCTCTCCAGCACCCACAGCATGGCTTTAAGGCAGTAAACCAGAGTCACGGATCCATGTTCTTCATCCACTCATTCATTAACATATTTAGCAAGCTTTTTGTTTGTTTGTTTGTTTACTCTGTTCGGCATTGTGCAAGGTGTTAGGGAAAAAGAAGGCAGATTCTTTCTTCAGTTATCTAACAATTTAGTGGGAACGATAAACATGGAAACTCATAAGTATAATAAAGTCTATCAGTGCTATGACTGAACTGTGTACAGAGTACATTAGGGCCCCAATGCATTGGGGAAATGGGATCAAGAAAACTTCACAGAGGAGGTCATATTTGAAGAATATTCTGAAGTCGAGTAAAATGTTCAGCAGGAGAAGAAGAAATGGCATTATAGAGGAAGCAGCATGAGCAAAGGCATGGAGGTATGAAAGGGGTTGGGTTTTTGGAGATGTTTCAACATGACTGGTACTTGGGCATGCAATAGGAGGGGAGAGAGAGAAGGTTAGAGAAAAAGGTAGAAGCCAGATTGTGTTGGGCCTTAAATGCCATATTTCAATGTGGAGTCTATCTTAGTAGACAGTCAGGAATCCCCAAAGAGTTTTAGCACCACAGTGGATAATGAATTGGAGAAAGCAAGACTTAAGGCAAGAGGTGGGTTAGGTGACTGTAACAAGAGTCCAGGTGCAAAGTGATGGGAACTTGAATGAAAGCCATAAAAGTGGGTTGAAGATGGAAGGACATAAATGAGAGATATTATAGAGAGGGAATTGACAGAACTTGGTCATCAATTTGATATGGTAGGTTAGGTGAGAAGATAAAAGGGAAGAGAAGCGTTTAAAGTGATTCTGGGTTTTTGACTTGGGGGATGGCAAATAGTGCCTTAACTTAATGCAGGAGAAAGATCACTTTTGTTTATTTGTTGACTGATCCTGGGTGTTTCCTTTCCTTTTCATTTTGGGAATATTAAGTTTGAGGTGTTAAGGCGGGTACTCCTTAACATAGAGCCAGTAAGCAGTTGGCTGTATGTACTGAGAACTTCAGGGAAGGGGTCATATCAAGAAATCGATTAGATTTTCATTCATATGTGTGGTAGGTAGAGCCATAGAAGAAGATGAGGTTCTCCAGAGGGCCGATAAAGGAGGGGAAAGCTAGGAGTCAAAAGAACCTAGGGTATTAGCAATGTTTACGGGACTAGGAAAACAGGAACGTCAAGGGAGTTTATGAAGACATGGGGCAGGGGAGAAAGAGAATTAGGAGAGAGTTATACCTTGGAATTCAAGAAAAGGATACGTTCTAAGAAGAGAGGAGGCAGTAGTATCAAATACAGCAATGAGGTCAAATAAGATGAAAGTTGACAAGAGTTCACTGACTTTAGCAATTTTAAGAACACAGGTGACCTTTGCCAGAGCATTCCACTGGGGCGGTAGGTAGAGCAGTTGGACTGTAGCAGTATGAAATGTGAGAGGGAGTGAATGGAGAGGGAATAAAGTGCAGGCTATTTTTGAAGTGTTTACCTGAAAAGGAAACAGAAAAGGGTAGAGTAAAACAAATAAATAAAATATTTTTTTAAGACGGGAGAACATTGCAAGGATGTATGGCTAAGGGAAAAGAGGCAGTAGAAGAACTGAAAGTATAGGAGAAAGAAGAGCTAATTGATAATGGCAAGATCTTTCTCTGGCAGGGAAGGTATATTAGTTTCCTCTGGTTGCTATAACAAATGACCAAGAACTTGGTGGCTTAAAACATCAGAATTTATTTTTACAGTTCTGGAAGTCAGAATCTGAAATCAAAGTATCAGCAGGGCCACCTCTCTCTGGAGCCTGGGGTGTTGGGGAGACCCTATCTTGTCTTTTCTAGCTTCTGATGGCTGCTGGCTGTCCTTGGCATTCCTTGACTTGAGACCTCATCGCTGCGATCTTTGTCACCATCGTCACATCCACTTTTCCCCTGTGTGTTTTTGTCTTCTCCTCTTCTGTCTGTTTCAAATCTCTCTGCCTGTCTCTGACAAGGACACTTGTTATTGAATTTAGGACCCACCTGGATAATCCAGGATGATCTCCTCATGTCAAGATCCTTAATCACATCCTCCAAAACCCTTTTTTCCAAATAAGGTAACATTCACAGTTCCGGGGAGTAAGCCATGGACATATATTTTTAGGGACTGCCATTGAACCCACTGGAGAAGGGATCAGGAATAGAAGTGAAGGGATAAGTCTGGAACTTGAAATGTGATATGAAGAGACTGGAGAAAAGAAGTTAAGATAAGTATGGAGTTGCGGGGTCAGAAGCCAAAAAAGTTCTTACTGCAAGGCCTCAGATTTTTCTATGAAGCAGGAAGCAAGGTCATCTGTTCGGAGGAGAGGCAGTGGGGATAGGACTGAGTGTAGGAGAAAAAGTGAAATATTATAAAAGCCATGGGTGTGAGAGGATAAGTGGACAAAGAACAGGTAAAGGGCAAAGGAGCGGGAGCAAAGATGTTGGGGACTATATATTTACAGATCTTACATTTGTAGATTTGACTGTACCTTTATACATCTTTGGTTATATTTTCTGGCAGTAGTATGCAAAAACAACTGCAACAACAAACAAAGCAAAGCAAAGCAAAGCAAAACAAATGCCCATGAAAATAAAGCAGCAGCCTGCTAACACAGTCTAGACTAGCCCAGCAAATTTGCTGCTTTCTCATCATGAAACCTAGGGAAACACTGATGGTGACTAACGCACAGCCAGGATTAATGTGGGAGAGAGGGAATGAAAGCCTTCAGTCATTGGGAGGTCTATGGGGAGCAGGGCAAATTGAGCTGAATTTTCTTTGGCTTCTGATCTGAAGTTTCTCCAGAAAAGGCTTTTCGAGGAAATGAGAGAAATGCCAAGAAGGGGAGGGTGCTAAATGTGGGGTAGATAAGCTTCTGAACATACTGTACTTGTCTAAATGATCAAACCATAGGAACAAACTTCAGTTTGTAACTTTAGCCTTATTATCACTTAAAAAAATTAACATGCGGATTTTACTGGGCACCTGCCATGTGTTGGCCGCCATATTGCCCTCACTGCGTACTTGGTGGAAATAGCGCCAGCATTTGTCTAAATGACTCCAAGCAAGTTCTAATCTTCCATCTTCCCACTGTGTACCGTGAAACCCATGTCTAAATATCCAACCTGTTTTGATGTGATCAGAAGAAGGGATCAGAGATTTTTCTGGCATCCTTCATGTACAGATGAATGAATTTAAATGAAATCTTGATATTTGGATTAATGGAACAGAGATAAGAGATGAGCAAGAATTTTATTTTTCAAGCCCATGATATTAATCTCTTGGTTCCTCAAGTTCCAAGCTACAATGATGTGGGTTATACTACACTGTGGTTGCTGGATTTCGTATTATGTATAGTATCCCCCAGGCACTAGGAGCCAAGGGAGTTACTATGTATACCTTGTAGTAGTGCTTCTCAAACTTTAATGTGCATATTAATCTCTTGGAAATCTTGTTAAAATGCAGCTTCTGTAGGTTTGAGGTGGGTCCAGGATTTTTCATTTCAATCAAGCTTTCACATGATGCTGATGCTGGTGGTCCAAGGAATATATTTTGAATAGCAAGATATTAGACTAGTTAAAAAACTTATAGAATACTTACATGGGACCCCAAAATATGTGGATCAGTAGTCATAACATCAGAAAAAATCATAGATCACAACAAACTGGAAATGTTTCCCATATCTTTTGGGAAGATCCATAATTTTTTAGCCTCTCAACAAGTCTTCATATTGACCATAAATCTAATCAGCTTTCTCTGTGGTGAGTATCCAGCAATTAAAAGGAGCCAAATTATCTACTCTAAAGATAGTGTGAAATTTCTTAGTTTTGAGGTTGAAAATGCTCAGTAAGTACATCTCTAAGAATATATAAGGGTTTTCTTTTCTTTTTTCCTTTCCTTTTTAATATTAACCCTCATGAAGAAACTGGACAATCTCTTAAGAAGGAAGAGCTTTCTGTTTTTACAATTAGGATTTCAGTAGTAGTTTGGAGACATTAAAATTTATTTATTTATTTTTAAAGATTTTATTTATTTGAGAGAGAGAGAGAGAGCACGAGTGAGGAGAGGAGCAGAGGGAGAGGGAGAAGCAGACTCCCTGCTGAGCAGGGAGCCCAACCTGGGGCCGATCCCAAGACTCTGAGATCATGACCCAAGCCAAAGGCAGACATTTAACCAACTGAGCCACCCAGGTGCTCTGAGATACTAAAATTTATTAAACTACAGTCAACCCTTGAATAATGTTGGGGTTAGCAGCACTGACCACCTGTACAGTTGAAAATCCCTGTGTAACTTTTGACTCCCCCCAAATTTAACTACTAAAAGCTTACTGTTGACTGGAAGCCTTACTAATAACAATAGTACAACAACAAGCCTAAAAACATACAGTCAATTAACATGTATTTTGTGTATGTATTATATGCTCTCTTCTTACAATATGGCTGGAATAAAGAAAATGTTGATAAGAAAATCATTGGGAAGAGAAAATAGATTTATGGTACTATACTGCATTTACTGAAAAAAAAAAAAAAAATCCATGTATAATTGGACCCAAGCAGTGCAAGCCCTTGTTGTTCAAGAGTCAAGTGCACTTCCAGATTTAGCTATCAGAGAGGATTATATTGGTTCCTCATTTAGCATCCATTTTTCTCTTTCTTCTTTTCTACCAGAAACCTAGTTTTGTGAAAGTGTTGCCCCCTCCCAAGTCCCCAACACCATGGAGTCATGTACCTAAGGCTAACTGACATCTTCTCCGACACTAGGGCTAGTTTATTTAAGGATAATCTCATTCCTTTTGCCAGTGGTGATTTAGGAATGAGATGTAGAAGCTTCTAGGAGATCTTCTAGGACACATTTTCTTGCTCCTAAGAGAGATCTGTAGAAGACAAAAATCTGTCATCTGTATTTTATCAAGATATGTGTTCTGGAACTACCCCAGATTGAATGTCATACAAGTTATCTTGTAACCAGCCTGAGAATAAAGCCAACCTCAGTGGAGAGAGGGATAGAACTGGTAACATTGTTAACCACTGACTTAGCCATCTCATAGCCCTCCCTACTTCTGGGCCTTTTATTATGTGAAATTGTTTGTTAGTATTCTGGCCAAGTTGACTTGAGATCTCCATTATGTGTAACTGAAAACATCCTTCTTTTTATCTTCACACTAAATAAAGTTGAGAAGGACAACACTTGGAGAGCAGTCATCTCTGGATAGTTGCTTTTGGAATCCCCGAGAAGATCACTAGCAATGAAAATTTATAACCATCTTATTAAAACTGCATAAACTCAGTTTGTTTCCATTGAAATAACCAACCACATCGATTCTCCTCAACTAGGTGAACAGATGAATTTCTTTAATTTTCACAAAGTTTTTTTAAAAAAATGTTATTTTAAAAGTTAACTTTCATTTTTTTTAAAGTTAACTTTCAAATTACACTGAGCAAATTAGAACTGAGCAGGTTTTTAAAACATTGATTTATTTATTTTGATTTTCTATTTTATGTACTTTGTGTGGCTTCTGATGAGTGGTCCTAGATTATTCATGACTGTTTCTACTGTGAGTAGATATATTTTAAGAAAAACAAGTCACCAGCCACTCTTTCTGCACTTTGAACACACACATTGCCAGAGTGGATACTGTACAAATGTGAAAAATTAGAACTCACATTACAGTTCAGGCTGCTGCAATGCTTTGACATTGGCTTCTCCCAAAAGTAAATAGTCTTAGTTTGTTGATCATTTTTTGTTCAAACTCCATTTGTGAGTGTTGTGAAACATTAAATAATCCTTACATTTGCACTGCTGAGTATGATGCTGTGTGAAGCAAAGGGGTTGAAGAATGACTTCTTTATAATAGCATATGGCAAATCTCTCTAATGAGAGGCCATTTACTGTACAAGTCTCCTACATGTGGTACTTGACAGCAGGTGTCTGGAGAAAATCCTGTGAACATTTTCAAGTATACTGTTACTGGCGATTGGCAAGAAAAGGTAAAGATCTGAATGTGGAAGATTGAACCAGAAGGGAGAATAAAATGCAAAACGATAATGAAAGAGCTAGAGAAAAAAAGAAAACCTAAAAACCCTACCTCACCAGCTTGTTTCTGCATTAAGGAAGTGTATAAATAACTCCATTAGAGGGCACTAAACATGACATATTACCTACAGAGAAGAGAAAGGTCTTATTGTACTCAAACCACTAAGTTACCTAAGGCTCCTTTCTCAATAGAGAATGGATGCTAGTGACTTGCCCATGTCAGTGTGGAGTTTAATTAAACCACTCAACGCTAGTCTGCAGAAGCTGAGAATGAAATTTATTGAGGAAAAATATTCCTTTGGACAAGTTTTACATGAGATTTTTGCATCCCATGCTTAATGTCAAATGCAGGGCTGTCACTCATAATTGTGTTTTTGTGCACTGAACAAAGGCACCTGGTCCAAGAGGTGAGTGGGGGCTTCAGTCAAAGCCATATTGTACTTGCCAAGCTGAAACCTTCATTAATGACAACATTTGCTGGGAGCAAATTGCATTTTTTTTTTTCCATCCCACAGAGCTACTACGTTCTTTAAGCCATGTGCTGTCCTTCAGGGGGCATCTTTTACTAATTCAACCACATGAGAGGGAGGGGAACTTTTTTTTTTATGGTATTTTCCTAATTTGTCCACCAAGGGGAGACACCTTTTTCATCTTTAGCACAAAAGCACGTGTACGTTAACAGCTGCCCTGTTCAAGAAGATTGAGTCTCTGCTCCCAAAATTGGACCATACAAAAAGAATAAAATAGAGTGCATTTGGGCATGTAGCTACTGATCTGTAGCAGATTACTCTGATACTTTGAGAAATTTTATTGTTAGAGGATGGATGTGGCCTTATGATCTGTGTGCTATTCTAGGAACTGACCTACTCTGTTGGTGAAAGTTAGTATCCTATAGGAGGGAGGAATAGACCTCTATCCCTGAAAGGAGGAATCTATAATCCTCCCCTTCCATTGCCATCCCGTGTCCCTGGTCTCAGTGGTCTTAGTAATAGAAAGTGAGCAAAATCAATGGGGACTGCTTTTTCTTTTATCCCATATGACATATTACACTTTATGTATGACTAGAGAGGGAGTGAAAACAAAGCATTCAAGAACAAAAGGAAATCACACACACAGTCTGTTCTTTCTTTTTCTTCTTATCAAAGTTTTAGTGGGGATTGTTGACTCATTTATTAATTCTCTTGCTTGTCAAGATCAAGAGAGAAAAATACCTTCCTCCAATAATTCTGTTCTTGACCAATGTGGTTGATTTTATGCTTTCTTTAATTATTTGCTTCCTGCTCCTTGTGAGAAGATTATACATTTTTACCCTGCGGTTATCACCCATCAAAGACTATTCTTCCTTGTCCCATGGATATCAGGTTTCACCATGTGACTTCCTGTGGCCAGTCCTATTTGAGCAGATGTGATAAATGCCATTGAGTGGTTGGCTCTAACACTGTCTTCCATATGCCATGAGGACAGCATGTCCTAAACAGGGGTTGTTTCTCCAGCCTAGGTCTGAGAATGAGAAGCCACGTAGAATAGAGTCACAACCCACCTTCAGCCTACATGTAACACAAGTGCTGAATAAGCCTTTATATTATAAGCCACAGAGATTGGGGCATCATTGTTATGATAACTGACTTGTACCAGGAGTGAAATGCTGCATAACAACTGAATCCTAAAAGATATGGCATTGGCTTCCTGGGCAGTGTGTGACAGGAAACTTTAAAACAGGGGGAAAAAAATGGCAATCTATGACATGAAGTGGTAAATATTTGGAGTGGTAAATATTTGGTATAATGACTGTCCATAATAATTTGAAGGTAGATGAAACACTTAATATACTTGTGACTTTAGGTTAAGATGTGGTGAAACAGAATGTCACTAATGTGCCATGGTGGTTATTAGGTGCATTTGACAACTATAAAGAAGAAATGAACTCAGCAAGGAATTGGCCAAGCAGGGATGAGAGGAAGGAGAGAATTTAGAAGTGTTGAGAGTTGTAGGGTTGAAATATGTAACTGTTTCTCTTATCTACCAATAAAAGATAAAATTTAGGAATGCTTTCAGCAATAGAAGTCAATTGAAATTCAGTCATGGACAGAAGAATAAATCAAGGGGCATGGCTACCACACCCCTTCTTAAAATCTTTAAATGTATTAAGGTGTCTCCCTCCCTCCCAAATAAATCCTTTTAGCTGGACAGGAGAAAAGAGATGGTTCAGAGGAAAGTGATAAGGGCCTGTCTATGCAATAAAAGACCAATAAGCTCAAACTGCTTCTGGGGGGGAAGGGGCTTAAAAAATTATAGTGCCTATTGTCACATGGACCTAACTGAAATCAAATAGATACAAAGCCAACAGTTGTGTGTGTGTATGTGTGTGTGTGTGTGTGTGTGTGTGTGAGAGAGAGAGAGAGAGAGAGAGATTGTCAAAAGAGCCATCACTGGCTTGAGTTTGAAAAGATCATGACTGCAAGACATAAAAACAAACATTTTGGATCCCTGCATATCTATACCCAATACCCAATACCATTCTAGAATTCCTTCCACCCTTGATATCTGGTCACCCTGGCTTGCCTTCAGCAAGAATCCTGGTAAGTTGGTTTAACAACTACCCTTCATGTGCTCCTCTAATAATTTTCCATCTACCCCTGCATTCTGCTCCCTGACTATCAATCCCCACTTGTGTTTGCTGTATTTGGAATTGATCCCAATTTACCTCCTTATTGTGATGGTCTTGGCACCTATTACAATAGTCTGGAAGTCTTCCTTACTGTCTTAACAAGTGTCAGAATAATTTTTTCTTTAATAATGCTCAGCCATGGGCGCCTGGATGGCTCAGTTGGTTAAGCGACTGCCTTCGGCTCAGGTCATGGAATCCTGGGATCGAGTCCCACATCGGGCTCCCGGCTCAGCGGGGAGCCTGCTTCTCCCTCTGACCCTCTCCCCTCTCATGCTGTTTCTCTCTCTCTCTCTCTCTCTCAAATAAATAAAATCTTTAAAAAAATAATGCTCAGTCATGCAGAAGGACATATTGTTCAGTGGCCTCTTTAGATGCAGTCAAGGAGGATAATGAAAAAGGTAGAGTCTCTTAGAATCAAGAGCCATAGAGAAAAATGGACTGAAGAATTATTTCCAGGAAGTATAACTAGAGCCAAATCTAGGAGCATTTCCTCCCCACAGAGGAGGCCTTTGCAACACTTGCCCAGGGGGTTTTAGAATTGCTATTGGTATATATATATATATATATATATATATGTATTTATACCAGGGTCCTGGGATTGAGTCACGCATTGGGCTACCTGCTCAGTCGGGAGCATGCTTCTCTCTCTCCCTCTGCTACTCCTCCTGCCTGTGCACTGTCTCTCTCCCTCAAATAAATAAATAAAATCTTTAAAAAAAAAACATTGATAATAGCAGTATATATATATATATATATATATATATATATATATATATATCTCCATTCATCTGTCGATGGACATCTGGGCTCTCTCCATATTATGGCTATTGTGGACATTGCTGCCATATATATACATATAATGAAAGATTACTCAGCCATCAAAACAATGAAATCTTGCCATTTGCAATAATGTGGATGGAGCTAGAGGGTATCATGCTAAGTGAAATAAGTCAGTCAGAGAAAGACAAATACCATATGATTTCACTCGTATGTGTGATTTAAGAAACAAAACAGATGAACGTAGGGGAAGGGAAGGAAAAATAAAATAAGACAAAAACAGAGAGGGAGGCCAACTATAAGAGACTTAAATATAAAGAACAAACTGGGGGTTGCTGGAGGGGAGAGGAGTGGGGGGGTGGGGTAACTGGGTGATGGGCCTTAAAGAGGGCACATGATGCAATGAGCACTGGGTGTTGTATGCAACCGTTGGATCACTGAATTCTACCTCTGAAACTAATAATACAGTATATGTTAACTACATTGAACTTAAATAAAATATTTAAAAAAGAGATTTGCTATTGGTATGTTACTGCTGCGCATCTCTCATTCTTCCCCTTTCTGAAGAGTGTTTGTTACTGTTATCTTATTCCTGAGCCACTATTACATCTTAACCATATAACTTGTGTTTCAGTCCATATACCTCTGAAGAAAGAGTAGACACACCCAGATGTGGAGTGGAGACTGTCAGGAGATCCTGGGCTTCGGATGTGCTTTCATAATTACATGAGATTTTGCATGTGGAGAGGATGAAAGCAATGATCCAGAGGGTAAACTGTGGCAGACTGTGTATTGTCCCCCCTTTATTTATCCTCCCCTTCCCTCAAAGAGGATTATTCATACTCACCCATTGCCAGATGATTTGTGGTTACTCTCCCCACCTGACCCTCCCACCATGGGAGGGTATATTTTGTGGAAACAAGCAAAGACCACCCAACTGAGAATAAACAGAGGCTATTTATTCAGAGTTTGCTGTATAGCAAGGCAGTCAGCCTCCATCACTAGCATTTGGCAGAGATTCAAAGGCAGGCAGGGGAGTAGGAGAGCGATTTTACAGTGGAAGAAAGGGAAGGCTTTTCAGGTATGCTGATTGGATGTTGTTGGCATGGGGAAGCGGGAGGCAGATCCTACTCGAAGTGGGGACTGTTATGTGATTGGTTTGGGAGCATATTTGGCTTTCTCTGGTTGATCCTGAGTTGGAAGCAGGGGCAAAAATGTCTGGCGGTCTTTGACCAAGTCCTGACCATTTTGGGCCAGTTGCTACAGATGTTGTGGTTTGGCTTCCTGGGCTGGTTGCTGCCCAGGTTATGGGTCAAAGTCATTGCACAGGTCTGGTCGTTATTCAATTGTATATTCAGACTCTCCACTTTGTCTCATTGACATTGAGCTTAGCAGTGGGACTTCTGTGGCCAATAAGAGGTGAGTGGGCATCATATATGTCATGTTTGAGCAGGTGTTTGACTCTGGCCCTCTTTTCCATCTGCAGGGAGAATGGCATACCCCACACAGGGGCTGCTTCTTTGGTCTATGTTCTAGAACGTGAAGACTCACGGCACAGAGCCACGGCCTGCACATTGTCAAAAACAGCTGTAGTAGACCTGAAGTCCAGGTGAAATGCTACTGTTTTATAAGCTATTATCAATTGAGATTCGTTGTTTAGGCAACACAGCTAAGTAATACTGTCATCCTCTGGTTTGGATCAGAGAGACTTTGATAAGGGGATGGTTCTGCTTTAAGGAAAATCTAAATAAAAGGTTAAAGGCGTGTTTTTCTACATACTAAGAAACAATATGTCTGCACCAAATAATAATAATACTGATAGGAGCACCCGTTAAGCATCTGCCTTCGGCTCAGGTCATGATCCCGGGGTCCTGGGATTGAGTCCCGCATCGGGCTTCCTGTTCAGCCAGGAATGTGCTTCCCTCTCTCCCTCTGCTACTCCTCCTGCCTGTGCGCGCTCTCTCTCTCTCAAATAAATAAATAAAATCTTAAAAAAAAAATAATAACACTGATAATAGCCGCTGATACAGGCTGGCCAGGTCCGAGGACCCAGCGGGGATCCTGCAGGACCAGCCAAGAGGGTCCTTGGCGTCACACAGGATGGCAATCAAACGCAATCCAAGAGGAAGTGAGAGCAGAGTTTATTGAAGACGCAGAGAGAGTGCAGATGCAGACAAAGCATATGGGATACTTAGAAAGGAAAGAGGAATGAAGAATGAGTCTTGTCTTTGCTTGGGGCCTGGGGTTTTAATTGAAGATTATGGTCTGGTGCATGTGTGTTCTCAGCCATCCAGGAACAAAGATGAGTGTTTGTTCCTAAGTCACTTATGCCCTGGAGTCAGGGGTCTTGGTGAGTCAGTGGTCTTGGAAAATGTTCATGACGTGACGACCCTGCCTGGTCACTCCTTAGATGTTATCTGTTGTGCTGGAAGACTCTAAAGAAATCATTAACTCCTTGACCTTTACCAGGAGGACATACATTATCTGTTCTATAAGCCAGGTCCTAGCAAAAATAGAAGCAGGAAAAGGAGCAAAAAAGCAGTTCTTCATGGGGTCCCTTCCATTTCCCTGTCTCACAGTGACCATCTATAGTTAGTGATTTTGAAATCTGCATGTAATGATATGAAGACAATGTTATTCACCAGAATTCCTCTTTAAAAAGGAGAGCTGGTTTTGCTAGGAAAATACTGCAATTACTGATAACGGGGAGACAGTGAAGTTGGAGGCATGGGCAGGGTCACTCTTAGTAAGTGAGGCAGCGTTTTGGTTGTTGTTGAGCCAGACAGAAAGGGGACTAGGAAGAGAGGAAGACAGGACATGGAACCAGAGAGGTGATGGGAGACTGCAGCACCCATCTCGAGTACATTCCTCATTTCGAGTACATTTGTGCAAGTTATGCAATACCTGGGTCCGGAAACTTGGTGAGACTGTGAAGGGGCCAGGCTTCCCTTCATATGGACATGCTGAAGTAGGCTGGTGGGTGCAGAAATAGAGAAGTAGAGATCATTAAGGCCTTGAGCCGCCAGAAGTTACAGGAAGTTGTAGGAAGGGCTTTTAAGCAGGGGTTAGAGAGTTGGGCCAAATTCAACCAGATTTCTAAGTTTTAGAGGGCTCCTGCTGATAGATAAATGATAGTAAGAAACACCCATAAGAAAATATTATTCCCATTTCACTGATGAGGAAGTTGAGGCACATAACGATGACATAACTTGCCTCAAATCACACAGTAATTTGAACAGTTGGGATGAAAGTATAATATGAATTCTCCAAAGGCTATGCTCTTTGGTCTCTGTTATTATGGTCTGTGCTAAATTTAAGTTTTGATGATAAATTTATAGCATTTCAGAAAATTTTTAACAAAGGTTATTAGGGAACTATGAAATTCTAGCAATGTGCCATTTTTTTTTTAAGATTTATTTATTTATTTATTTGGGAGAGACAGCAAGAGAGAGAACGAGCAGGGGGAGGGGCAGCGGGAGAGGGAGAGGGAGAATCCACAGGCAGACTCCCTGATGAGGGCAGAGCCTAATGCAGGCCTGGCCTCTATCCCAGACCCTG
Source organism: Callorhinus ursinus (assembly GCF_003265705.2). Lineage (NCBI taxonomy): Eukaryota > Metazoa > Chordata > Mammalia > Carnivora > Otariidae > Callorhinus > Callorhinus ursinus. The sequence continues at coordinate 121,044,580 of NW_027397066.1, read as the reverse complement.
AGATCAAGACCTGAGCCAAAACCAAGAATTGGCTGCTTAACCGGCTGAACCACCCTGGTGCCTCTGCATTGTGCCTTTTTTTAATGGATTCAACACCTCTTTTTTAAAAACCATCCATTGTTCATGTTACTTCTGGCTTCATACCCTTTGGAGGTGAAGGATCAAGTCCCAGGCCCTTGCCAGGGCACCGTCTGACCTGGGCCCCCAGGCCACATCTCCGGTTTCAGCTCATACCACACTACGCCTCTGTCTGAGTTCCAACTGTACGGGCTTCTTCAAAGCCACCACTGTATTCTTGCATTCACCTCCACCCCCTTGTCAGAAAAGAGAACAACAACAACAACCAAAAACCTTTCATGGACCTAAATCCTGCTCATCTTTCAGATTCTAGTGTGAATATTTCTTCTTCATCGCAGCCTCTCCTAACCACCTGCCTGCTTCCCTTCCAGTTTAGGCCATGTCCTCTTGTTACCTGTTCTCATCGCTCCTGGTCCTGCTCCATTGTCAGTGCTTGTCTTTGGTTGTGGCTATGAATCTCTGTGTTAATAATATAATCTCTTGTTGTCTTTTTTTTAAGATTTTATTTATTTGAGAGCGAGAGAATGAGAGAGAGAAAGCACATGGAGGGGGAGGGTCAGGGGGAGAAGCAGACTCCCCGCCGAGCAGGGATCCCGATGTGGGACTCGATCCCGGGACTCCAGGATCATGACCTGAGCCGAAGGCAGTCGCTTAACCAACTGAGCCACCCAGGCGCCCTAATCTCTTGTGTTAATGAGAGGTAGGGGAATTATAGGGATTACCAGGAAGAGTGATGGCCGCCAGGTTCAAGCTTCACTTCTGCCATTTATTAACAGGAAGGGCCTGGCCCTGTTAGTTAAGATCTCTCTGTCTTCCTTCCCTCTTCTGTATAATGGGCATGGTACAATAGGACCTACTTCTGGGAAAGAGCTGTTTCTCTACACTCTTACACAGAACACTTCTGACACCAGATGTGTGTGTGTGTGTTTCCACAACAGTACAGTTAACTTCTGTGTAGAACATCTACTGGATGTCCTACAGTTTAACTCAATTATGACACTAACTGCTTGGAGTTAGAACAAACCTCACACATTAAGGGTTCAGTCCCACAAGACTGCCCCACTTCAGATACTGAAAAAATGGTGGGTTCCGGGTTACCCACAACTTCTGTTGGACTTGGCTACAAACAGAGGTTCCCATAACACTCTCCTCAGGTTTGATATTTTACTAGAATGGCATACAAAACTCCAGGAACATTTACTTACATTTCCTAGTTTATTATAAAGGATACAGATGAAGAGGTGCATAGGGTGAGGTCCAGAAGGTTCCTTGAGTGCAGGAGCTTCTGTCCCTGTGGACTTGGGTCTGTCATCCTCCCAGCACATGGATGTATTCACCAACCTGGAAGCTCATCTTTCTCATCTCATCTTTCAAGAGTTTTTATAGAGCTTTATTATTCAGCTCCCTACCTCAACCCTCTTCTTGAAGGTCAGTGGCTGAAGCTGAAATTTCCAAACCTTTAATCATTTGGTCTTTCTGGTGACCAGCCCTATCATGAGGCTATCTGGGACTTCACCCTAAGTCACCTCATTTGCATAAATCAGGTGTGACTAAAATGACTTGTGGATAACAATAGACACTTCTATCACTTAGGAAATTCCAAAGGTTTTAATGAATTCTATACAAAAACCAAGTTTAACAAAGGTTGCTCTTATTACCTGTATTACTCAGGATATTACAAAGGTTTTAGGAGCTCTGTGATAGGAACTGGGGAAGAAGACCAAATCTATATATCTTTTTTTTTTTAAGTTTTTATTTTAATCTCTCAATGCGCACCAAAAGTGCCCTCCTTAATCCCCATCACCTATTTCACCCATTACCCACCCACCTCCTCTCTGGTAACTTATCAGTTTGTTCTTTTTAGTTAGGAGTCTCTTTATTGGTTTCTCTCTCTCTCTTTCCACTTTGCTTGTTTGTTTTGTTTCTTAAATTCCACATAAGAGTGAAATCGTATGGTATTTGTCTTTCTTTGGCTGACTTATTTCACTTACTATTATAGCTCCATACATGTCATTGCAAATGGCAAGATTTCATTCTTTTTTATGGCTGAATAATATTCCATTGTATATATATACCACATCTTCTTTATCCATTCATCAGCTGTTGGATACTTGGGCTGCTTCCATATCTTGGCTATTGTAAATAATGCTGCTATGGGGTACATGTATCCCTTTGAATTTGTATTTTTGTATTCTTTGGGTAAATACCCAGTAGTGCAATTGCTGGGTCATAGAGTAGCTCTGTTTTTTTTTTTGAGGAACCTTTTGAGGAACCTCCATACTGTTTTTGAGGAACCTCCATACTGTTTTCCAGAGTAGCTGCACCAGTTTGCATTCCCACCAACAGGGTAGGAGGGTTCCGCTTTCTCCACATCCTCGCCAACACCTGTTGTTTCTTGTTTTTGAGTTTAGGCATTCTGACCAGTGTGAAGTGATATCTCATTGTAGTTTTGATTTGCATTTTTCTGATGATAACTGAAGATAAGCAACTTCTCATGCATCTGTTGGCCGTCTGTATGTCTTCGGAGAAACCTCTGTTCATGTCTTTGGTCCACTTTTCAATTGAATTATTTGTTTTTAGGGTGTTGAATTGTTTAAGTTCTTTATATGTTTTGGATACTAACCCTTTATTAGATATGTCATTTGCAAATATCTTCTCCCATTCATTAGGTTGCCTTTTATTTTTGTTGATTGTTTCCTTCTCTGTGCAGAAACTTTATTTTGATGTAGTTCAATAGTTTATTCTTGCTTTTGTTTCCCTTTCCTCGGGGGACCTATGTAGAAAAAAGTTGCTATGGCCAATGTCAGAGAAATTACTGCCTGTGCTCTCTTCTAGGATTCTTATGGTTTCAGGTAACACATTCAGGTATTTTGAATTTATTTTTGTGTATGGTGTAAGAAAGTGGTCCAGTTTCTTTCTTTTGCATGTTGCTGTCCAGTTTTTCCAGTACCATTTGTTGAAGAGACTGTCTTTTTCCCAGTGGATATTCTTTTCTGCCTTGTTGAAGATTGACTATATAATTGTGGGTTTATTTCTGGATTTTCTATTCTGTTCTATTGATTTATGTGTCTATTTTTGTGCCAGTACCATACTGTTTTGATTACTACAACTTTGTAATATAACTTAAAGTCCAGAATTGTGATGCCTCCAGTTTTGTTTCTCTTTTTCACAATTGCTTTGGCTATTCAGGGTCTTTAGTGGTTCCATACAGATTTTAGGATTGTTTGTTCTGGTTCTGTGAAAAATGCTGTTGATATTTTGATAGGGATTGCATTAAATGTGTAGACTGCCTTGGGTAGTATAGACATTTTAACAATATTTGTTCTTTCAACCCATGAGCATGGAATATCTTTCCATTTCTGTGTCATCTTCAATTTCTTTCATCAGTGTTTTATAGTTTTCAGAGTGCAGGTCTTTCACCTCTTTGGTAAAGTTTATGCCCAGGTATTTTATTATTTTTGGTGCGGTTGTAAATGGGATTGTTTTCTTAATTTCTCTTTCTGCTGTTTCATTTTTAGTGTATAGAAATGCAATGGATTTCTGTGCATTGATTTTGTATCCTGTGACTTTACTGAATTCATTTATCAGTTCTGGTAGTTTTGTGGTGGAGTCTTTAGGGTTTTCTATATAGAGTATAATGTCATCTGCAAATAGTGAAAGTTTTACTTCTTCCTTACCAATTTGGATGCCTTTTACTTCTTTTTGTTGTCCGATTGCTGTGGCTAGGACTTCCGTACTATGTTGAGGAGGTGGTGAGAGTGGACATCCTTCTCTTGTTCCTGACTGTAGAGGAAGAGCTTTCAGGTTTTCCCCATTGAGGATGGTGTTAGCTGTGGGTTTTTCAAATATGGCCTTTATCGTGTTGAGGTATGTTCCCTCTAAATCTACTTTGTTGAAAGTGTGTTTTTTTTTTTTTAAGCTTCCACAATTTATTGAGAGGCCCCCCTCCCCGCCCACGCAGTCTCTAGGTCACTTTTTCCTCTTGTAGATCTTGTGTGCCAGTGCCAGGAAGATGGCCGGGGGCAGGGGCGAGGCATACTGCTCAATGAGGCCCATAAGGTGGTGGTGGCTGTCTTCCTCATACTGCGTGAACACGGCGGGCAGGTTCAGCTCCTCGTACAGCGCCTTCACCCGGCCCACCTTCTCCGCCTCCTTCTGCAAGTGATTCTCCTGAAGGAGTTGACGCTGTTTCGGAGAGGCCTGCTGCAGACACTGAACCACCAGCCAGCTGCATCTGTTGTCCTGGATGTCTGTGCCAATCTTGCCTGTCACACCGGGGTCCCCAAAGAGGTCGAGGTAATCGTCCTGAATCTGAAAGAACTCCCCCATCTCCAGCAGGATCTTCTTGGCATTGGCATGCTCTTTCTCCCCATCGATGCCCACCATGCACATGGCAGCTGCCGCAGGAAGATAGAATGAGTAGAAAGCGGTCTTGTACTTGACCATAGGTTTGTACCTCTTTTCAGTGAATCTGCCAAGATCCACATTGCCCTGGGGGGCTGTGATGAGGTCCAGGGTCTGTCTGATCTCGGTCTGATAGGAACTCTGCAGGAAAAGCTCAATCAGGTTCAGGTAATAGGGCTGCTCCCGACAGCAGAGCTTCAGCAGGCTGTAGATACCCGCTTCCAGAAGCAAAGCATCATTGATGGCATCCAAACCTATGCCTGGCTTCTGATACCAGCAGATCTGCCCTCGTTGGATGATGGATGAGTCCATGATGTCGTCAGACACCAAGAAGAAAGCTTGAAGCAGTTCCACACACCAGCCCACAGTCAGGGCCCGCTGGAGACTATCGACCTCCTGCTTCCTTGGCTCTACCAGCTCCTGAAATGCTATCAGCACAGTCAAACCCTGCTGGTACTTGCCTCCAATCGCATTGTACTCCAAGACCTCCTTGAGCCGGGCAATGGCATCTCCCATCTCCGGGTGGCCAACGCCATCCTCGATTAGCACCTTGACAATCTGGGAGAAATGCTGGATGAAATCCTGCTTTGCTTGGGCATAAGCGTCCAATTTCTGGTCTCCATTCATTCTGAGGGAGGAGTAAAGTGCTATGTTCCTGGATGCTGGCTCTTCCTACTTTGTTGAAAGTTTTTATCATGAATGGGTGCTGTACTTTGTCAAATGCTTTTTCTGCATCTATTGAAATGATGATATGGTTCTTATACTTTCTCTTACTGATGTGATGTATTGTGTTTATTGATTTGCAAATATTGAACCACCCTTGCAACCCAGGAATAAATCCCACATGATTGTGGTGAATGATTTTTAAAAATCTATTGTTAGATTCAGTTTGCTAGTATTTTGTTGAAGATTTTTGCATCTATGTTCATCAGAAATATTGGCCTATAGTTGTCTTTTTTTGTGTGGTGTCTGTATCTGGTTTTTTATCGGGGTTATGCTTACCTTGTAGAATGAATTTGGAAGTTTTCCTTCCTTTTCAGTGTTTTGGAATAGTGTGAGAAGAATAGGTATTAACTCTTTTTAAAATGTTTTGTAGAGGGGTGCCTGAGTGGCTCAGTCAGTTAAGTGTCTGACTTTTGATCTCAGCTCAGATCATGATCTCAGGGTTGTGAGATTGAGCCCCGAATTGGACTCTGCATTGGGCATGGAGCCTGCTTAAGATTCTCTCTCTCTCTCCCTCTCTAAATAAATAGATAGATAGATAGATAGATAGTAGATAGATAGATAGATAGATAGATAGATAGATAGATAGATAGATATTTGGTAGAATTCACCTGTGAAACCATCTGGTCCTGGACTTGTGTTTGTTGAGAATTTTTTGATTACTGATTCAATTTCTTTTCTGGTTATCAGTCTGTTCAAATTTTCTGTTTCTTCCTGTTTCAATTTTGATAGTTTATATGTTCCTAGGAATTTATACATTTCTTCTAGGTTGTCTTGTTTATTGTTGATTTGTTTCATAATATTCTCTTATAATTGTTTGTATTTCTGTGGTGTTGGTTGTTATTTCTCCTCTCTCATTTGAGATTTTTATTTATTTGGGTCCTTTCTCTTTTTTTCTTGATAAATCTGACTAGAAGTTTATCAATTTTGTTGATTTTTTTCAAAGAACCAGCTCCTTGTTTTTTGTCTGTCTCTTTTTTTTTTTTTTTTTTTTTAGTTTCTAGATCATTTATTTCTGTTCTGTTTAATATTTCCTTCCTTCTGCTGGTTTTAAGTTTTGTTTGTTGTTCTTTTTCTAGCTCCTCTAGGTGTATGGTTAGATTGTCTATTTCAGGTTTTTCTTGCTTCTTGAGATAAGCCTGTATTTCTATAAACTTCCCTCTTAGAACTGTTTTTGCTGCTTCTAAATGTTTTGAACAATTGTGTTTTCATTTTTATTTTTTTCCATGTACTTTTTAGTTTCTTCTTTTATTTCCTGGTCGACCCATTCATTGTTTAGTAACATGTTATTTAACCTGCATGAATCTGTGGTCCTTCCAGATTTTTTCTTTTGGTTGACTTCTAGTTTCATAGCATTGTGGTAAAAAAAGATGCATAGTGTGACTTCGATCTTTTTGAATTTGTTGAGGCTTATTTTGTGGCCTAATATGTGATCTGTTCTGGAGAATGTTCCATGTACATTTGAAAAGAATGTGTATTCTGCTGTTTTAGGATGGAATGTTCTGAATATATCTGTTAAATCCATCTGGTCCAGTGTGTCATTCAAAGCTATTGTTTCCTTGTTGATTTTCTGTTTAGATGATCTGTCCATTGATGTATGTGAGGTGTTAAAGCCCCTACTGTTACTGTATTATTATCGATTAGTTCCTTTATGTTTGTTATTAACTGTTTTATGTATTTGGGTGCTCCCATGTTGGGTGCATAAATGTTTACAGTTGTTATATCTTCTTGTTGGATTGTCCCTTTATTATTATATAGTGTCCTTTGTCTCTTGTCACAATCTTTGTTTTAAAGTCTATTTTGTTCCTCATAAATATTGCTACTCTGGCTTTCTTATGACATCCATTTGCATGATAAATGTTTCTCAGTCTTCTCATTTTCTATCTGTAGGTTTCTTTGGGTCTAAAAAGGGTCTCTTGGAGGCAGCATATAGATGGGTCTTATTTTTTTATCTATTCTGTCACCTTGTGTCTTTTGATTGGAGTGTTTAGTCCATTTACATTCAAAGTAATTATTGATAGATATGTATTTATTGACATTGTAGTACTTGTTTTGTGGTTGTTTCTGAAGACTTTCTCTTATGGTTTTCTTGTTTCTTTAGTGATATATTTTGACTTCTTTCTTTTTATTATTTGCATATTTATTAGTGGTTTTTTATTTGTGGTTACCATTACAGTAGTATATGACATCTTCTGCATATAGCAGTCTATATTAGGTTGATAGTTGTTTAAGTTTGAACCCATTCTTTACTCCTCTTCTCTCCATGTTTTAGGTATAAGGTGTCATATTTTACATCCTTTTATGTTGTGAATTACTTGACTGATTTTTTACAAAAATATGAATTTTTACTGCTTTTTTGTTTCCTACCTTCATACGGTTGTTTTGTCCCTTCTTTCCACTCAGAGTCCCTTTTGATATTTCTTGCAGGGCTGGTTTAGTGGTAATGAGCTCCTTTAGTTTTTGTTTGTCTGGGAATCTCTTTATCTCTCCTTCTATTCTGGATAATAGTCTTGCGGGATAGAGTATTCTTGAATGCAGGTTTTTTCCATTCAGCACTTTGAATATATCATGCCACTACTTTCTGGCTTGGAAAGTTTCTGCTGAAAAATCTGCTGGTAGCCTTATGGGGTTTCCTTTACATGTAACTGTCTTCTTCTGTCTTGCTGCTTTTAATATTTTTTATCACTATATTTTGCCATTTTAATTACAAATATGTCTTGCTGTGGATCTGCTTTTGTTGATTTTGTTGGGGGGGTTCTCTGTGCCTCCTGGATCTGGATATCTGTTTGCTTCCCCAGATTAAGGAAGTTTTCAGCTATTATTTCTTCAAATAAATTCTCTGCCCCCCTTTTTCTTTCTTCTTCCCCTGGAACACCTATAATACAAATGTTATTACATTTGATGGTGTCACTGAGTTCCCTAAGTCTATTCTTATTTTGCATAATTCTTTTTTCTGTCTTTTGTTAAGCTTGTTTACTTTCCATTACACTTGTCTTCTAGGTCATTGATTTGTTCTTCTGCTTTTTCCAGCCTGCTGTTCATTCCTTCAAGCATGTTTCTCATTTCGTTTATTAATCCCTTTATCTTTGCTATGTTATTTCTTATCTCTGTGTTAATGGTCTCACTGATGCTCTTCACTCTTTTCTCCAATCCAGTGAGTATCCTTATGATCATGGCTTTAAAATCTCCATGAGGCATATTACTTATATCCGTTTCATTTAGATTTCTGGTTGTGGCCTTGTCCTGTTCTTTCATTTGGGACAAATTCCTCTGTCTTCTCATTTTGTCTACATCTCTGTCCTCTTTCTCTGTGTTAGGAAATTCAGCTATGTCTCCTGTTCTTGCGAGTAATGGCTTTATGAAGAAGAGGTTCTGTAGGGCCCTGCAGTGTAGTGTCCCTTGTTCCCCAGGGCCTGGTGCTTCTGGGAGTGACTCCCTCATGTGCTGTGTGCATGCTGCTGTTGCATCCTGGCCTCTTTATTCTTCAGGCCAGTAGTCTGCAGAGGCTCTCTTTACCCATTGTGGGCAATGTTTGGTCCCTATCTTGAATGTGGCTCATCTTAACTAGGTGTGCTCTGGTCTGCTCATCAAATAAGACCTATTGCCACTGCACCAGAACCAAGGCCTTGCAAAACTCCCTGGTTGGGAGACATGTTGTTGGCAGGAGTTTGGGCTGGTCTTCCAAGGGAGGGGGCCCACCATGCTTGGACTGAAGCAAGTATGACCTGGAAGGGCAGTTCCACCAGAGCGTAGGGGGGCTGGGCTTAGTGTAAGCAAGTTAGGTAGTGGTTGTGCTGGTTTCTGTAGGTGACTCTGTGTTTATGCTGATGGGTGGGGAAGGGAAATGGCGCCAGTCTGTTCCTTTGTTCCTGGAATGGTCTCTCTGTGAACACTGCCTCTCTGGAACATGGTTCAAGAAGAGCAAATAACCTTCCCACTGTGTGCCCCCAGGCAGTCCTCAGATCACTGTTTCCATGCTGTATGGCCGTTGGATGTTTGTCCTGTGTTTTCTCCAAGAGTAGCCCCAGTACCCTCCAAGCTCCCCCAGAGCCAAGCCTGGTGACCTTTTAAACTCTAGGCTTTAAGGCCCTCTGGTTGCCAGAACTCAGGAAATTCAGGCCCTCTTGCTTTCCAAGCCAATTGCTATGGGCATTCATTTTCCTTGTGTGTTCTTCCATGTGTCAGTCTATCTCTCACCTTTTCTGTGACCATAACTCCCTCCCCACTGCAGTGGCCATGATCTTTCTCCATATCTCATCTGCACACTTCCTACCTTCTTTGATGAGGCTTCTTCTCTACCTTTAGTTGTGGAGTTTGTTCTGCCAGTCTTCAGATCAATTTCTGGGGTATTTAGGATGATTTGATAATTATCTAGTTGTATTTGTGGGATGAGGCAAGCTTGGGGTCCTTCTACTCCACCGCCATCTTCCTTCCCTAGAATCCAAATCTATATTTCTTATTATACACTACTTCATATGCATGTTGTGAGAATTAAATGAGTCAGCTCTATAGATGTATAAAGGGGGATCACTCTTAAATTTAAATGAAAAGCAGACTGTCAAAATAGGTTACTTGGGGGTAGGGCAAATTGAAAGATGAACTGGATATGCATAAATACATACATGTACACTTCTTTTTAGTGTTGACAGAAATTAGTAGGCCCAGAGATAAACAGATTGAAAATATCATATTGTAATACAATTTCTTCTTTGTGGCTGAATAATATGGTCATTAAAGCACAAGTTAAAAAAATAGGTTTTAGGATCCACTGATCTACTTGATGAATTATGTGTAATTATTGCTTGCTAGCCAGCATGAACAGGTTATTGCAGTTGAAGGTCAAAAACTTAAAATAATAAAGTCAGTTAAGGGAAAACATATTGATAGTGTCCAGAATGCAGTATTTTATCTGTTTAAAAGTGTGAGCCACATGATACACCCTAATCTATCTATATTGGCTAACCTCATTTCTTGTAGTCCACAGATACAGCCTTTGGCCTTCCCAGAATCGCCAAAACAATTTTTAACAAAAATGCTGTGGGACTTACCCTACCAGATGTCAAGGCTTATAAAACTTAAGTCTGTGGTGCTGCCACAAGCTTAAAAAAATAAGCAGTGAAACTGACTAGAAGACCCAGAAAAATATGTGTGCATATGTAGAAGCCTGGAATAGGACAGAGGTAACATTACAGTTAGTGGGGTAAGGACTAACTACTTAACAGTTCTGAAATAATTGGTTATCCATATGAAACACATAAAATCACATTGCTATCCCATATAGCTACAAATATAAATTCCAGATTTATTACAGTGGTAAAAATGAAACAGTTCAAAACTTTTAAAAGAAGACATAGGAAAATATCTTTATGACATGTAAGAACAGATTTCTTAGATAAGACACAAAAAGCATGGATGACAAAACAAAAGCTTGATGTATTTAACTACATTAGTGTGAAATTTTTTTGTATAGCAAAAATAACCTTAGTAAAATGAAAAGATATGCTACTAGATAGAAGATATTTGCAACTGCAAAGATATAGTGTATATAATATATAAAGAATTCATAAATCAATATTGATAATCAATTCAACAGAAAAATGAACAAGCCATATTACCAGACAACTCACTAAAAAAGAAAACTGAATTACCAACTGACATATGAAAAATCATTAATTGGAGAATTGCAAATTAAAATGAGATCCTTTTTTGTACCCATCCATTTAACAAAAATTAAGAGTGTCACAAAGCAAATTTTGGTGGAATTTTCTTACGGGAAAATAAATTGGCACAGCAGTTTGCAGAAAATTTTGCCTATATCTAGTAAAGCTAAAAATGTTTATACCATGACCCAACAATTACACTCCTAAGTAATATATCCTGGAGAAACGTTCATGCATGTGCTCTGTATCAATCTGGGTTCATCTTTGAGGAACAGAATCTATTCTAGCTCATTAAGCAGGAAGGCATTTATTAGAAGTAGTTTAATGGCTTTAGAATTATTGAGAGGGCTGAAAATTCTAGGTTGTGCTTCCAGGAATGACTCCCCAAGATCGCAGAACTGGGTCAACAAAGGAGCTCTTGCTCCTCTGCGATCAGGAAGCTGCTGGTTCCAGAACCAGATCCCTGCTGCCAGGTTCAGTTAGTTGTCACAGCAGGTAACTGTCATAATCGGTAAATGACCATGATCAGAAAGCTGCTGCTTTTACCACTGGATCTAGATCAATGCCATGCCTGCGATGATCACATCACCAAAACGGATAACTTGCTCTGGCTCTTGACACCTACAAAGCTCATGACTAGCCACCGGGACTCAGCCAACACACAGTCCACGATCACACTTGCCAGTAGAGCACACAGAGACAGCAGAAATGTGGGTTCTGCCTCACTTCTACCTCCCAAATTTGGAGTTCATCTGATTGGTAGAATCTAAATTGCTTCCAGAACCTAGTTGTAAAGGTAAAGGGGAATTGTTTTTATCTGTCTAGTGTCTGCATGTGTGAATCTCCATCTGCAATATACTGGGTTGTACCTCTGTGGTTATTCAACACACCAACATGCTCTTCTTTCCTGACTTAGATCTTCAAACAAACGCAGCAAGACAAAAGCCTAACTTATTTTTTCTGTCACTCGTACAAATAAGAACTTGCTCATCTCCACCCTAATAGGGGAAAACTAAAGTCCCCTCAGTCCTTACATGTAATTCTGGGAGTTGTTCATTCCTTCTTTATTTCAGTTTATAATTCTATCTTGATATCCAGTGACATATGAACTAAGTTGTCAGGCATTTGAATTTTTATGAGGTTTGTTTTCTATATACATCTTATTTTCTGGCATACATCTCTCTTAAGAAATTCAGGGTGACTGACACTCCTTGTTCACCAGGTCCTATCAGTCTGATGTCATCAATGTAATCACGAGTGTGACCTGGGGAAAGTAAGATGATAAAGAACTCTGTGACTAGAGCTGGAGAGTTAATTAGTCTTGAGGCAAAATGGTAATGGCACATGCCTATCCATGTGCAATTGAAGGGCTTCTGTTGTTTCCTTCTTACTGAGATAGGGATAGAGAGTTGCTAGATCTATAGTTGCTAATCAAGTGCTTAACAGTCATTCCCAAATTAAGCTTGCGTTATGGGCTGAATGGTTGTATCCCCCCAACAGTCATATAATGAACCAATAACCCCCCAATGTAATGGTATTAGGAAATGGGGCTTTTGAGAGTCAGTTAGGTTTAGATGAGGTCATGAGGGCGGAGCCCCATAATGGGATTAATGCCCTTATAAGAAGAGGAAGAGACTAGAGGTCTCTCCCCTAATGTGAGGATCCAGCAAGAAGGTGGCCCTCTATAAACCAGGAAGAGGGCTCTCACTAGACCCTGAATCCATGGTCACCTTGACCTTGGAATTCCCAGCCTCCAGAACTGTGAGAAATAGATGTCCGTTGTTAAGCTACCCAGTCTATGGTATTTTTTTTATAGCAACCCAAGCTGACTAAGCCAGTTTGGGTTAATCCACTATTGTTCTCCGAGAATGATTCTCATTCTGTGTCTTCTGCACAACCTAAATAAGGGAGTTAAAGGGGATGTGAAAAGAAGCCTCCTCCTCCTGTCTTTCAGGTCTTTGATGGTAGCACTAATCTCTGTGATTCCTCCTAGAGATTTGGTATTACTTTTTGTTTTCTACTGTGGTAAGGAGTGGTAATTCCAGAAGCTTACTCTTGGTTTTCCTACATATATAATAGCTATCAGTCCATGGGTCAGGAAGTTATTGTGAGAATTCTTCTAGTTGGCATTTTTTTTCTTTTTTGTTTTAAGTTTTATTTAAGTAATCTCTATACCCAATGTGGGGCTCAGACTCAAAACCCTGAGATCAAAAGTCGTTTGCTCTTCTGACTGAGCCAGCCAGGTGCCCCTAGTTGTCATTTTTTCCAAGCCTGCATACAGGAATAGGGAAATAACTACAGGATGTCTTGAAGAACATGCTGGACCCCTTGGGAGATGGGCTTGGATCAAAATTCCATTTATCACTTGACACCTATAAATCCCCCTTCTTAATAGTTGGCCACAGTGGTGATATAGAGCCCCAGGAATTAGCATTTACTCAGGGCCGGCATGTGATAATTCTTTAAGTAAAGATATGGGTAGTTACCTTTTTCCAGGGTACAGTTACACTATTAAATGTCAACAGGAAGGCTAGGTGGAATAGTATTAGTATGGACTTGCAGCTGTGCCTTGGCTTTCTTCCTCAGGTATTCCTGGCTGCTTCTTCATTCGTGGGGCTCTGGTGCTCAGACCTGGGAACTGGGTGAGCAACCTTGATTGTCTATCATTTTCATTCAAGTCAAGTCTCCATTTATCAGCCAAAGAAGTTTTTTTGGTTTTGATGGGAGAAATATAGAATAGATCAAGCCATTCTGACTATCCCTGGGGCCCTGCTTTCTATTCAGTAGGTCTATTTCTTTGATCTCAGGTCCTTACTTATTGCCACATGGTTTCTGCTGGTCTGAGATGGCCTCATCCTTATTAAACTCAGGATTCTATTTCTGGGAAAACATCTACTACCTTGATCTGTAGCCTGCAAAAGAATGACACCACAGTGGTTTCCAATGTTTTGATAAAGAGAGGGTCCTCTGAGCCCCTTCAGGGCTCACAGCTAATGGGTGGGTAAGACAATCATGCATGTTAAGTTTTCCCCAACATTCCTTTCTCCCCAAATCTCTGCCTTCTATCAAGAAATTCTTAGTGCCTAACTTTATCTAGTGTAGGCTACCATTGAGTTCAGGTTCAGTTCAGGTTAACTAATTGAGCAAACACTTTAGATTATTTCCAACTCTGAGAACTGGAATACTGAATCCAGAATCTCTAGTAAATGCATCCATGTTTATAAATTTAGCCCGAATGATCATCCTCAGAATTCATTCCCATAAATCTCCAGATTTTTATTACCAAAATTTAGCAAAATCTTAGCACTATTTTGCTATCTAAGTTTTCTCCTCCTTAGTCAAACTTTGTACTTACATGGGATCTGACTCCTTGACTAGAGTGAATGAGGACTAGAAGAGTGAACCATAAGAAGATTTAGCATTTCTTGCAAGGTAATTACTGCAGGTGCAGTGCATCGGGTCTTTAAACATGACAGATTTATCTGACAGAAGTGGGAGGATGACATGTGCTAGACTGGAGAGCTCAGCGGGGCTTGTATGTTCAGATACTCAGACATCCAAATCCATTCAAATGTCCCATTTCAATTCATAGTGTCCCACTCCCTCCGAACTAATGTGTTTTTATATAAGAGGCCAAGTGAGGCTGAATTTAACCTAAGTTGTATTTTGGCAACCTGTTGCATCTGATTTTTAGTTATATCTGTCCTGCAGGTCCAAGAGGTAAGGCGTTCATTCACGGCAGCCGTTCTCAGTGGTTCCTGGGCCAACAGTATTATCATCACTTTGAAACTTGTCAAAAATTCGCATTCTCAGGCTCCACCTTAGATCTACTGAATCAGAAACTCAAGGGATGGAAGCGCCTGGGTGGCTCAGTCATTAAGCGTCTGCCTTCGGCTCAGGTCATGGTCCCAGGGTCCTGGGATCGAGCCCCACATCGGGCTCCCTGCTCAGTGGGGAGCCTGCTTCTCCCTCTCCCACTCCCCCTGCTTGTGTTCCCTCTCTCGCTGTGTCTCTGTCAAATAAATAAATAAAATCTTAAAAAAAAAAAAGAAACGAGGGATTTGGGATCCAGCAGTCTATACTTCAGCAAGCCTTTCAGGGGATGCTTATCCATGGCATAGTTTAAGGACCATTATTTTAGGGCACTTATAAGAGTTCTCTGATCCTCTGTGCACCGAATGAAGAATTTAAAATATGGAGCTTGTCCTGCTCCTCCTCCTCATTAACTCTCTAATGCAGCTAGAATTCGGCAGCTCACCCCACAATTTCTTTTGTTTCTCATTCCTCAGAAGGTGTTGTGTTGCAGCGAACTGTTCTGCCAAGCCTTCCACTTGATAGGTATTTCATTCTTGGCAAACATAATTCATCATCTGTTGCTAATGTAGTTATCATAGCTTTCAAACCCACCCAGGTGAGATAACCATTTCCAGCAGTCCATTTCTTTGAAATTCAGTTGCATGCAACCATACCTGATAACTAATGACCTAATCTTTTAGAATTCCATTGCAGGGAGCAGAATCTGCTTTAGCTAGTTTAAGCAATTGACTTATGACTGACAGAGAAGGATCTAGTTCTTTGGGGACATGACTTTAATACAGAATTTGGCAGCTTCTTTAGGAAAAAAATACATCACAAATACAAAATTAGGTATGAAATTCAAAATTTATTCATAATGACAAAAGAAACTGCCACAAATTACAAATTCTAAAAAGCTGACATTTACCACAAAGATCACAAAATCCAGAAAGTAAAATAATATTTTTATTAATCAAATACTTAATGTACCTTTACAGTATTTTTTCTACATTTTTTTGCCTTATACACTCTTTGGTTGCCTCTTTACTTGATAATAATTTTGTAGTAGCACTTTATAGAGAGAAGAAAAAGACAATTTAGCCTTTCTTTTGTTGTAACTGTAATTTTGTTTTATTATCTATAGTTTAGAAAATTTCATTTTTATGACTCATTATTGATAATGCCATGTATGTTTTTGGAGTTATTGTCAAAATTGGGAAAACCCCTGTCAAATCTCTCTCTTATATGAACTATAAAATTTGGAACTTTTCTACAACTTATCTTCCAGATCTGTCAACTTTAAACTTTGTTCCTTCTCCACTACTCACTCTTATGGTGGTGGCATGTAGGATACTTTCTGACTGCAATATGAACTCCAGATCTGTCCCCGTCCTGTCACAAAATTATGTCTTTTAACCCAATCTAAGTATATATCCGCCTCAGTTTTAAGGAGATCCTTAACTGGATCCCCAAAATGCCTAAGGCTGCTCCATCAACCCTAGAAACAAATGCAACTGAGGGGAATTTTGAGTGGGAAGAGATAATGGCCTTAATTTAGAGTAAAGTATCTTACTGCTGCAATTTTTATAGAAACACATACCAGCCATGGGCCCCATGCAATGAGGATCTCCAAAGCTTAAGCTTTGTAGTAAACCCTCCTGTAATGATAGGGATTCACTGAAATCATTAGTCGTTTGAAAAAATAGACTCTTGGGTGAGCTTTCAGGTATGACATCCAAAGTCACAATACAGAAGTGATTGCTGAGGCCAGCTCTTCTATGATCAGAAAGCTGCCACCCATAGATGCAAACCACCACTGCCCTGAGCAGGAAGCTGCCACAGACAGGAAACTATCATGTCATCAGGAATCACTTGCTGCCAGTTGCAAGCCCACAGCAGGCCTGCGACGATTCACACTGACAGAATGGATGCACTCTGCCCTGCCTCTCAAAGCTCACAAAATGACCGTGCACTCGGACCCCTGCCGTCTCCGTGTAGAAAAATCCGGTAGCTCTATGACTATGCGGACCAACTGCAGCAGCCTTTAGAGTCCAGCTTACTTCCATGCTGAAAGCCTTTCATGATTGCCTTTGCTCAGCCAAACCTGAATGTCTTGTTGTAAGGGGGGGCTGATAGATGTAGTTTTTAGCTTTTTAGACACTGATTTACAGAGGGACGCCCAAGAAGGAGCACGGAATAGATATTGCTCACCAGTGTATTGAGTGCAAAACAAGACGCGGAACAATAAGCTAACATTTATTGAATACTTACAATGTTCTCATCCAAAAAAAAAAAAAAGTGGAAAGAAAAAAAAAACCCTCACTGTTAAGCAAAAAGAGAATCGATAAGTAATTAAATTGGTTATTCATATACTGAAATGCTATTCAACAGTTGAAATGAATGAACCAGAGCTATGCGGGTCAAGAGGAATATCTCTTACAAGTATAATATATTGAGTTTATAAAAAGCAAGTTACAGAATGATTCATAAGAGTGATACTGTTCATATAAAGCCCAAAGCAGAGAAAATCGATACAAATAGATACGTATGTAATAAAAGTATCAAAATGGGAATAATCAACGCCAAATTGAGGATGGTGGCTCCTGAGTGATACACGGAAGTAGTGGTGACTGGAGTTCTGGGATTGTGTCCGGGTGTGTTGCTGCACAGCTCAATCCCAGGGGACGCCCTTCACATAGAATGCAATGTGCTAACTTCCGTGGGAATCATTCACATTCCATTTTAAGAAGTACGGTGCCTTCTGCACAGTAGTTGCTGAACATGGCCTGAGTGTACTGGGAACGCTTTATCGTTTTTAAGGTCGGTGAGATGAGTATGCCAGGATTCATTTTAATATTCCCTATAAAGAAAGGTTTTATAATATTCTATGGATTGTAATACAAAGTTCTAATTCCATCTATGAAATTCTATGTAACCTGATCTGGGAAAAATCATCTTTCAGACCTATGAATTTGATAGTCGAGCTCCACTTTGTAGTTCTCGTTCTTAGGATTTCATACCGGAAGACTAGGCACATACCTTTTTTCAGTGCTAGTCCTCATTTTGGCAGTTTTTTGGCAGTGACAGGCCAAAAAAGGCTAAGAGAGCAAACAATATGTGATAAGTGATCCAGCTTCTAATGAAAATTTTTAAGAACTGACTCATGGCACACTTACTAAGCACTTTAAGGTCATTGAGTTTCACTGGCATTGCTGCTTGGACTCAGAATTCTGATAATTGAACAATAATTTTTAGTTGAATTTTTGTTTTTTTGCACCACCATCTAAAATACAACAGCAATAATTATTACTAACATTTATGCAATACTTAGCAGGTGCTAGGCACAATCCTAAGTGCTTTATATATACACTAATTCACTTAAAACTCACACCTATTTTAGGAGATAGGTACTGTTATTATCTTCATTTTATAGATGAAGAAATTGAGTAATAAAGATTAAAGAATGTGTCTTGGGTCGCATGGTCAAAAAAGTGATAGAGCTGAATCCAGGTAGAGCTGATCCAAAAGCATGTAATGTTCCATTTCTAAGACTTCTCTAAGTTCTCTTTGCTAGCTCTTCACTCAGATGGTACGAAGTAGATTTGCTTCTTTCCCTTGACCCCCACTTTCCAGATTTATGTGCCTTAAGTATTTAATACTGGAGAAGACATAATTTCCATCCATGGAAGAAAGCCATTCTAGAATATCAAGTTGAAGATTAGTCAGTAGATGGAAAGAGGAAATTCTAATTATTCTGGGATTCAATAAAATTTATACACACCCACACATAAATTCTCTTTCAAATGAGGATTTCTGAGTATTAATTTCATATTATTCACATTGTCTGGTGAATATAGCCTTTTTAAAAATTCCAAGCCTATCTCTCATTCTGTTTTGTGGTTTGTATAGTTGATTGTTCGACTACTTCTGAAATTACTCCCCAAAGCTACATTGAGGAGCCCACCTCAAACATTACCATCTAGTACCTTTGTCAGAGAGAAAAACTTCTGGCAAGTAGCAAAGTGTGTTCATGGAAATGTTATGTTTTCAAAGAACAAACAGATATAAACAGTGAGACCTTGGGTCCTAGGTCAAAGATTTGAAGTATCTTGAGCATCATTTTCATGGGTGTGGGTCAAAGACTTTCTATTTTAATAGCTCATTTTAGAGAGGTTAAAAATGATTTCTCTGAATGCTGACAGAGAAGGAAAACTCACAGAGGCCCTTTGCACTCAACCCTGGCCCAGCAGCAGTAGCTGGTGGGGGGGGGGTGGGTGGTTTAGAGGTTGCTGTGGCAATGACCTGTATTACATAATGCCTCCCATCTGTCCACAGATGTGTGAGTTTGCTCCCATGTTTAATTAGATTTTTATTACACTTTCATACAGCTCCAGCCCATCTGCATTTGCCAGCCTGGGTGCAATTTCTAAAATACCTAAGCCATTAGTTATTCAATATATGCAGATATATATTGAGATATGTTCTCTGACCAAGTCCCTTGTGCCATTTGGGTAATACTAACACCCATTTTATGGATATACTACATGGAACTGGTAGGGTAGGCACTGCAGGCCTCTTGATGACTCCAGTGATGGTGACGGTAATGACAATGATGACAATGGTGATGTCTGTCCGGATCAGCTCAGTGCCAGAAGCTCTAGATGACAGTTAGTGTTCTGTGGTTAGCATCTGCGATCCCACTCCAATCCACTCACCACTGGATCTACAGAGAGAGCAGACAGAGGACAACAACAACGGCAACAAAAACAAAACAAAACAAAAAAGTTCACAATGAATTTTAGTTTGTTTGGATTTCTATAATAAAAATACCATAGACTGGGTGGCAGAATGGAGGGGTTCTGGTGAGCACCCTCTTTAGGGTTGCAGACTGCTGACTTCTCTTTGTACGCTCACATGGGGGAGAGCAGAGGGAGGAAGCTCTTGTGACTCCTAAAAGAGTGCTCATCCCATTCACGGGGCCTCGACCCTCATGACCTCAGCTAACCCCCATCATCCCGCAAAGGCCCCACCTCCTAACACCACCACATTGGGAGATAGGGTTTCAACGCATGAATTTTGGGGGACACAAACATTCAGTTTATAGCAAACTCTATGTAACATTTTTTTACTCAGAGAAGTGTTTTAAGCGTATTGTTCTTTGCAACCCCATCAGTAGTTTGGCCTTGAGAAGACTGGAACAAGAGTTCTCCCATTCTGACACCAGAGATAAGAGCACCCTCATCAATCTGAGGTGTCGCTACCATTTATAGTTTGGCAAGCCCAGTATTAGAGTGAGACCACTTTTACTCTACATGAGAAGAGCACTATGTCTATCTTGCTCACACCCCAGCTCCCAGCACCGTGCTGAGTACGTGGTAGGCCCTTAATAAATATGTCCCGAATAGATGACGGAACAGATATAGATTTTTATTGGGTGTGTCTTTTCCAGCTGGCTCATAGTTACTGAATGCTTGCTGACTGAATAGATTTCTAGCCTACTGTCAACTTTAAATTTTGTGGTAGAATTTTAGTTAGTCATAACCATCATTTGTCATGAAAACACAATCTTGGAACCCCTCTGAGAGCCTGAGAAAACTTTCTGTTGCATATTAGAGATTCCATGCTGGATAATAGTGGCTTTCTTAGGCTGAATTATTCATATGGTTAGTTGGAAAGGTCTGTGTACTAAAGCTGGATGATTTTCATTTTTTGATTTAGGGATAGGATTTGTAGGAGACTAATTTTTTTTTTTTTTTTTACTTAAACTGAAAAAGCTTTTGGGGTTTTAATATCCATTTCTGGCAGCTTGCAATCAATAGATGGAGTATCTCTCAGAGTCCCAGAAGCAACTGTTTCATTCAGATGCCATTTGTGAATATAATACACTTTCAGGTTGTTTGTTCCAGTTGAAAATGTGTTTCGCATATATTGGAAGGTCAAGAAATCATGTCCCCTCTTTTGTATTTTAGCATGTGCAAAATTCATCTTGGTGTTATTTCATTTTTATTTAAAAGGAAAACAACAACATTGAAGATCTCATGAAATAGCACTCATCTGGCACATCGGTCCCTGGCTTCCTAGTTCCGATTCCATGCTTCTGTGCCAAATCCAGTCAGGAGGGGAGGAATGGTTTGCAGGTGTCATGGAATTCCAGTGTTTCGCTTGCATTGGGTAACCCTAGGAAGGAGAATTTCCATACATGTAGCCAACATTGATTTGTCCAAAGAAAGCATCCTTGAATCTCAGGCTGAAAAATAAGGTATTTGGTTGTAAGAGAGGATGAACCCAGCACTTGGTAACCCAGCAGGAGAGTCTGCCCTGAGTAACTGTGATTATTTTCACAGGCAAAGAAAGAGACACGTGAATATCATTTTCAAACCTCTATCAGACTAAACACACCAACCAGAAATGCATCTACCTACATCATTTTAAAAGAAGTCCAGTGGGGCCTTGACAGCATGTGAGCTGTTTCCATTGACCTTCTTTCACTGAATGTTTCTCACACTTATTTGCTCTCTATTTTCATGTTTATAAAATGTGTTCCCAAGCCCTTTAGGATAAAATCAACAATAGTGCCCAGGGCCCCAGCTAAAGATTCCCAGTGGGAGGGTCTGAGCCTTTTGTTCGGGAGGATCTAATAGAGTGCGAAGCTGACACAGAAATGGGAGGACCATTCAGCGAAAATTAAAGTCTTTGTCCCTTCATTAGTTGAACTTGAACTTCACATTTCTGAAGTTCTGCTAGGTTACTTTTTCTAAAATTCTGATTTAATCAAGGTGAACAGGGAAGCTCATTAAAATCTCTCTCTTTTAAAGAGATTGCAAAAACTCCCATTTGTTTGGTACAGCTAACAGTCCTGATTTTTTTTAATGAAATTTTTGAGAAATTGACTTGACTCGCAAGTGTACATTATTCTTAATCATTAAAGAGGTTGTTGTTGTTTTTAAATTCTGAGAGAGACTTCATTTTATTTATCCATTTTTTGACTTTCTCAGCCTTATTGGGAAAGGTGGAAGGTCAACAGCTGGACCTTCATGTGATTAATGAGCTAATGTGATTAAATAAAATTTATTTATTACCTTTTGTTTGGGGGAAACATGAATGTGGGAGGAAACTTTTGACAGTAAGTTTTCTGATTGATCTCTTCGCTTTCATATCAGACTTGCTATATCCTCTTTCTAATATGAGCTCATTTCTTGCTTTCTTCGGTTGGCAGAAAAAAAGGTGAGAATTACTAAAATGCAGTGATTGAGAGTGTGTCAATAGGTGGCTTTGGCATTTCTGTGACCTGATCATACAGTTTTGTGTATTTCCAAATTGCAACACACACATATTACCAAAGCCAGTGAAACTTTGTGAGATTCTGATACAACAGATTCTCAACATGAGGTAGTATTTTATTTTATTTTTTATTTTTTTCTTCTCTTTGAGAATGGAAATTTCTCTTCTTTCTCCCTCCCTCACTGCTCCAATCATAAACACATGATCACAGTCTTTCCCTATTCTCTTTCAAAGTGAAGAATGGTGTTTTTTGAGCTTTTATTATATTTTTTTACATAACACAGAATTCCCTATATTGTCTCTGGATGTGCAATTTTTTGCTAGTCTAGCAAGAGGTAATAAGGATTCCATAAGACCCTCTGATTTTAAGTGAATTAAACATGTCGTAGGCTGTTACTGTTTTCTTACTCTGATCAGAGCTGATATTTAAGGTGATGACAGTGGATAGGGAGAATGAACTATGAACATGCCATTGGGTAAACGGACATCAAATTCAGATTTTAAAAAGTGCAGTTCTATGCAGATGCTTACTTATCCTAGGCCAAAAGGAAGACAAAAAACCCAACAAACAAAAAGCTTCAGAAAATGCTTGGGGGAATATCTATTATCTGCCCAGGGCAGAGTGCTGTGGGAATAAAAAGGAGAATAAAGCATAAAGTCTGATCTCAAAGAACTTACTTTTAATGGGGAAGAGATAGTGGGCTATAAGCAACTGCAGCAGGAGGCAAATTCTTCCATTTTGTAGGCCTCTACTCTGATCCTACCCAGAGGCTCGCACATTCAGATACCTAAAGGGAACATGCAGGTAAATAAGATTAGTGAAACCAATGAAAGCGGTAGCTAATGGAAGGACTTACGGTCATTGTAAAGGTAGCCTTTGCTTCTCAGTTCCCTCTAATTATTGCCAAGTGGAAGCATGAGACCAGTGTTGCAATGTCTTCTAACTTTTCAAAAGAAGCAGGAAATTGATCTTTTTTGGATGAAATTTCTGAATTTTTAAGTGTCATCAGATAACAGTTTTTAAAAACATTGTGTAGGGCAAACAAAACTCATTTGTTGGCTCAGTCCAAAACTGCTTTTCTCCCTGTCTTCTGGTTGACCTCATCCATTCCCATGGGACTTATGCCTAGAACTTCAAATCAGATATGTCTTGATAGCCATCGGTGCTAGCTGATCCCACTTGGGTAGCTTTTGGGGATATCTCTGGTCTCTCCACTGTTAGCCTTCCTGCTCTGAGGAAGTGTTGGTTCAAGTAGCATTGATCACGATGAGGCTGGTCTGCAAGAAGTGTGTATAGAATGTCGAAGGCATGGAAAGGAGACACCTGCATTTGCATTCCGAGTGACAAAACACTGACCTCAACCCCAGCTTGGGCTCACAGGACTTGGCTGGGAAGGACACCACTTTTGCTCCAGGTACTGAGGAAGGGCCCGTGATTCTTTAAGCACCCTCTGACCAAGGTTGGTATTCCTAAGATGGACCTCAATATTTTCATGGTTAAAAACATACGGATCACTCTCAATTTTCTCCAACATGCTGAACTTCCCCGAAGTCGACTCTGCAAATTCTGTAACTCAGAAGTTACAGTTAATAAATCCCAAATCTTCAGCCTTCACCTTTTTCATGAGCTGTAGGCCTGCTGCACACATCTGTCACTGGACATGTCCAAAATAGGATTTTAAAAATCTCTCTCCAGTATACTCCTTTGGTGTTCTCTCCTCAGTGAATGTTATCCCCAGCCCCGTTCGTGCAATCAAGAAGTGCCATTCTGGATTGTTTTCTCATTTGCATACCTAATCAACAGTAGGTTCCAGGGAATTTTACCTTCTAACCTGTCTCCTTTACCTCCCATGCCATTGCCCGAATTCAGATGTCCATCATTTGTTTGCCTGTATGATTACCAGCTTGCACTGGTTTTTTCCTCCAGAGAAGCCATTCTCTTTTCTGCCACCAGAGACTTCTTCAAGATGCAGTTCTTCTTATGTTTTCTCCTTGCTCAAAACCTGTAGGGGTGGATCCCTACAGTTAAAACATTCAAATTTCCTAGCTTGGTATACAAGCCCTTCCCATCTTGACTTCAGTGTTCTCCAATTGTATCTTCCACACCTTACCCTTAACTATGTATCTCCCCCTCCAGCTGCACCTATTTGCTTTTCTTGAAATAAATCAGGCATTTTTAACATTTCTATGTTGTTGGACCTGCCATTCCACAGCCTGAAAGACTCTTTCTGTCTGTGGGGCTCCTTCTCACACTTGGAAAGAATAATTTCTTTGAGAAAGTCTCTGAATTCCTCAGGAGACTTAAAAGTTTCCTTCTCTGTTGCCGTACTGCCTGGCACATGCTTCCATTATTGGGTCCTATGCATTATATTGTAATTTTTTATAAGTGAGTCAGTATCTTCCATGACTGCACTGTATTAACCTTTGAGGAGGGGACCAACTCCTTGGAGAAACTGATGAAAACTATGAGCTCCACTTTCCCCACAGAAGAAAAGCGCCTGAGGATCCATGCCAGATATCACCTATCATTTCAGAAAAGTTAAGATTTCTTTAAATTCTTCAGTGGGTCCCCAAATTAAAAGATCTTGTCCAAGAAGATAAGTCCTTGAAGGGCAGAAATGCCCATTTTCCATCTCTTTATTATACCTAATAGGTAGTTTTATTGTTACCTATTACACCATAATACTGCCTGACAAACCACCTCAAAACTTAGTTGCTTAAAGCAATAGCTATTCGTTAGCATATAATTCCGGGAGTTGCCATCTTAGTCTGAGTTCAGTTGGGTGGCTCTTCTGCTCTTAGCTTGATCTCCACGAGCACGTGTTGTCAGCCACTGCTTCAGAGTTCTGTGAGCCATCATCTGGAGCATCTCAGCTGTCTTCCATGTGGACTGTCATCTAGCCTGGCCTTGTTCTATGGGGTAGTCAGAGTCCCAAGTGACATATATACAAATAGGCAAGACACACTATCACCTCTGCTACATTTTATTGGCCAAAGAAAGTCCCAGTGGTAGTCCACATGCAAAGGGTAGGAAAATAGACTCTACTCCCTGATGAGGTGAACTGCAAAGCCACATTGCAAACAGCTTATAGGCATAGGAAACAGGGCCATTTTTGCAAGTCATCTACTGTAGTAATATGTAATACAGTAGTATGCTCACAAAGTTGTTGAATTAAATTTATTGGAAATGGACCCCAAAGTACAGAGAAAACTCAGATAAGATGGAAGAAGTGAGGTAAGCCATTCTAAATAATGGGGATGAGGTAACTGTTTTTTTTTTTTTAGATTTTATTTATTTATTTCAGAGAGAGAGAGAGAGAGAGAGGGTGCAGGTGCAAGCATGAGCAAGGGGAAAGGGCAGAGGGAGAAGCAGAGTCCCTGCTGAGCAGGGAGAATGATGTGGGCCTCAATCCCAGGACCCTGGGATCATGACCTGAGTGGAATGCAGACACTTAACCCACTGAGCCACCCAGGCGCCCCAACTGTTTTTTGATATAAGCAAAAAGTTTTTCCCTCTGTGGTATGTTTATGTGAGAGGAGAGGTCAGATGATATAGAGTTTATTTATGTAATTATTTATTTACATGTGTCCCAGCACATTCTAAAACAGATTTGAGAACCTTATTTATGAAAGCAGAAGTATATTAAATATTATATAGGAAAATTGAATTATACAGTATTATTTCATTATTAAAGTGTTGTTCTTGACTGCAGATATATACTTCAAATTCTTTCATGGGCAACATTTAATACAAAGAAGAAAAAAGCTGCATAGTATTCCTATGAATAAATAAATTGATCTCCCTACTCTAAGGACGAATAATACCTAAATCATTTTGATGGATGAGAATTTATTTTGTGTCTTCTTGCCTTTACTATAAAGAAAAGACTTTTTCATATCCAATCTTGGTCTTCTGTATCAGTGTTTTTTAAACGAAGAATAATACATTTCTTCCTAACAGGTTTCCCAGAATTTTTAGAACAGTGTTCTCTAAATTTTATATCCATATCAGTGCTTGCTTTGGCAGCACGTATACTGAATTTTATATTCATATCACTAAAAACAATTTTATGTATGAACAAAATTATTTATGAATTATTTGCATATGCTATTTACTGATATGCACATTATAAAACATATAGAATAGAAATTAACATAGACTTAAATGAAATGGAAAATATTTTAAAAATTATTTTACTTGGTTTTATTTCTGGTACCAAAACCCCCTTTTTGCTGTCACTAGTGAAGTTTATGTGATTTAATATGCTTCATTATTTTTTCTAACTCATGTTTTAAAACTTTGTCATGTAGTGAATCCAAAATCTGACTCAGTTTCGAATTTTTGACTATCTTATCTTAAAAAGATGCTTCATAAATATTTTCAGATCCAAATGAAAAGAACTCATCATTGTCTAGGCTTACTAAATCATGATACTTATTTTCCTCCTATTTTTCAATTATGCAAAGACTTATTGAAATGTGGGTAAAAAAAATTTCATCCTTCTAACTGTCAATCAATTGTTCTTACAGGCTAAACTGGAAGTTACTATATTGTTATTGTTTTACTAATTGGATTCTAAATCATTAAAACTCTGATAAATTATTACATAGCTTAAATACTAGATTTTTAAGTATATTGTTCTGTTATAAAAATTTACATAGGGCTGCATTTGTATAATTATCTGCAACAACACATACAGTGATGGGAGTACTTTTAAGTATGTTTCAAAATGTTCTCACCATAGCTTGAATTCCTTTAAAGAACAGTTATTTTTTTTAGCTGTTGTAAAATATCATCCTTACTTTGGAAGCAGACTGTGTGTGTATGTGTTCTTTGCTCTTTAAAAAAAAAACAACAAACTTCTGAGTGGTAGAAAATATTTTCTTGGGTCTTCCATATCTCACAACAAAATACTGAAAAGACTGCTCTATATTTAAAACAATTTTAATTGTAATAAAATACACAATACAAAATTTACCATATTACCCATTTTTAAGTGTACAGTTCACTAGTGTTAAGTACATTCACATTGTTGTGCAACCAATCTCCAGAATTTTCATCTCGTAAAACTGAAACTCATAGTGATTAAATAACAGCTCCCCATTCCCCCTTTCCCCAGCCCCTGGCAACCCTGTTCTATCTCTGTCTCTATCAGTTTGACTACTCTAGGTATTCACGTAAATGAAATCATACAGTATTGTCTTTTTATGACTGGCTTATTTCACTTAGCATAATGTCCTCAAGGTTCATCTATGTTGTAGCATGTATCAGAATTTTCTTCCTTTTAAGGCTGAATGATATCCCAATGTGTGCATATAGTACATTTCATTTATTCATTCATCTGTCAATGGACACTTAGATTGCTTCCACCTTTCTGTTTTTGTGAATGATGCTGCTGTGAACGTGGGTGTACAGATAGCTCTTGAAGACACTGCTTTTGGGGCATCTGGGTGGCTCAGTCAGTTGAGCGTCCTGACTCTTGGTTTCAGCTCAGGTCATGATCTCCGAGTCCTGGGATCCAGCCCCATGTTGGGCTCCACACTCAGCAGGGAGTCAGCTTGGGATTCTCTTTCTCCCTCTGCCCCTCCTCCCCAAAATAAATAAATCTTTTAAAAAAAAGACACTGTTTTCAATCATCTTGGGTATATACTCATAAGTGGAATTTCTGGGTCATATGGTAACTCTATTTTTAATTTTTGAGGAACTGCCATATTGTTTTCCATAGTGGCTTCTCCATTTTATATTCCCACAAACAATGCACAAGGATTCTAATTTCTCCATAGCCTCCTCAACACTTATTGTCTGTTTTTTGATAGTAGCCATCCTAATGAGTATGAGATGGTTGACTCCTCTATATTTTAAAAGTCTAGTTTTTATAAAAGTAACCACATCCATGACATTTTATAGGATTTTCTTGCAGTAGCTTACCTATGAATGGTGGAACAAATACATTTCACTGTGCCACCTCAGTAAACTTATCCCAGAAACCTATTAAAACTTTTAAGTCAAACTGTCCCATCAGTGGCTACACTTACACAGTACAATTTTCTCTTAAAATATTGTTTTTTGCTAAATTTACTATTACACTTTAATGAAAACTCCATGAAGGTAAGAGTAGGTGCTTAATAAATATTGGTTGAATAACTGTTGAGAAGATACATTATATATATACACACAAATCATTGTATAGTGAAAAAGGATCTAGAAAGTACTATAAGCTGAGTTTGTAGAAACACCTGTACTTTCATTCATTTATAAATCAAACCCCAACATTACATAACATACTTTAATTCTTATTTCTTAAAACCGTAGCAATTTTTTCAATGTTGACAAAGGAATATACCTTGATTTGTTGCCAGATTGTTTCGCATATATTATCTTGCCATTTTAATACAGGGGAAAGAAAAAATGAGGAGACCTCAATACTATGTGGCTTTTTGTATTTTGTTATTAAATAAATCTCAAAAGAAGTTTCTATACATCTATCAACAAGGTTAAGAAAACTTTTCAAAATAATATATTGAGTATAGTATTACTTTAAACTGTAACATAAAATTATAGAAGTTTGTCTGCAGTTTATTTTACGGTTACATAATTTTTTTGCTAATTGTGATATGTTCATATTCTTATTAACAATGATATAGGAAGAGTGAGGTTCGTTATAAAAATGGATGTAAATATGCATTTTAAATAAACTTATTTTTTTTAATTTTTAATTTGCTTCTTTCCAGAACTAATTTCATAATTTTTTTAAGTGTATGTGCTTTTTTTTAAAACCTCACACTATGGCTGACAAAGAGGTAAAAATACAAGGCTTTAGCTCTGACACTTCCTTGTTATTGTCTTTGGCTTGGATTATTAGTATTATCTTCAATTGTGACTTCTTGGTAGGAATATTTTTAAGCCACCTGTTCATTTTGTGGGATTAAATTTCATTACAACAGTTAAATCTGCGTAAGGGGAACGTGTAGACCGTGACATATTGTGATAACTGAATGGCTGAGGGTGCCTGTGGTCGAGACTGCTGGCTGGTCCCCATGATCCATTTTCCTCTTCTTGGGCCCAGAACCAGGTTCTATTTCCTGGCCTCCTTTGTGGTTAGGTGCGGTTAGGAGACTAGGTTCTAGCCAATGGTGAGCCTAAATGATTCTTCTTCTAGGCTGGGCCTATAAAAAGCCTCCTAAGACTGATTCTCCATGTCCCATCCCATTCTTCTGCTGGAAGAAATTCAGATGGCCATGTTGCCCATGAGCAGAAGCTGGCGGAAGTGCCTGTATTACTTGGGCTCTCCTGCTGATATGACCACCAAAACTGTTACCTGAGCAAGAAATAAACTTGTATTGTGTTGAGCCATTACAAGTTTGGTCTAGTTATTGCTGCAGCCCATCCTACCTGAACTGATACAGCATCTGTCACACCCTTGGCGCTGTTGACCTCATCTTTCTTCCAGGAAGACTCATGGTCCACAGGTGGTATGTGATCATCTGTATCTGTACTGAGTGAGGATACCTGGTGTCATTCTTATTTTAACTATTAATGAGGCTCACTTTCTTTCTTATTGTTTAGATGAAGAGTCAATAGAAATAGAAGTTCTAATATTACTTCCTGCATTCTGAGATATGACTTCACTTAGCAAACTATTGCTTTAAGAAACTTGACTCTGCGGGTTTCACATTTCTTCGTTGGCTCAACTTTGTAATTGCTATACAGTGACAACGTAAGGAAGAGTTTGGTGTTGTCAGGAATGCATTATTCAGTAGGAAGAGGAAAAGAGATCTGATTCTCATCTGATGTCCTGACTATAGAAACAAAAGAGGCCTGAAAGGTGACTCTGATTTATTTTCCATTGTTCATGTGCCCTTCTATGGGATTTCCTGACTGCCCCTCTTTGTTCTATAATGTCGTCGGTTGTTAATTGGCCATGTGTGAAGAGTTTTGGTGTTGCTACCCTTTTATTTCTTATTTCTTTTTTTCTTTTTCTTTAGCAAGTGATGGGAAATGGAGCTACACTTGAGTTTCAATCCCATTTGGTGTGAGACTGGGCAACCTGATCCAACCCAGATCTGTCTCTCTCCCCAAGATTAGCTTTTGCTTGTGAAAGAATGTTGCTTCAGTTAGCCCTAACCCTGCCCTCCCACCCATGGAATAAATCACAAATGCAGAAGAGAGCTGCAATCCAGTTGACCCACTGCCATGAAATGGCTTCATCCGATTTTCCTGGCCCCTTCCCCGCCTGCCCATCTTCATCTTACATGAATTGGTATTAAACAAATGTATAACCACCCAAAGGAGACAGCACTTTTAGAATGAATAGGGCAGGCTGAATCTCAACACCCTGGTTGACAGAATTAAAACTGATGAGAAAGTAAAACATTACTTCAAATGTTTGCTTAAGGATCGGGAAGTTGGGCCCAGCCCCTTTGTATTGCCAAATGTTACATGGAGCATCGTAAAATCAAATTCTCACATCTTGTTGTCCTCCCATTAGATCACATTAAACTCTGGCAGCGAGGCCAGCCCGCCTTGGTGGTTTTCTGATTTGTGGTTTGCACTTGGCTCTCCTCACAGGCTTTAAAAATGATTTTATTTTGTGAACAGTCAGTGATAGTCAGACTCTAGAGTAAACTTGCCTGAGCCAACATTTGCAGTAATAACATTTCACATTATCAAGAGTTTCCTGACGGACTGCAAAGAATGAAAACAAAGAAGAGCTTTTCTGGTAGTGGTTGTTTTTCTTCAGACGCTGGTAACCTCCCGCGTGGAGAGGTTGTGAATTTAGGCTTTGAAGGGCTCCGCACAAACATCCACAGTTCCTTGCCTTTAAGGTGAAACTAGAGAACTGGAACAGATTTGAGTTTTCTCGTTCTCTGACTTGTTGAACATGTAACCGATTCTCCCTTTTTCTTTTCTTGGGTGGTTTTTCTGATTATCTCATTCAATCTTTTTGTGGCTTTTTGTGGTGTGGGAGGTGGTGGGCGGTGGGCTGGGGAAAGAGGTTGCCCTGGGCAAGGGAGGGAACGTGGAGTTTAGGCAAAACCATCTAAATATTCCAAATAAGGACTTTCTCAGTGTTCTTCACCAAAAAATATTCGTGCTACTTTTATAATGAAATGAAAAGCCATCTTCAGAATAAAGCAAACAACTGGTTTTCTAGATGATCTGATGATGATAGATAGTAATAATGAAAATGATGGTTATGGTTATAATGATTCATGAATGAAAAATAAATGAGCCTATGAAATTAAAAATGAATGTTAGGTACACATTACCTTGAAGTGTTTGAAGATTCATTTTTCGTATTCATTTTTTTATTGTTTACATTGTGGTAAAATGTATATAACATAAAATTTACCATTGTAACCATTTTTGAATGTATAGCTCAATGGGATTAAGTACGTTCATACGGTTGTGCAATCGTCACCACCATCTAGAATTCTTTTCATCTTGCAAAACCGAAACTCTGTACCCTAAACAATAACTCCTGTTCCCCCTTCTCCTCAGCCCCTGGCAGCCACCACTCTGCTCTCTGTTTCTATGAATTTGACTACTCTAATACCTCATATGAATCAGATCGTTGTGTCCTTTTGTGACTGCCTTATCTCACTTAGCTTATACTCAAAAGTCTTCAAGATTCATCCATGTTGTAGCATGTGTTAGAATTTCCCTCCTTTTAAAGGCTGAATAATATTCCATTCTCTATAAATACCATATTTTATTTATGTGTTCATCCATTGATAGATGCTTGGGCTTGCAGACTCAATTCTATCAATGGGGTTTGAATGGCAAGGGCTGATGTTTTGGAGAGAACTGAATAGTCATCCAAATTATATTGGTTTGAAATTCTTATAAGCCAAGCCAAATGGATAAAACTGTATCAATAAATTCACCAACATTTATTTACTGAATGTCATAAGTAACCTCTTCCTCTCTTTAAAAAAGAATTATAGTCTTTTATTATCACAAAGATATGTCATTTAAAAAAACTAGAAAATACAGAAAAGTATGAAGATGAGTATGAAGGACACTTGTAAAACTGTAGCCTTCTTAGCACTGTCAATATTTAAGTGAAAAATGATATCAATTGAAATAGAAGTACTGTCAATATGAGTATAGATAGAGATTTTGTACTTTTACAGAACCAGAAACATGTTCACATGCTTGCAAACTGCTTCTCTTTGTTCGCAATATATTGGAAACACGCATAAATATAGTTTTACTTGGTAGCTTTTACATGCTTTAAAATAGTGGACCTTCCTTCATAGGAACTCTCAGAATACTAATTTTTAAGGAAGGGAACATTTCTACTTAAAGTGACAAGAGAAGTCCAGAACTCATCACCTCAGGACCCATAGTTCCTTGGTAGTGGCTTTTGAAGCAACTCTCAGAAACTCTAAGACTCTGTTGTGCGTTGAACAATAACTGCAAAAGATGTTGAAATCCTAACCCCAGATACCTGTTGAGCGTGACCTTATCTGGAAATAGACTTTGCAGATGATCAAGTTAAGATGAAGCCATTAGGGTGGGCCCTAACCCAATATGACTGGTGTCCTTATGACAAAGGGATATTTGATCACAGAGACAGACATGCACACAGGGAGAACAGCACACAAAGATCAAGGCAGAGCTCAGGGTGATGCTTCTACAAGCCGAGGAACACCAAAGATTGGCAACAAACACAAGAAGCTAGGAGAGAAGCACGTAAGATATTTTCCCTCACAGCCCTCAGAAGGAACTCACCCTCTGGACACCTGGATCTAAGATTTCTAGTCTTTCTACAGAACTATGAGACAATCAATTTCTGTGGCTCTAAGCCACCCAGTTTTTGGTACTTTGCTAGGGTGGCCCTGGAAAACTAGTACAGACTTCCAGAAGCATAATTTGAAAACCACTACTTTCTACAATTATTTTATAAGCCCTCAGGGATTCCAGTGTATGGAAGTACATAATCTACTTAATCATTCCCTTATTAATGTACATGCAGAGTGAGAGTGTCCCAATATTTTAAAGAATGAAGCTTCGAATGTCCTTTGAAGTGAATCTTTGCATATCTGCACTGTTGTTTTCCTCAAAATAATTTGCCAGAGGAGGATTATTGGGCTAGGTGATAGGAATATTTGAAATTTTGATCCTTACTGCCAACGTGCTCTCTGGAAAGCTTGTAATAATTTATTCTCTCTTTGTAGTGTCCGGGACTGTATAAATTTCTCCACATCCCTAGTGGGTATTGTCATTCTTGCTTTCTAAAAATCTAGAGGTCACACACACACACACACACACACACTACACAGCCATAAAAAGGATGAGATCTTACCATTTGTGACAACGTGGACGGATCTAGGGGGTATTATGTTAAGTGAAATAAGTCAGACAGAGAAAGACAAACACCACATGATGTCAATCATTTGTGGAACCTAAAAAACAAAACAAGTGAATAAACAAACAAAAGGCAGAATCAGACCTATAAATACAGAGGACAAATTGATGGTTGCCAAAGGGGAGGGGGTGAGGGGGTGAGCGAAATGGGTAAAGGGGAATGGGAGATACTTCAGCTATGGAATGACTAGGTCATGGGAATAAGAGGCACAGCATAGGGAATATAGTCAATGGTATTGTAATAGTGTTGCATGGGGACAGTGGTAGTCAATGGTATTGTAATAGTGTTGCATGGGGACACGTGGTAGTCAATGGTATTGTAATAGTGTTGCATGGGGACACAAGGCAAATTTTCCTTTGCCTTTCTGCTGTGTCAGATCACCTGTTTCCTGGATCACATGTCTTCCTGTTTCCTGATTTGCTGCCTACACATGTGGTGAACATGGCGTAACGTGTAGAGTTGTTGAATCACTGTGTGTACACCTGAAACTAATGTAACATTTGTCAACTATACTCAAATTAAAAAACATAAGAAATTTAATTTAAATTTTTGTCAAAGCAATACATGCACGTAGATAAGTGAATGAGCTTACAACAAAGCCCAGCAGTCCTAGCTGCGTCCGTCTACCCCGGCCACCCTCAGTAGCTTCACTTTCAATTCTTACAGCTGTTTCTTCCAGTTTTCACATTTACATTTCTAAGTAATATGCTTAGGCTACTGCCTTTTTTATTTTTAAATTTCAGATATTACCTACTGACTTCCTATTATGGAAGAGAAGGAATTAGCTTTCTTGTATGAATGACCCCTCCCACCACCCTATTCTCCCAGACAGATTATATCACAATTTTGGTTAAATCAATATTCAGAGTTTACATTTATGACTATATATATTACTTGTAGGTGAGTCATATAGTATACTATAATCCGATTATTTTTCTTAAATAACTCTCCCTCCCCAGAGTTCATAGTTTACTCCGTTTCTTTCTTTGCTTAATTTTCTAGCTACTTATTACTAATTCATATGAAAACTCTGCCTGAAATCTACATCTCTTCTCATTATATCCTAACAGCGTTCTATCAGTTTCTGTCTCTGCTTTTCTTTTCTTTTTTATTGGAATTGTCCTGCCTGTGGCCACTCAGCCTCCTGCTCTTTACGTCCTAGATCTGCTGCACATTAATCTGCCTGGATTTTCTTTCGCTGTAGTTCTGGGGCTTTCCTTTGCCTTTCTGCTGTGTCAGATCACCTGTTTCCTGGATCACATGTCTTCCTGTTTCCTGATTTGCTGCCTTGTTCCACCAGAGTAGTTTCTGCTGAAGACTTATGAGTGTGGCAGAACTCTTCACTTTAATGGAAATGCTCTTTATGATTCATTGAAAACATCATGCAGGTTTCTGGTAATGTCTTCTATCAAGTTGCTTAAGAAAAACTTTTCTCATCAGGAATAATTGCTAATTTTGGTAAATGCCTTTTCACATGTCCTGACATACTCATACAACTTTTCTCTTTTAAGCTCTTATGGTAGTGAATTACACTAAAAGACAGACAGACACTAATGTTAAACTATCCTGGCATTTTTGTGAAAAAGACTAACTGGTTCATGATGTAATTCTCTTTGTAAAGGGTTGAGTTAAATTTCCTAATATATTATTTGGGATTTTTGCCTCTATTTAACTTTGGGTTTCTTGTTTTGTTTGTAGGTGGTTTTTCCCTTATTTTTATCTGGTTATGATTCAGTGTTATGCTGTATTTGTAGAATGAACTGAAAACTTTCCATCTCTTCCTATGTTCCTTAACAGTGTAAATAATACAAGGATTATCTGTTCTTTGAAGGTTTAGTACAATGTGCCCAGAAGATTATCTGGGCATTGTGCCCTTTTTAGCGTATTTATTTCCTCTATAGCTATTGTTTTTTTTCAGGATTTCATTTGCTTTTTGAGTCAATTTTCATTACTTAGTTTTTCCTACAAAATAATCTATTTTAACTAATTTTCAAATTTGTTTGACACACATTTGTATTTGATTTGCTTATAATTTTAAAAAAATGTTCCACATCTTTTTTTCTCAATTCTAATGTTGATTATTTAAGTTGTAGTCATCGTCTTTTTTTTTTTTCTTTTTTTACCATGGTCACATTTGACAGTCTGTTTATTTAATTGCTCTTTTTAAAGAACTCATCAAAAAATTAGATTTTCATTTGATTAATCATCCACTTATTTGTGTTTTCTACTTTTATGCTTAATAACTTATCTTTTAGTTTATTTGATTCTCCTTCTCTTCCCCCTCCTTCTTCTTCCTCTCTCTCTTTTTCTCCCTCGCTCTGTCTTGCTCTTTCTTTAGCTTCTTGAGTTGATACTTTGTTCCTATATTTTTAGGATTTTACCCTCCACCCCCAAAATGCAGATTCTGTTCAGTATTTGCATCATTTGGTAGATTCTGCAAGTGTATCAATGTAATTTATGCCAATATCCATATAAATATTTTTCTTAAGTCTATCTTTTCCTGTTTGTTTTCTGATATTAATATTAGTACTCAAGCATTAATTTTCTAGTATATCTTCCTAGTTCTTTATAGTAAATCTTTCTGCATCATTTTCCTTTTTTTTTTAAGATTTTATTTTTAAATAATCTCTACACCCAATGTGGGGCTTTAACTCACAACCCTGACATCAAGAGTCACATGTGCTACTGACTGAGCCAGCCAGATGCCCTTGATTCATTTTTCTTTTACAATATCTATTATAATCATCACATAGCTGGTTCCTGCCTCCTGTCTCTGCAGTCTGAGTTTTGCTGTCTTTTAATATTAAGATTAATGATGTTTGGATTTATTGTTTTCATTATATTTACCATGCATTTTTTTCTTTTTCTCTCTGATTTCCTGCCATAGTCTTCCAGCATCCAGTGTGGGTGATGAGAAAGTGAATACCAATCTGATTTTCATTTATTTGTAAACAACTCCTTATTCTAGTCTGGACATTTTTAGGATTTGTACTTTATGCTTGGAGTTCTGAAATTTCACCAAGATGTACTTAGGCATTTTTTCTTCATTACTTGAAACTTTTAAATCTGTGGATTCATTACTTTGGGTCATTTCCTTCTTTTATTTTTAAAGAATTACTTCCATTCTCTGTTTCTTCTGAAATTCCTAATAGACGTATGTTAGAACTCCTACATTTGTCCTCCATGTCTCCATTTCTCTACTCACATATTTCTGTGCCATAGGACTGTGTTTGAGGATAATCTTTCCTCTCAATCTTCCAGCTAAACTATTTGATATTCATTTATGTCCATTTCCCCTATTCAGTCTCTATATTGAATTCTTTAGAGCAATAAATTTGCTCTTAAATTTCCAATTATTTCTGGGTCTTTTTGGCTTTCGGCTCAGGGAGGCAAAGGTGCAACTTTCTTCGGTTGTCCCGAAGCCGGGTTCATCTGACACCAGCCACTTCTGCCATGCCGACTAAGTTTGACCCCAGCGAGATCAAAGTTGTGTGCCTGAGGTGCACCAGTGGCGAAGTCGGTGCCACATCTGCCCTGGCCCCGAAGATCGGCCTACTGGGTCTGTCTCCAATAAAGGTGGGTGATGACATCGCCAAGGCAACCGGTGATTGGAAGGGTCTAAGGATTACAGTGAAACTGACCATTCAGAACAGACAGGCCCAGAATGAAGTGGTACCTTTTGCTTCTGCCCTGATTATCAAAGCCCTCGAGGAACCACCAAGAGACAGAAAGAAGCAGAAAAACATTAAACACAGAGGAAATAGCACTTTTGATGAGATTGTCAATATTGCCCAACAGATGCGACACTGATCTTTAGCCAGAGAAATCTCTGGAACCATTAAAGAAATCCTGGGGACTGCCCAGTCTGTGGGCTGCAATGTTGTTGGCCGCCACTCTCATGACATTGTAGATGACATCAACAGTGGTGCGGTGGAATGCCCAGCTAGTCAACTACAAAGGAGAATGTTTCAATAAAGGATCATTTGACAACCAGTGGAAGCGAAAAATCTTTTTCCAATTATTTCTAAAATAATTTTAGATTATTTTTCATATCATACCTGTTTTGTTTTATGGATGTAATATTTTCAAATCTCCCTGAGAATGAATGAACGTATATATGTGTGTGTGTATGTCCTTATATATTCACACACACACACGCATTTAAAAAAAAAAGTTTCCTAATGTTTCCTCGAGGCAAGGCCTTTAGTATAGCATTTTCTTTATCTTCCCTAGTGAGAGAAAGTTCACGTTGCTGAGCCGCCCATCACTGCCATCTCTCTGCTGTCAAGGCCAGGGGGTTGCTATGCCCACTGTGCAGGCTCTAGGGCAGGTGGGAAAAGAGGCTGACCGAAGTTCACAGGACAGGCTTTCTCCTCCTGACGAGGTGGTCTTCTCCCCCGTGAGTGCCTCTCTCTCTCTGTCATTTTTGAAGAGTCCATGCACAGGTCTTTTCTCTAGACCTGCTCATCATCAGTCCTCTAAGTTTGTTCCTTTTCCATCCATGACCATCTGGCCAAACCACATTCTGTTGCCTATGGACTGCTATAGATCCACGCCTCTCTTGATCTCTCCTTTCGGGCAGTGTGGAGAACTGGATGCACAGCTTCAAGTTTTGCCCACTGAATATATTTCTCTTTCTGATTGTCCTCCTGCCGGGCTAGTAGTTCTGACTGGGGGTTTCATGTACAGCAGGTCAGTTTTAGCTGGTGCGGGCATATCTTGCCAAGCTACAAACTAGCCTGACATTTTTTTGTTCCTTCCGCAGCCATTGGTTATAGGGAACTAACTCCTCATAAAGCAAAGGCTGTTCGTTTGGGGAGAGGTTGCAGCATAGCAGGAGTGGGTGCCATGCGCATCTGAGTCACTCACTTCCATAATTTCAGTATCTGCTTGTACCCAGTGGCCTCTTCAATTCTGCAACTTTATAGTTCTGGTAGTTTGATTGGCAGTTCAGAGCTTATGGTCACTCCCTCTTCTAAGAGTGGGCATTTAGTCACTACTAGGACCCAGTAACAAGCCCGAGACTATTCCTCGAAATACTTACTTATTGCAGAGGGCGTATCTTGCTCCAGAAACTTGAGGATTGTCCTATCACGGCTTGCTGGAGGACTCGTGTTGTGGCTGCATCTTTAGCAGACATTTTAAATATGACTGGATATCCTGGGTCAGAAAGCCAGAGCTGCTTGAACTGCAGCCTGGACTAGTTGCAGAGCCTTGTCTTACTCTGGGCCCTACTCAAAACTGGCAGCTTTAACCTTTACTCAGTTCAGTAGATTATTGTTTTTAACAGCCCCCAATAAATGGCCTGCAGGTATCCATATAGTTTGACTCATAACTTTGTAGTCTCTTCGTACCCTGACCCTGACTCTGACTTGGCCATAAGATTTGTCTGGCCAATAGGATAATAGATAACTGGACTCACGAAGAGGTTGGAAGGGTCCTCACGTGTTTCCACTTCCTCCCCTGAGTCCTCCACTCAGTAAGCTGCTGGAGGATTTGAGACCATGTGGAGGAGGGCTGGATTCAAGATGCAGTGGCTTATCTTGCCTTTGAAGGCGCTATCAACTGACCTCAGAAGGCTGGACTCCTGAGAGCTTCCCTGAAATGACCTCCCAACTTCCCATCTTGTCAGTGGTGACCGCTGTGCAAACCTGGCTTCCATCCTCCTTTCTGCTCTCCAAATTTCACGAGAGTACATCTCCTCACCAGAATCGAAGTCATCTATGAAACCTTAGCTGCAACGGAGTCTTACAAATAGAATATTTAGCTTTCTAGATCGGGCCGATGGGGGCAGGATGTAGAATAGAAAGGGCTGTGAGCAGATACGCAGTAGAAAATACTGAATGCATTCATACCCTGCATCTGGAGAAAACACGGCTGGTTGAATCGACCTGTCCAGCGCCAGCCCTCACTTTTCTTTTTGTATCTCCTCTTCCCCAGCCAAACAGGACAACTGGAGAATCTGTGACCTGTTGTTTTCTGTACTCATCCCACCAAGCTGTTTCCTCTTTTCAGCCCTGCCAGTAGAAATCCTGTGGATCTGTCACTGCTGTCTCAAACACCATTTCCTCTAGTCAGACTTTCTGCTGGCCTCCAGAAAGAGATGCCTCCTCTCCCTTCTTTAAAATTCCTTCACCTTTGGGGCTACTGAGTGGCTCAGTCATTAAGCGTCTGCCTTCGGCTCAGGTCATGATCCCAGGGTCCTGGGATCGAGCCCCGCATGGGGCTCCCTGCTCAGCGGGAAGTCTGCTTCTCCCTCTCTCACTCCCCCTGCTTGTGTTCCCTTTCTCGCTGTGTCTCTCTCTCTGTCAAATAAAGAAATAAAATCTTTAAAATAAATAAATAAATAAATAAATAAATAAATAAAATTCCTTCACCTTTGGTACTTCTCTCATGATACTCCTCTTATTTTACCTGGCATTACTGTGCAATTTGTACATCTCTCCTCACCTTCTTCTGCAGGATGAAGACCTTGGGAATAGGGGTCATCGATTAATCATCTTTATAGCCCATGTAATACTAATAAAGTATTTTGACAATGGGTATTCTCAATAAATATTTGCTGATACAAATGGAAATACATCCACAAACACTCTGGCAGATATTGTGCTAAATACTGAAATGATTATGGATGATGCCCTTCAAGGATAGACTGCTGAAATTGGACAATAGCTTCGCCCTGTGCCTTCAAAGAGGACAAAATCTATAGTATTTTAAATGGGGCTACAGTTGGGAAGTTGGGTTCTCCCACAACCTACTGGGGCAAGATTCAATGGGAAAAGTGTGGGGAACTTACTGCCTTAGAGCTTATTTTTAATGAATAAGGTTTTGCTATAGGAAGTACTTGAACCATAATAAAGAGATAATAAAATAGTCACAAATTTGCTTTACTTCCTGGTCAATCTTAGCTTAAGCACAGTGAAAAAGAGCATGTTGACTATATTAGTTGTATTCTGTCTTCTCCGCAGTTTCTACGTACGTGCAATTTCCTGGTGCATGTGATTATCAAACTCCATGACAAGTAACTGCTGAAGTCCCTTCCCAGCTCCCCTTCCTTCTTCTGATGGAACAGGCTCCTGATTGATTTTTGACTCCAAATGGGCCATCTTTAATTAGGTTAGCAGTTGAGTTGACAGTCACAAAGTTTTTCCTCTGCCATGTTCTATTAATAGGGGGAAATGGGTAGAGAAGAAACCTCTTATGCCATATTCTATTTAGCTGCTGGTTGTGCTTTGGGAAATGGAGGAAGCCAAGAAGGAAAGGGAGAGGTACAGTCGGTGGTGACTTTGAATCCACCAGACTGTGGGCATATAAATTTCTTCACCCTATGCCTGAGCGAGACTGATGTTTTGCAGGCTCACAGAAGATGGTCTTCTCTATACGAAAACATGGATGTCAAGAGTTGTTTTCAGACATGAGCAATGACTGCCCTCTGTTGTTCCCAAATTAGGAAAATGGAGCTTCCAAAAGCTGGATGCCAGTGGAAAAATCAACAAATACAGCTGTCACTGAAGAAAGCAGTTCAATGAAATTTTATTTTACCCTTTGCCAACCTGAACTCACCAATGTGCAGGCGACATATGTTTAGAATTAGCAAGTAAGGTTTTTATCCTTCATTTCCCCATTTCCCATCCCCCACTCTTGAGGTTGCTTGTCCAAAATGGAACGAAGCTTCCGGGCTCCTTGGAGGTCACCCGTCTCCCAATACAGGTGCAGTGGAAACCTGTTTACTGAGCTCTCATTAGGTCTGGAGCTGTTTTACTTTCATAGCTCTCTGGAGGGCTAATGAGCTTTTAAGAAACACTTGCAGCAACTCCAGATTCTACACAGCAACCTAATTTTTCAGAGAATGTTTTCAAGAGTACCTTGTTGGGGGGCAAATTCCTTGCCCAGATAAATGGGATTGCGAATATGAGAGAAGTTAATCCAACATCCACATTCACTTCCTTTTTTTTTTTTTAACTGATATGCCCAAGCTCTAAAGCCTTCATTTCCTCTTCATTTGCAATGGTAAAGCCTCCTTGACCAGAAAAATAAATGTGCAGTTGGCAAGAGCTGAAAAGAGGTCTGCTTAAATGATTTTTAATTTATGTTAAAATGCTAAGAGCAGTTTTCCAGGTCCCTGTTGAATACCTCACAAAATTAAGTTTTTTGAAGCCTACCTTTAAAAAAAGAACTAAAAGAGTTCAAAACATTCCTTTTAATTTTAGCTGCCCCAACTATATCTTTTCTTCTTGCCCTACTGGGATCCAGCAGCTAGTTAGGGGTTTATACTTCGTTGGTCTTAGAGCTCTGGTCTGGAAGTCAGAGACCTGTCTTCTATCCTTGCCCCCAAAACAAAAAGTGGTGTTACCCTGAGCTTATCGAATGTACCTCTGTTTCTCTTCTTGTAAAATGAATAGTGACTTGATGTAAAGAATCATAACCATGTCTTTACAAAATATTTAGCATTTCTTGGTGTTTTTACATTTGCAACATATATTATCTCTTTTGATTGGTGTCTTCTTAGAAAGAAACTGCAAAATAGTTGACCATCTAAATTGTGAACTCTTGATACTGTTGATTGTTTGGCCTAATTTTTACACCAGGCTGACTTTCCATCTGCCACTCAACATGCATCTAAGTTAAAATTGTAACGGTATTTCTTTTCTTTTTTTTTTTTTTTAAGATTTTGTTTATTTATTTGAGAGAGAAAGAGACAGAGAGCACAAGCGGGCAGAGGGGCAGAGGGAGAGAGAGAAACAGACTCCCCGCTGAGCAGGGAGCCCAATGCAGGGCTCGATCCCAGCACCCTGGGATCATGACCTGAGCCAAAGGCAGACGCTCAACGACTGAGCGACCCAGGCACCCCAAAACAGTGCTATTTTAAAGAAAATTTATAAGATACCCTTTTTAAGATATCTTTTAAAATGATCTTTACAGTGGTACCACATCGTCACTTAGGATAATAGTCATTGATTATTCTTCTTCACTGAGGTAGTTAATCATCATGCATTTTTTCGTTTCTTTTTTTTAACTCATTTTTTAGTTTTTTAATTTAGGTTTTTGCCTATCACTGTGCTGAATTCCGTAGGAGATATTAAAGACATACAAAGTCTTGTCCTCATGGAATTTATAGTTTAGTTTAGGCCACATGATTAATGTGTGTGTAGGGGTGAGTATAACACAAATGATCAGGGTTAAATGAGACATGCTAATCCTAAATGCAAGCAGCTCGAAGAAAGGCAGCACAGAAATGTAAATGATCATGAACATTTAAGACTTTGGCTAGTAAGAGAGGAGAGAGAGGGTGTTTTCATATGCGGAAACAGATGAAAGACACAAGGGAGACTTCTAGCTTGATATTCAGCTCTCCCACAGGTATGTCCACCTAGATGGCTCAAATCTAAAAACCGAACCCAGCTGAACTTACCGTCTTCTCTCTCCTTTTGTGTTCCAGAATCAGCAGATGACACCTGTGCCCTCCCAGTCGCTTAGACTAGAAAACTGGGAGTCATCCTGAATTCCTCTCCCTTTCGTCCTACTTCAGTTCTGTCATTTTCTCTTCTGGGGCTGTCCTTCGAGGACTCCCAGGATGCCCATCGCCACAGAACTGAGGGCAGTTTAACACTGTCACTGACCCTGCTCCTCCGCCTCATTGTGATCTTCTCTTCCATTAGCTCCTCTTGAGAGGTGTATCCTTGTATTTCTCGTCTTGGCCTAATGTTTTCCAATCAGTGAATTGATTTAGACTGACGACCCAACTCTACTCAGACACTTCCCGGAGTTAAAGCTTCTTACTTAGTTTCTTCGTATCTTGATGAGGCAGTCCATCCCTGTCCATCCCAACTAGCTGGGGACCCCAGACTCTGGCTATGCTCTCAGCTTTCCTGACCGCGCTTGTCCATTCCTACTCCATCTACCTTGGTTTAGGT
Source organism: Callorhinus ursinus (assembly GCF_003265705.2). Classification (NCBI taxonomy): domain Eukaryota; kingdom Metazoa; phylum Chordata; class Mammalia; order Carnivora; family Otariidae; genus Callorhinus; species Callorhinus ursinus. Next base: position 121,001,350 of record NW_027397066.1, on the reverse strand, counting down.
GTTCATAATCTTTTGCCTGGTATGGTAGGTTGAGTTAATATGTTCAGCAAATATTTGCTGCCCCCTTCCTCACCCTATGGGTAGAGAATCCTACTGTGTCCTCTAGACATGGAGGTTGGCCATGTGACTTTGGCTAGTGTAGTGTGGGCAGTAGGGATAGTGTGCTAGCTCTGAGCAGGGGCTTTAGGAGACATTACATATTCCTACCCACCTCCCCTGCACTCCTGTCATCCATCAATAGAAGAGCATGGCCCAGAGAAGCCATTGCTCCCTCATCCTGTGTCCCAAAATGAGAGACCCATGGAGCATACATGAGCTGCCATGTCTGGAGCCAAGCCACACGCAGCCCTGCACAGCCCAGCTGAATTAAAGCCAACCCACAGCTGACCAACAGACCCATGAGTAAAAAATAAATGCTTGTTGTTGTAAGATACAAAGGTTTTGGAGGAAACAAATTTTTGTTGTTATAAGCTGCTAAGATTTTGTTTTGTGTATTACTATGGTAAAACCTGACACATATGTCTGAGTTTCTGCAAAAACTTCCTACCTAATCTTCCAGTCTCCAGTCTTACCTTCCTCCCATCTATCCTTCACACTGGATTCAAAAAAAAATTCTTCAGTAGCTCCCCTGTGCCCCAGGATAAAAACCCAAGATGGAGTAAAAGGTTTACCTGCCCACCTTCACTTCCCACTATTCTTGATCTTGCATTTTAAGCACTAGTCATGCCTAAATAGCCAACATTCCTTTAATTTACTGTACTGTCTCTCGGTGTCTCTTTTGCAAATGCTGTCAATTCTGAGCCAAATATTTCTCCCAGACCCCCCCTCCCTCCAGCACCCCCCGTCCGGCCCTTTCACCTGCAAAACCCTTATGAGGTTAAAGTGTTGCCGCTGCTGGAAATCCTTCCCTGGCTTCCCTAAATTCTCAGAACAATTTGCACAATTCCATGATTGCACACTATGGTTTGAAATCGATTATTTTTCCACATCTCTTTCAGTTAGGTTGTGAACAATTTGCTGATAGGAAGTTTGTCTTTTCATCTTTTTACTCTCAGGACTTAGCATTGTTCCAGGCATATTTGAGATACTCAATAAATGAAACAATGAATGTTTAGTTGATTTTGAAGTCAATTCTGCTTAATGTCTTTCTCATCTGGTTGAAACATGTTCACTTAACACATACCATGAATTTGGATTAGCCCACGTCTGTCACCAAGGTGCTCCTTCCCAAACTATACCTGAAACATCGAGTGAATGCTCTCATGTAACCAATGACGAGGTCAAGAAATGAAACATTCCTGGCACCTTCCTTTTTCTGTTACCAGTCACTGTGGTCTCTTCCCAGATGTAAGCAGTGTTCCGACTTCTATCACCATAGATTTGTTCTGTGGAACATATAAATGGAATCATAACGTATGTGCTCTTTGTGTCTGGCTTCTTTTGTTCAACATTATAATTTGTGAGACTCATTCAAGTAATTGTGAACAGCAACATTTCATTTTCACTGCTGTATAGTGCCTCATGGTATAAATATAACACGATTTATTTATCCATCCTACTGTTAATAGATATTTAGGTTGTTTCCTAAATAAAAAAGATGCTGTGAACATTTTTGTTTGTGTCTTTTGGTGCATATACGATTTTCTCTTGAGTATAAATGTAGGAGTGGAATTTCTGGGCCACAAAGTATGTAAATGTTCACTTTCGGCAGATGCTTCTAGACTCTTCTCAAAAGTGTACAAATTTATGCTCTCATCAATGATGTGTGAGAGTTCCTCTTATCTTACATCCTCACTAACTCCTGATATTATCAATCTTTTTCATTTTAGTAATTCGGGTGGACATGCCATGGCTTTAATTTGCCCTTCCCTGACGGCTAATGACGTTGAACACTTTAAAAAATATGTTTACTTACCATTTGGATATCTACCGTGAAATCCCATTTTTCCATCAGGTTGTCTTTTATTTATTTATAAGAATTCTCTGAAATCAGATGCTAATATTTTGTAGAGTATGCTTTGCTTCTATCTTTCCAGGAGAGATTGGCTTATAATTTTCCTTTTTTGTAATATTCTTGTCACTCTTCCAAGTGAAGGTTATTTTGGTCTCATAAGATAAGTTGAAAAGTGTTCTTTCTTATTCTCTGGAAAAGTTTAATGTAAAAGTGCTGTTATATCTAATTTCACTTTAAGAGTCCATACACATAGTGCTTAAGCATATGAGCCTTGGAATCAGACTGCTGGAGGGGCATCTTGGTTTTGCCACGTTCTTAGTGTGACCTTGGGAGAGTTACATAACCTCTTTGTGCCTCAGCTCTCCCATTGATTAAATGGGAGGGATAAAAGTACCAGCTTCATAAAATCACTGTCAGGATCTGATGAGTTTTATAGGTAAGATTCCTCGTACCACGTCTGGCACATAGTAGGAATTTACTGATTATTAACTATTGTTATTACTTATCCCTCTAATCTGTGCTTTTCCTCATAGCACGTGTTTTGTAGAACCAGGAGCTGTATTCTCTTCGTGGTGTTGGTTTGACAGTAAGCCTCGCATGGGTTGAGGAAGTAGAGTAACAACTTTTAAAGGGGATGCCAAAATCAAATTCTTCTTCACACTTGGCCTTTTCTCAGGCATATTTTTTCCTCTCCTTTTGCTCTATTTTGTGAAATGTCAGGGAAGAGACCTCAGAAGCTTTCTGTGGAAATAGTACTCAGGGAAAGACACAGATCTCAGTCATGGTACTTTCTTGGGGTTTTGGCAATGTCCTAGGTGGGTGTAGGTCCACATGGCAAATATTCCAGTGGTTAGAGGGGAGTCAGGGCTTCTGATTTGCACTGCCTGGGTAACTGACCTCAGAGATCCTCAGTTTTTCTTTTTAACAAAAGGAAGCCCAGCCTTCCCAGGGTGTGGTTTGAATTCCTGATTTGGTGGTTGTTAGGGGCTCTGAAAATACTGTGCAGCTTTAAAGCAATGATCGAGTCATTACTATGCAAATCTTTCCCCCCCCCTTTCAGCCTTTGTGTCACTAAAATACCACTTAAGTGGGACGTCTGTTTTCATCTGGTTTATATCTGAGAATGAAGACACATGGCTCTCTGATTAACTCTGAAACCATTAACACCACACCTTCATCAGAAAAACCACAGAAATTAGGGTTCAATGGGTCCTTCTGTGATTTTCTCTAATCCGTTTCCAGCTTTACTGGATTCTCTCTCTGCTTGCCCTAAGTCTTCTCTCTGTCCGCTCTTCACTTTGGAATGAATTGCCCACCTGGACCTCCCAGACCTGCCCCCACCTCCACACACAGTCTTCCTGCGCACTTCCTGCCTGCAGGAGGCAGGCCCCGCTCCTCTCATCCTTCTTTCTGAGCAATGAGAAAACAGAAAGATGACAACCCCTGTGGCTTCCTATTGTTTGCAGGTGTCTGGTCTGAAGAGAGTCACTGCATTCTCTACTGCCAGAAAAATATTTGCCATTGAAAAACTAATTTTCATCATTCTGTGCTTCTGTTTAACCTCGGTGGTTTGAAATCCTACTCATTTTCTGTAACGTAGATCACACATTGCCTTATTGGCGGTGTTACTCGGATGTCAGGATGAGATGCTGGACTTTGCATCTTGTTTATACTCCTATTTCAGTATTCCTATCTGGAACAGACAGGAACCGCAGTTCAAAATCCTAGATGTGCAAGTATCAAGCAAAATTTTATTTTATTTTTTTATCTTTTTACAGTCCCATCATTGTTTCTCTTCCCCTCTTTCGGGGGCATCAGGTTTGAATGTGGCTGAGGGGCGCCTGGGCGGCTCAGTCGTTAAGCGTCTGCCTTCGGCTCAGGTCGTGATCCCAGGCTCCTGGGATCGAGCCCCGCGTCGGGCTCCCTGCTCCGCGGGAAGCCAGCTTCTCCCTCTCCCACTCCCCCTGCTCGCGCTCCCTCTCTCGCTGTGTCTCTCTCTGTCAAATAAACGAGTAAAATCTTAAAAAAAAAATTAGAAAATATTCAGTCAGTCGTCTTCAAATATTTTCTCTGCCTTTCCATGCCCCCATATTTTTACCTACCGATATTCTATTTATTGGCATATTAGCCCGCCTGATGTTGTCCTGCAGATCACCGAAGCTCTATTCATTTTTTTTTAAAAATCTTTTCATTATGTGTTATTTTTATGTTCACTAATCTTTTATTCTGTTAGTCCCATCCTTTGTATTTTTTTATCCCTAAAAATTCCATTTGGAAAATTTTTATGTCTTTTATTCTTCTCGTTATGTTCATTTTTTCCTTTAAATCTTTGAATATGGAATATTAATAACTGGCATTTTAAAATATTGTCTGAAAATTTTATCACGTTCACTGTTTCCTGTTCTCTTCTGTCAGTGGATTTTTCTATACAAGGTCATATGTGACATTCTTATGCTTCTTTAGATGCCTGATTATTTCTTATTTCTTATTGGAGTCCATATTCCTGATTTAGTTGTATTCCTTTAGAAAGTATTGTACTGTGTTCTAGCAAGCAGTAAATTATGCAGATCAGTTTAAACATTTTGATTCTTTTAAATTTTCCTAGGGTGGGTTTAGAGCAATCTTCACCCTACGGCTAGGTTAGCCCCACTATAGAGTCTGACCTTTCTGAAGTCTCTACTGAATGCTGTGCATATTATGACATTTTTCCACTCTGACTGGTGAACTGTTCTTAACCCCATTATGGGAATGGTTCACCCTCACTCCCAGCCTCCAGGGATTTTATTCAATGGCTGTGGAGATCATCACTCTGCCAAAAGAAGACCCCTTTGCAGATCTTTAGAGTTGTCTTTTTACAAGTTTTCTCATCTCTGGCACTCTTTCCATAAATTCTAGTCATTTTGCCTTCTCTGAACTCTAATTTCAGTCTTCTCAACTCAATGAGGATCCTGGGCTGTGTATAATTCTCTCCTTGAGCTGCCTAGAAACTGCCACTTGGCAGAAAGCCAAGAAAATCATAGGGCTCATCTTGTTCGCTTCACTCTTCTTGGGGATCACAGGCCAATGTTGCCTATTGTCCAATGTCTGAAAAGAGTTGGTTCATATATTTTGCCCAGTTTTCTAGTTATTCACGGGGAGGGGGGTAATTCTCCTAGCCCTTCCATGATATTTTGTTTTCTATTAACTACACTTAAAAATTACTTTATTTTTTCCTTCTTTTGGAACAATTTAGGTTTTTTTTTAGTTCTATAATTTTACTATATTGATTCGGAAAATGTCCATTCTTTGAATGGTTACTCTTGAATTTAGGGTTCTTTCAACAAGGATCTGTGGATCAGTGTTTCCAGACACACTTCACAAGTTGTGCACTGAGCAACTCTAGGGAGAGCCATTTACATATACATGCAATTGTGCAACATTACAGCTGGTATACAAGAACATCTTTACATATATGATCATATTTTTATTTTTTCTGTTGAATGATAATTTGTCTGAATATCGAATTTATGTTCAAAGTTAGATACCTTTAGATCTTTAAAGATATCACTCCATTTTAAGAACAGTCACCTATGTTGCTTTTGAAATGCCTGATATAAATTTGATTCTCCTTCTCTTCTAGATGGTTTGTTTTTCTGGTAGCATTTAGGATTTTCTAATTATCCTTCATGTTCTGGAATTTCAGTGCCAATACTCAAAGTAGAGACTTTTTTTTTTTTAAGATTTTATTTATTTGTTTGAGAGAGAAAGAATGAGAGATAGAGAGCACGAGAGGGAAGAGGGTCAGAGGGAGAAGCAGACTCCCCGCTGAGCAGGGAGCCCGATGCAGGACTCGATCCCAGGACTCCAGGATCATGACCTGAGCCGAAGGCAGTCGCTTAACCAACTGAGCCACCCAGGCACCCTCAAAGTATAGGCTTTAAAACATTTGTTCCTGCTTGGCAATCTTTTGGATTTTTCTATTTGAGGCCTCATGATATTCTTATGTTCTATGATCTAGAAAGTATGTTAAGGATAGAAAGCGTGTGTGCTTGTATGTTTGACACGGGGAAAAAAGATAATCAAAACCTCATCCTCCATTAAGTACATTGAATAGATATGCCTATAACTGGGCATAACTATTATTTCTTTTAGGTATATACTTAGAAGTGTATTGCTGAGTCGTGGAGTGGGTAGATATTTAGCTTTAGGAGATGCTGCCAAACAGTTTTCCAAAGGCGTTGCGCCAATTTACACTTCCACCAGCAATCCAGTTGCCCAACATTCTTGGCAACAATTGATATTGTCAGTCTTTTCAGTTTTTTTTCATTCTGCTGATGTGTAATGGTATCTGTTTTGTGGTTTAAAATGGCTTTCCCTGATGAGCAATGATTTCGGGTCCCTTCCCATACATTCATTGGTCATTTGTATGTCTTCTTTTATAACACATCTGTCATTACATTTACTCAATTTAAAAAAACTGTTTTTTAAACATATATTCTGTATGTGAGTCCTCCACTGGACTTTCGTGTTGTATTTATGTTCTCACACTCTGTGACCTGTCTTTTCATTCTCTTATTGGTGTCCTTTGATGAACATAAATTCTTAGGATTAATTAAATCCGATTTAACAATATTTTCTTTTATGGTTAGTGCCTTTGCATCTTGCTTAAGAAGATTTTTTTCTGCCTGAGGTCATGAAGATATTCTGTTTTTTTTAAAGTATTTTTTGTGCTTTTACCTTTTTATATTTATGTCCCTGATGACCTCAAATTAGTTTTTGTGTATGGTCTGAAGCAGGCATCAAGGTTCATTTATTTTTTCCATACAGGATATCTAATTGTTCTAATATCATTTACTAAAATTATCATTTTTTCATTACAGAATTTCAGTGGCAATTTTTTTGTATTCTATTGCATTTAGTCCATATTCTACAAATTTGTATATGTGTTAGTTTAAATATGATTCTTTTTTTCTATTCCATTGGTCCACTCTTGTAATTACTATGGCTTTATAATAGGTCTTGAAATCTGGTAGTATTATTTCTCCCAATTTCTCCTACTTCAACATTTGTCTTTCTAAGTTCCTAAATTACCATATAAATTTTAGACTCATTAGTCAATTTCCAAAACAAAAAAAAAATCATTGCCTGGGATTTAGTTTTGAATTTCATTAGATAAGTTTGAGGAGTATCAAATCTTAATAATCTTGAATTCTTCCAATCCCATTAACATGTTCCATGTCTCAATCTATTTAGGTCTTCTTTACTTTGTCTTTAATATTTTGCCGTTTTCAGTATATACTGGTCATATACATCTTTGGTTAGATTTATTTCTAGTTATTTTATTTTTTATGAGATTGTATACAGTATTTTTTTAAATTTCAGTTTCTTGTTGTTTTTTTATTAAGTCATTGAAATACAATTAATCTTTGTATATTGATTTTGACATTAGTGACATTCTAAATTCACTTATTAATTCTAATGGTTTGCAGATTATTTTGAATTTTTTATGTATATAGCTTTTTCTCTTTTCCAATCTTTTTACCTTTCCCTTCTTTTGGTGACTTCCCATAGAATGCTGAGAATATGTGATGGTGGTGCATGTTGTTGTTCTTAGACATTATTGGTTGTCACCACTGAGGGGGTGGTGCCACTGGCAAAATGGACAGACCATACTCCCACAACAAAGGATTATCCAGACCCAAATGACAATAACGCCTATTGAGAAATCTGGATGTAAAGGAAAGCAGATTAACATCTCATCAACCTCAGGGCATGGCTACTGATATTCATAACCTTGACCCTGAATCATTAGGACAACATTAGATTATGATCAGTATACCCTAAAATATAATGCATTCTAGAAAGATTTATGTAAAAGTAGTTAATATTTGCAAAAATTTGGGGCTTTAGGACAACTGTCTATGTTTCAACTGTCTAAAGGATTAATTTATGTGAAAGATCTCATTTCCAAATAGTGCCAAATGCAGGAAGTATTACAGAAAGTCAAGACCTCTTTACAATTTTTGTATTGTTCAAGATAATTTAAAAAACATTTCTGGCTTACTGGATTGCTATTTGCACAAAGAGATTATTTTTTTTTAAAAAAGTTCTAAAACAAACTGCGGTTTGGACTTCAGGGCCCCAGTGAACATTCTTCCTCTCTATAGAGACTTTTACACAATAGTCGGTCTGGACCTCGGACCTCAGCAGCGTTTGACTATCAGCTGGGAGTTCATTTAAGAGTTCCTCCTGCAGACCAATCATTCCTTCCACGTTCAGAGCTGGGGCACACTCAGTTGGGGCATGAAAAAGCCAACTAAATTTGGTGTAATTGCAGCAGATTTCTGGAATTCATCTGAATGGAGTGGAGGAGGGGGCAGTAAGGTGTCATGGGAGAGAATTATGCAAAAGTTCAGGGAAGGATAAAATGTGCTGGAAATAAAATGAATAAGCAATGACATCTGGAAATTGATTGAAAAAAGGCCATAACTGAAAGTGCATCTGGGGAAGAGAAAACAGGACCCAGATTGCCACAGATCTGGAAAGATCAGGAGCCTAGAGAAAGTTCTTTTAAAAACAAAACAAACCCCAAAACCCTTATGGCCTGGTGACATGCATTTGGAAGCAAACAAACTTGGGTTGACTTTCTGACCAAGAGATCTCTATCTGTATTTAAGCACGCTTTCTGAGCTATGAAATATGTGCAGAAAGGAAACCCAGAAAAGCCAGAAATTCCAGTGGTAAGGAAAGATGGCACTGCTGTGGCAAAATACAAAAACATGCAGAGTTGAGTGGAGATGGTCTTTGTAACTGATAGGTCATGTATTAGGCAGCAATACGCAAATTTCATTGCCTCTTTGATCACTGCATTTATGTCTCACATTCCACCTGTCTCTTTAATGAAATACTTTGTTGAGTCCTGGGTCACAATATCATCAAGCTGCTCAGATGACACTGGCTTGTGATGTGGCATGAATGTGTTTCTCAATGTATTTATAACATAACATTGAATAATAGCCACATTGGCATTGCTGGTCATAAATCATGCTATCATCGCACTCTCCAATCATGCAGAGCCAATTGTAATGTTCCCTATCCATCTACAGGATGAAGAGAGCCTAGCATTATCCACTGGACCTCAATGTTCTCATTTAAGTCACAGAGGAATGAATGTGTAACACAATCTCAAGATACAAAATGAATCTGTCATATCAAATCTCCGGTGGGGGGATGAGGTGAAGACCACCAGAGCTTCTGGTTAGTGATTCTTGTGGAGACTTGAAACCAGGGCAGAATGCCTTTCCCTGGTGGGATTATGATAGGACTATTCATCAAAAACCCAGTCATGTTACTCAGGAAGCTCACAGATTTCTTCCTGCTATAGTATTTTGGTCTTTTGCTTTCAATATCTCTTCTCTTTAGTTCTTCTGGTCCACTCTGTAATGCTAAGCCTTTAAGTTTGAAGAAGGGACACTATTTTGTAGTATATATTATACTAATCTGTGGAGAAGAGGGTGACAAGGAAGTCATCTATCCATTTTGCCTCTAAAGAGAAACATGACACAATACACAGACACCTCTTGTTATGGACTGAATGCCCTGACTGCCCCCTAACTTCATATATTAAAGTCCTAACCCCCAGTATCTCAGAATGTGACTGTATTTGGAGAAGTAATTAAGTAATTAAAGAAGCAATTATATTAAAATGTGGACATTAGGGTAGGCCCTAATATAACATGTCTGGTGTTCTTACAAGAAGACAAGATTTGGATACACATACACACAGAGGGAAGACCATATGAAGGGGAGACAACAGACATCTGCTACCTAAGGAGAGAGGCCTCAGAAGAAACCAACTGTGCCAACACCTTGATCTTGGTCTTCTAGCCTCCAGAACTGTAAGGTAACGAATTTCTGTTGTTTAAGCCACTCAGCTTGTGGTACTTTGTTATGGCAGCTCTAGCAAATGAATACATCCGCACACGATTTGATGTATTTTTCTGGATAAATAAATATTTTCTTCAAGTTTGAGTGGAGTATTAACCAAATACTGAGTGTTGTGAAGAAAATGAAGAGATAATACCAAATAGCCGCTACAAATTTTCTTCACATAAAATGGACAGACAACCGTGTGAATTCACCCTCCATGATACAAATATTGTCTTCATTAGAGTTTCCATAAAATCAGACCCACAGACTGGGATTGAAGTGTATATAGGCTCTTCGGGAAGTGACAACAGGAAATCACTGTAGAGGAGTAGAGAAGTAAAACAGAAAACTTGGGTTAAAAAGCAGGCTACCATTAAAGGAACTGGGGCTCAATCCCATCAGAGAGCTCTGGGAGAGGGTGTAGAACATGCCTCAGAACTGTTACTCCTGAAAAGTGAGGCAGGTGCAAACAATAAAATAACTAGGAATAAACCGAACCAAAGAGGTAAAAGGTCTATACTCTGAAAACTGTAAAACACAGGTGAAAGAAATTCAAGATGATGCAAAGGAATGGAAAGACGTCCCATGCTCATAGGTTGAAAGGACAAATATTGTTAAAATGTTTATACTACCCAAGCAATCTATGCATTTAATGCACTCCCTGTCAAAATACCAACATTATTTTTTCACAGAACTAGGACACTCAATCCTAAAATGTGTATGGAACCACAAAAGACCTCGAATAGCCAAAGCAATCTTGAAAAAGAAAAACAGAACGTCACAATTCCAGATTTCAAGTTATATTATAAAGTGTTAGTAATTAAAACAGCGTGGTACTGGTATAAAAGGAGACACATAAATCAGTGGAATAGAACAGAAAACCCAGAAATAAACCCACAGTTATATGGTCAATTAATCTTTGACAAAGGAGGAAAGAATATGCAATAGGAAAAAGATAGTCTCTTCAACAAAAATCCTTGAAGAGAGCACAGGCAGTAATCTGTCTGACATCAGCCATAGTAACTTTTTTCTAGATAGGTCCCCTGAGGCAAAGGAAATAAAAGCAAGAATGGACTGCTGGACTACATCAAAATGAAAAGTTTCTGCACAAAGAAAGAAGCAATCAACAAACCTAAAGGTAAGGAGAGGATATTTGCAAATGACATATCTGATAAAAGGTCAGTATCTTAAATATGTAAAGATATATGTAAAATATATAAAGGGTCAGTATCATCAGTATCCAAAATATATAAAGAACTTAAACAATGCAATGCCCCCAAGACAAATAGTCCAATTAAAAAATGGGTAGAAGATGAACAGACATTTCCCCAAAGCAGACATAGAGCTCGTCAATAGACACATGAAAAGATGCTCAACATCACTTATCATCAGGGAGATGCAAATCAAAACTACGGTGGGATATCACCTCACACCTATCAGAATCACTTAAAATCGAAAACACAAGAAACAACAGGTATTGGCAAGGATGTGGAGAAAAAGGAACTGTCTTGCACTGCTGGTGGGAATACGAACTGGTACAGCCACTACGGAAGACAGTGTGGAGGTAGAAGCTGCCAGTAGCTAGCTCTAGCCCCCGATCAGGAGAGCTGGCTTGAGGTTGAAGTAATCAAGAGATGGCACACGGCATACATCCCAGGATGCAGGCTTAAGCGTGGGCTTCATAGCTACGTGAATCCATCAATTCCTTTTGGTTGCTAAAATTATTTGATTCGAACTAAAAGAGGCTCATCTTCTTACCAATGCAAATACTTGTAAGTCGTATATTACTTTCACTTTTCTTTCTTAGATTTTAAGTTTTTTGGATACTAATTCTTTTTTCTAAGTTGTGGTAAAATACACTTAACATAAAATATACTTTTTGTCTTATTAGCTCAGGCTGCTATAATAGAATACCATGGACTGGGTGCCTTAAACAGCAGAAATGTATTTCTACCGTTCTGGAAACTGGGAAGTTTGAGATCAGGGTGCCAGCAAGGTTGGGTTTGGATGAAGACCTTCTTCCTAGTTTACAGATGGCTCCTTTCTTGCTCTGTCCTCAGGTGGCTAAAAGAGCAAGAGACTTTTCTTCTGTCTCTTCTTGTAAGGGCACTAATCCCATTCATGAAGGCTCTGCTCTCGTGACTTAATTAATTCCCCAATGTCCCACCTCCAAATATTATCACATTGGCAATTAGGGCTTCAACACACTCTCTTTGGGAGGACACAAATATTGTATCCACAGCACCATTTTATCCGTTTAAAGTCTTAATAAGTTCCTTCACGTTGTTGGGCAACCATCACCACTATTCATCTGCAGAACTTTTTCATCACCCCAACCAGAAACTCTGTGCCTATTAAACAATAATCTCCATTATCCCTTTCCCTGGCCTCTGTTAACCACTGTACTACTTTCTGTCTCCATGAATTTGCTTCTTCTAGATACCTCGTAAGAGTGGAATCGTACAATATGCGTTCTTTTACACACAGCTGATTTCACTCAGCATAATGTTTTCAAGAGTCATCCGTGTTGTAACACATGTCAGAATTTCATTCCTTTTTCAGGCTGGCGGATATTCCATCGTATGTATCTATTACATTTTCTTCATCTGTTTATTTGTCGATGGACAGTTGGGTTATTTCCACCTTTTGGCTATTGTGAATAATGCCCCTGTGAACATGGGTGTAGAAGCATATTCTGCCAGCAGGAGCTCAGATCAGTCCTGAGGTGTCATGAGGCAGTATAAGGCTCTGGACTCTGTGGAGAGGGCCTGGATCCCACAGCTGCAACATTGGCTAAGAGCCCCAATTTCTTACCGTCTCTTATTCCCGCCTTATCCCCTTCAAAGTGAATTAAATAAATTAATCCTGGAGTCAGACTGCTCTGTATGATTCCTACCTCTGGCACTTAATAGCTTGCTATTTATTGATTTATTTTCTTCCACGTTTTTATTTAAATTCCTGTTAGTTAACATACAGCATCATATTAGTTGCAGGTGTAGAATTTAGTGATTCAGCACTTTCGTACATCACCCACTGCTCCTCACAATAAGTGCACTCTTAATCCCCATCACCCATTTAGCCCATCCCTCATCCACCTCCCCTCTGGTAACCATCAGTTTGTTCTCTAGAGTGAAGAGTCTGTTTCTTGGTTTGCCTCTCTCTCTTTTCTCCCCCTATGTTCATTTATTTTGTTTCCTAAATTTCACATATGAGTGAAATCGTATGATCTTTGTCTTTCTCTGGCTGACTTATTTTGCTTAGCATAATACCTTCTAGTTCCATACACGTCATTGCCAATGGCAAGAGTTCATTCTTTTTCATGGCTGAGTAATATTCCACTGTATATACATACCACATGTTCTTTATCCAGTCATCAGTTGACAGACATTTTGCCACTTACTAGCTTTTAACCTTTGCCTAGTTATTTAACACTCACAATTATACCTATTAATAATTATTATAATATCTACAAATATGATAGCCGCGATTATGAATCCACACAGTGATAATAAGGCCTTAGAACCATATGTGTATTCCAACCAATTGTTATAGTATTAAACGGTGGTGTGTCAATTAGGATTCTTTGCAAGCACTAAAATCCACCTCTGAGGAACATAAACAAAACAAAACAGAGCAAAACAAAAGGACATTTATTTGAAAGCTATCCAAGACTTCACCAAACTTATGGGGAAACAGATCTGGAAAAAGGAATATCTCGTCATTAGGGGGCTTCTCCTGGAGTGACAGAACCCAGCTATTTCATCTCTCCTTGAGTTATTCCCCTCAAGAGTCCAAGTTTCAGGAGAGGGAGTCTGATAGAGCTGACCGTATGCCAACTCATCCATTGGCTGGGATCAGGCCAGGGGTGAGTGGGGAAAGGAGTGGTCAGGAAAGAGGGAGGGCTCAGCAGTAAGAGAAAGGATGTTCCAGGAACCCTATGACTTCTGAAGACCAACTCAGGGCATCTGAATTTACCATCCCACTAAGATGGCACACAGTGGGTGAGTTGTAATCCCCCAAAGGAAATTAGAGTGCCTCTTGGACTTACCATTTAATTTTTTTCACACACACCCTAAAATAGGAGAATGAAAACTCTTGAATTAGAGTAGTGCTTCTCAAATTCTAATGTACATGTGAATCACCTGGGGATCTTGTTAAAATACAGATTCTGATTCAGTAGATCTGAGGCAAGCCTGAGATTTTGCATCTAACAGACTCGCAGGTGATGCCTTTGGTGCTGACTTATGAACAACATTGTGAGAACGAGGCATTAGAAAATTGTGTGTGTGAGCAATGGTTTGATACTCATAATCATCTTTTTATTTTTTTATGTTATACATAATTCAAAATTTTACATTTCTTTTATTGAGATACAACTCACATACTATAGAACTCATCTGTTTATAGTGTACAGCTCAATGGCTTATAGTGTATTCACAAGGTTGGGTGAACACCACCACCATCTAATTTCAGAACATTTTCATCATCCCCAAAAGAATTCCCCCATTAGTAGTCATTCACCGCTTCTTCCTTTCCTCAGCCCCTGGCATCCACCAAACTACCCTCTGTCTCCATGGAGTTGCCTATTCTGGACATTTCGTATAAATGAAATCATATAATGTGTCACCCTGGCTGCTTTAGCTTAGCATAATGTTTCCCAGGTTCGTCCATCCAGGGTAAGCCTGAGACTTCATACCTTTTTATGGCTGAACAATATTCCATTGAATGGACAGCCCACCTTTTGTTTATCCTCTCATCAGCCTAGGGACATGTGGGGTTATTTCCATTCTTTCCACTATTATGAATAGTGATATTGTGCACATTTGTATGCGTATTTATGTGTTTACATACTTTGGCTCTCTTGGGAATATATCTAAGAATGAAACTCTATGTTTAACTTTTTGAGGAAGGGTCAAACTTTTTCTCATAGAGGCTGCATCTTTTACACACCCACCAACAATGTCTGAGGGCTTTCATATCTTCATCAACACTTGTTACTATCAGTCTTTGATCACTCATTCTAGTGAGTAGAAAGTGGTATCTTATTGTGGTTTTTATTTGCATTTCTCTAATGACTAATTATGGTAGCATCTTTTCATGTGCTTATTGGCAATTTATATATTTCCTTTGGAGAAATATTTATTCAAATCTTTTGTCCACTTTTAATGGTGTTGTCTTTTTATTATTTAGTTGTAAGAATTCTTTAAGTCTTCTGGAGACCATTTGTTCAAAAGACCATTCTTATCCCCATTGAATGGTGTTGGCACCCTTGTCTAAATCAACTGACCATAGATGTGTGGGTTTATTTCTGGACCCTCAATTCTATACCATTGATTTATATGTCTATCCTTATGCTAGTACCACACAGTCTTAATTACTGTTGCTTTATAGTAAATTTGAAATTGGGAAATGTGAGTTGTCCAACTTGGTTCCTCAATAAGCTATTTTGGCTATCCTGAGTCCTTTGCATTTCCATGACTTTTAGAATCAGCTGGTTAGGGGCGCCTGGGTGGCTCAGTTGGTTAGGCGACTGCCTTCGGCTCAGGTCATGATCCTGGAGTCCCGGGATCGAGTCCCACAACGGGCTCCCTGCTCAGCAGGGAGTCTGCTTCTCTCTCTGACCCTCTTCCCTCTCGTGCTCTGTATCTCTCATTCTCTCTCTCTCAAATAAATAAATAAAATCTTTAAAAAAAAAAAAATAGAATCAGCTGGTTAATTTCATCAAAAAAGGAAACATTCTTGAGTTTAGTTTTCTCTTCTTAGGGTGGAAGAGTAGGTTATTAATTTGAGATTGTCTTTCTTTTTTTTTAAGATTTATTTATTTATTTGAGAAAGAGAGAGAAAGCATGAGCAGGAGGGGAGAGGCAGAGGGAGAAGCAGGGAGTCTGACGTGGAGCTCAATCCAGGGACTCCTGGATCATGACCCGAGCCAAAGGCAGATGCTTAACTGACTGAGCCACCCAGGCACCCCTGAGACCATTTGTCTTAATATAGGCATTTTATAGCTATAAACTTCCCTCTAAGCACTACTTTAACTGCATCTCATAAGTATGTTGTGGTTTATTTATTTATTAAAGATTTCATTTATTTGTCAGAGAGGGAGAGAGAGCACAAGAAGCTGGCAGAGGGAGAAGCAGGCTCCCCGCTGAGCAAGGAGCCCGATGCGGGACTTGATCCCAGGATTCAGATCATGACCTGAGCTGAAGGCAGACGCTTAACTGACTGAGCCACCCAGGCATCCCTGTGTTTTAGGTTTATTCATCTCTAAGCATTTTCTGATTTTCCTGTGCTTTCTTCTTTGAAGCATTGTTTTTTAAGAAGGTGTTGTTTAATTTTCACATGTTTGTGACTTTTTCAAATTTCCTTCTGTTATTGATTTCTAATTTTATTCTATTGCCCTCAGAGAACATACTTGGCATGATTTTGGTCTTTTTAAATTTATGGATATTTGTATCAGTAAAAACACATGATCTAGCCTGGACAATATCTCATGCACACTTGAAAAGAATGTGCATTCTCCTGTTCTTGGGTAGAGTGTTTTCTCCATTAGGTGTGGTTGGCTTAGAATGCTTTTCAAATTTTCTATTTAATTATTAATTTCTTTTTGTCTCTTGTTCTATCTATTATTGAAAGTGGAGTATTTGAAGTCTCCAACTATTATTGTTGAACTGTCTATTTCTCCCTTCAATCTTGTCAGTTGTTGCTTCATGTTTTTTGGCACTCTGTTGTTAGCTGCAGTTGTCTTTTAAATCAGAGAGGAGGGAAAAAATGAATTATAAACAAAATTTCATTTATTCTGTCTTTTATTTTTATCCATGTGTTTGCCTTTACTGGCCCTCATTTTTCTTTATATAGATTTGAGTTACTGTCTAGTGCCCCTTCATTTCACCCAGAAGGACTCTCTTTAATATTATTTGTAGGGCAGGGCGCCTGGGTGGCTCAGTTGGTTAAGCGACTGCCTTCGGCTCAGGTCATGATCCCGGAGTCCTGGGATCGAGTCCCACATCGGGCTCCCGGCTCAGCGGGGAGCCTGCTTCTCCCTCTGACCTTCTCCCCTCTCATGCTGTTTCTCTCTCTCTCTCTCTCTCTCAAATAAATAAATAAAATCTTTAAAAAAATATTTTTTGTAGGGCAGGTCTCAGGTTCACTTATTGGCTTCTTATTTAATTTTTTTTCAGAAAGAAGATGATGTAACCATCGGAGTGGGTATGAAATCTTTAGAGATAACTGACAAAATGATAAAACAATAATTAGTCATTGTTACAAAAAATATTTTGCTTTCTTTGGAAATACTGTAGTTCTTTTATTTTGAACCAGTTCTATAGGTTCCCTTGTTTCTAAAACTGAAAAAAAAATTCTTTTCTGTAAGAGTGATGGAAAAACCCTCCCTGAATGTAGCAATGCTAAAAATTAAATTATGAAAAGCACTTCAGTCTTCAATTATGAAATAAATTCTTTGTGAAATCAAATCGAAGTCTGTAAACAATGGTGTTTGTTTAAAAAAAACTGAACAAATAATGGCAAGTTTGGATAAAGGCACAGAACATAATTCTTGAATATTGAGTGGTAGGATTGTCTTTCATAACTCCTTCCAAAGTGTTTTATACATATTAATTTAAACCTCACAAGTATTCACTGGTAGATCATTTATCCACAAGTGTTTGCCAGTAGATCGTTTGTCCCAGAGATAGAGGATGGAATTGAAGATACAACTAAGTCTGAAATCATAATTTTCTTACCAGAAGCAAATGTTATTTCTCTCAGAATAGCCCTGGACCTTTAAAGAGAGCTAGTAGGCATCTGCCTAATAGCATTTGCATTTAATCATGGACAAAGAAGAATCTAAAATAGGCCTTGGCAAATGGCAAGTGTATTTAGTGGCCTTGCACCATAGAAACATGTCAATTTGCAATGTACAGTAATCCCACACTATTTCTGATCTTGCCCATCACAGACTCTCTGGTTTCCTTGGCCAGGTAGGCAGGGAGGCAAGTTCCCTCCTTCAAGTCACTGAGGAACTGATTGCTGTCATAACACATCTGTTGATATCATTTGGGCCAAGCAAGCATTGTCGATCTTGCTCAAGAATAGTACTTTGCTCAAAGCCCTTCTGGAGAGTTCCTTCCCAACATGACTCATCAGGAAGTTTTCTCAGAAACTTAGTGGCTATCTGTGAGGTCCAGCCACTAATGATCTACCTTCCTATTCAGGCAGGATATTTTCCCTTCGCCAACTAAAGAAATTCTTTTTATAAAGAGTCCTCCTGCTGAGCTTTTGGAGGATTAAGTGCCTAGTTGAGTGCCCTCCACCAGGGAAAGCTGGAATGGATTTGGTTTATTTCTTAACTCTGTGGAATCCATTTTGAAAAACTATCAACCAAAGCAGATTCACAGAATGATTCCCATAGGGTATTTGTGGATCTCACCCAAAGTTCTGAAGGCTTGACCTCAAGTCTTACCTATCTTGAATGTGATGCATTGAACAGGGAAGAGAAAAACGACCCATTTCGATGAATCTTGATACTTTATGAAAAGCAGGTCTAATGCTAACCCAATATGATTTTTCAAGGGAAGTCTTTTTGCTAAAGGAGCTGTTTTTCTCAAGGTCTCTCCATGTAGCAGGTTACCTGAGGTCTAGTTTATTTACTTCTTCCACTAGGTGGCAGGACTTTTAAGCAATGTTGCAAATGTGTCCCAGAAAGTTCTCTTGGAACAGAGAAGTTAGAATTGTCAACATTTGATGCAGGTCAAGAAGTTTAACTGGATTATGCCTCTGGGTTTCTATGATCACCTTGCTCTACATTCCTCCCTGTAATGCAGTTTATTTTTCCAGACAATGCATTATGAACGTGTTTTTGCTTTTGGCATGATGTCTCTGTTGCAGAAATTATTTTAATCACAGATCTTTGACTGAAACATCTGTGGTTTCTTGTTTTCAACAGGGAAGAGGAGTGCACTCTGGACTCTGAAATGACAAAGGATAGAATCTCTCATTTCCATCTAAAATGTCAAGGGCAGAGGATGGAGTGTTGGTGCCAGTGGGAGAAGGTTGGAGTGTTTGGGCCTGAATAGAATGAAAATACATAGAAGGAAATAAAAGCCATGATATTTAAGATGTGGCAAACACTACAAATGTAAGGGAAAGCCAAACTGCTTCTATGAATTAGTACTGTGGATTATTGGGTTCAAATTATGTTTTGCTTAAATTTCGTCACTGAATCATGGCCCCTTTGGCCCATGATTCGGTGTGAGTGGCATTTGGGGCGATCCTGGCTAATTGAGAAATTAGTCAAGATACTTTAGAAATCATGTCATCAAATACAAGTGAAAAATGTTTTCCCAGCTATCTGAAAATAAACGGGTGAAAAATGAAAAGGTCAAATTGCCATAAACCCTTTGGCTTTTGTGGGCAGTTGTGAATAGCATCACTCACTCTCAGATAACTGGAGCTTGAGTTACATGAAATAAGCCTTTGGAATTAAGTTGATGGGTGGTCTTTATTTTAGTTTGTTACTCTGGCACTTGGGTACCAATGCTTAATATTCATGATTAAGTCCAAGGAGGAAAATGCTTGAAATTACACCCTTCTTTTGTGTTTGGAGAAGAATCTCGTCTCAGACAAACTTCTCATCTCACCAACATATTTTAACCTTCCTCAATGGTGCAGGGGTAGAGTTCCAAGTACCATTAAATGTTTACCTTTGGTTCACTTGCCATAGAATGTGACAGGTTTACAGATGTGTTTCCAATACAAAGACAAGGAACCTGTTTCTCTCTTTCTCTCCCCTGCAACACAAAACCTCACGAAAGCCTATATACTGCAGAGACAGCTGTTGGCAAAGTTCAGGCATAGCAACTCCCCCAAACATGTCATCTATTGTCTCCTTGGCTGCTCTGTGAAGGTCTGGCTCTCACAGAAAAGTGCCCTTTTTTATAAACACCTCCCATGAAGACAGGCAAAGGTGTAAGATGTGCCTGTCAGGGTGAGTGATGGGTGCAGTAGGAACCAGTACATGGTGGGGCGGGAGCGGGGGGGGGGGGGCGGTTGGTGGTGAGTTGAAACCCGAGCTCTTCTAATCCCTTGGAGCAGGACACCTGGGAGATCCTCCTGCCACTTCCCCCTCACAGGCCCTGTTTTTTTCAGATCTGGGAGGGTGGAGAGAAGTCAATAAGTAGTGTGTGTATGTGGAGGGGGGGATGGGATGAAGAGATGTTTGAGGAGTTTAATCCCAGTCAGTGAATTTCAAAAAGCCTCTCATGAGTACAAACAAAGCTATCATGGGTGGTTCTTGGATTTTCACTTTGGTGGCCCTTACACTCTACAGGGCCTGCCTTTGACCCACTGCCCCGCCAGCCAGGCTTCTTTTTCCTCTTGAAATTCTGAGGTCGAGGCCAGGGTGAGGTAGGGAAATATTTGAAAAGAACGACACTGTGAAATCTCCTTAGTCTGCTGCTCACCCCCGTCCTTCCGTGACTTTTGAAACATTGGTTGGATCTTCCACAAGGGTGATCGATCACACATTGGTTTTCAGAATTGTAAAATGAGAATATTCTTTTCTTCTTTATTTTGAATTTATGTTAGTACCCATCAAATCCAATAGTTTGTGCCTGATAGTTTAAATAACGTGTTATAATTGCATGACTCTGTAATGAGGTTTGTCTTGAGAAAGGAAACTTAACTTAGATACCAGTAATAACCTGAGTTTTTTCTAAGAGACAAAGCACTATATAAACAAGCTCATATGTTGTAAAGGAAAAGCTTTGGAACTAGGCACATTTGGTTTAGATTTCTAATTCAGCATTTATTACATACAAATGACCTCAGACAAGTTATTATACTTCTTTGTGCCTTAGTTTTCTCCCTCTGTAAGATAGGGATATACTATCTCTCTGTCAGTGCTGGGACTGGGTGAGTGCATAATAGTCAATGGGGAGCACTCATTCTGATGAAGAGTGTGGGCTCAGTGCATGCTAACTCCTTCCTTCAACCATTCACAACAGAACCTGTTTAAAAACAAGGATTAATCATGAAGCAGCGCCTCTAAAATGTTATCTTCTTGGTTGAATTTTAATCATAGGAGCAAAGGTTTCCCTGGTCTTATTTGAGTTTTCTGCTGTTTTCCCTCTCCTGGAAGAAACTCTAGGTACAAGAAGGGCGGTTAAAGACAATGTTGGGTGGATGGGAAATGAATACAACTCGAGTGGTGTCCTAATCAGGAAGATTTTTTTTTTTCCTTCTGGTCAAGGAATTTTCATTTGCCCCTATTTATACCCATCTCAAGAGACAAAAGCATGTATGTGCCTTTCTCCAGCCATGTGACACCACTTTTGAAGATATTGATGTATTCTTGCCAGTTTGATAGAAATCTAATTCCAGGGATAATCAAATAAGAATATTAGAACTAGAAGAAACTATCCTTATTAAAACAGAATGTCGGAGGACTTAAAAGGAGTTTGAGAACCTGGAGATGCCATACAGAGAGTTCACAGCAGAGCAAGGCTTGAGATCCAGATTATTTGATTTTTTGATCCAAAACCCTATATTTCCGAAAGGGTGTTTCATCGTAAGTGGTTGTGCATTTCTTCTCTCAGCTGCTACTCTTGGTTGATGAGAAAGATGAAAGCCAACATTAAAAATGTGGGCTTTTTTGCTTGTCTTCATACAATCCTTTATTGACTTGAAAGAGAGGAGGCAGATGGATTCAAGGTGGAAAAAAGGAAAGACTCAAGAACGGCTTTTCCAGGCTGCAATCACCACAGAAATTTCTGTTTGGGACAAATATTAGAATGTTGAATCTTGAGCTTGCCATTTATTCTGTCAATTAATTAAGCACAGACTCACGGATTTGAGGAGCATCTAACTAATATAATTTGTGGGCAGTCAGAAGGCATATTTATTAAAGATGTATAAGGAACTATCTCATATGGGTTTGTTTTGATTATTGTATGAAACTAAATCATAGTGAGATTTCTCAGGCTTTACAACTATGCATTAAAAAATTAACAACCAGTCTCTGGCCAAAATCTTCTCTCTAACCTGTGTTCCATATCTCGTTCCAAGAGCAGCATACTCGGCCGAGCATACCGGATGGGACATCTGCAGCAAGGACTGGAAAGGAGAATTTTGCCCTGAGTCTGAAGGTGTTATTTTTCCCATGGTTTGATTTGCCTGGCATTCTTTGCCTGGCATTTTTTCCTTTTCCCTTGCAAGGAAAGGGAGAAATGAGGAGTGTTAGTTGCTGACGAAGTCAAGAGGGCGCTGAGGCTGGCTGGGTTTATTACTTTTGGCCGATAAATGGTGTGATGCGGTTTTACTTCCTACTTGTAGAGCCTTTCTAGAAACCTGGGCCCTGTTCTTCAGTGAGTCCTCCTTGTCAGCTTATATATATTAAAAGAGAGAGAATGAAAGTCCAAAAGAAGGAACGGGATTTTAAAAAGCAGTTCCTTCAAGAGAACAGAGAACCCCATGGGAAAGCAATGGCATCAGAAGGGATAGGGCAGAAGATGATTATCAGCATGTAAAACGTGTCTGTCCTTCCAGTTTAGAATTTGTGGAATTTGCATGCATCACGTCTCTCTCATAACCCACTGGAGGTACTACCAATGATAACAATAACATCAGAGATGACATGTGTGTGGCCCATCCCAGTTTATCAATGACTTGTTTGCACATACTATTTCATTCATTTATTTATTTATTTATTTATTTATTTATTTATTTATTTATTTATTTTAAGATTTTATTTATTTATTTGAGAGAGAGAGAATGAGAGATAGAGAGCACGAGACAGAAGAGGGTCAGAGGGAGAAGCAGACTCCCTGCTGAGCAGGGAGCCCGATGTGGAACTCGATCCCGGGACTCCAGGATCATGACCTGAGCCGAAGGCAGTCGCTTAACCAACTGAGCCACCCAGGCGCCCCCATACTATTTCATTTAAATAATGAAGGTATGGAACACAAAGCAAACTTTTGGAGTATTCATATTAAAACCCCCCAGGGTGCGGGGCACAGAGTGGGGGCGCTGGGCCTGGCATCTAGATATCTGGTTTTGGTTCTGCTCTGTCATCAAAGCCTTGAATACAGCATAAGCCCTCCGGCCTCTTTTGTCATCTTTAATGCAATAAAATTATATGAGATGATCTCTAAGAATCTTCCCGGCACCAACAGTCTAAGTCTATGATCCATCTCCCTTGATGGGGAGAAATTTTCATCTTAGACAAGGCATCATTTGAGTGTTGAAAGGCTATCTCTGGAGCGCCTGGGTGGCTCAGTCAGTTGAGTGCCCGACTCTTGATCTCAGCTCAGGTCTTGATCTCAGGGTGGTGAGTTCAAGCCCAGTGTTGGAGCCTACTGAGGAAAAAAAAAAGAAAGAAAGAAAGAAAGAAAGAAAGACTGTCTCTGCTCTTGGAGGAAGCTCTGTATGGCAGCCAGCAGTTTGCTCAGAGGTTTACAGTTGGTTTACAAAACCATTATCTTTTCAAGCATGCAGCTAGCTAAAAAAATACTGCTTTCATCACCACAATTTCTATTTTGAAACAGAAAATTCTCCTTGAAAAGATTTAAATGGGAGTGTGTACTGCACATATTGTGTAACTACCCCACGGTGTAACAAGTCTAACAAAAACAAGGATCACTTATTGGATGCCATAAGCCAAGTCTTCTTGAATGTAATTCTAAGCCAGGAATATCTTCAATCTGCGCACATAAATACTTATGTTACTTAAAAAGAAGTTTCTACATGGCCAGGCAAATATAGGAAAATGAAGAGCATGTGTGCATACAGGAAAGGACAAGCTAGCTGTGTTTCAGCAGTGATCTGGAGTGTGTGTGTGTGTGTGTGTGTGTGTGTGTGTGTGTGTGTGTGTGTGTATGAGAGAGAGAGAGAGGAAGAGAGAGAGAATTAGGGAAGGTGGCAATGATTAAAAGAACAAGTGTTGTAAATTCAGAGTTAAAAAATAAAATCATGGGGACGCCTGGGTGGCTCAGTCGGTTAAGCATTTGCCTTCGGCTCAGGTCATGATCCCAGGGTCCTGGGATTGAGTCCCGCATCGGGCTCCCTGCTCAGCAGGGAGTCTGCTTCTCCCTCTGCCTGCCACTCCCCCTGCTTGTGCGTGCTCTCTCTCTCTCTGACAAATAAATAAATAAAATCTTAAAGAAATAATAAAATCATAGGAATCTTGCGTCTTTAACTTGGGACATAAGATTCTACTACATACTTGTTCATTTTACACATTCCTTGAAAGGTGATCTTAAAACCAACAGGAGCAAATTTAAAGTAGCATGGGAGAAAGGGGAAAATTCAGTGAGAATATTGTCTTTTATAGACTATCAGTTTCTGGGGTTTGAGTTTTTAGGTATATTTCTCCTTAGTTTCAAGAAAACTTTGTAGCTTGCCATTGGGAGCTATATCTTCTCCCAATGCCAACTATGTGCTTTTGTTTTTAGTAGCTTTTTATTATTTATTTTAAGGATTCTGTTTCATAAACAAACATTTAAAAAATAAACTTATTGGGGCACCTGGGTGGCTCAGTGGGTTGAATGTCCGACTCTTGATGTCAGCTCAGGTCATAATCTCAGGGTCCTAGGATCGAGCCCCACATCAGGCTCCACACTCAGGGGGGAGTCTGCCTGAAGAATCTCTCCCTCTGCCCCTCCCCACCCTGTGCACGCACGTGTGCTCTCTCTCTCTCCCTCTCTCTCTAAAATAAATCAATAAATCTTAAAAAAATAAAAAATAAATCTATTATTTTGGAGTAGTTTTAGAATTGTGGAAAAGTTGCCAAGATCATTGAAGAGTTTCTAAACATCTGTCACCCTGTTTCCCCAGTGTTAATATCTACACTGCGATGCACATTAGACAAAACTAAGAAATCGATATTGGTATGTTGCTATTAACTGAAATCCAGACTTTGTATAGATTTTACCTGTTTTTCCACTCATGTTCTTTTCCTGTTTCAGAATGCTATCCAGAATACCACATTGCATTTTGCTGGCTATGTGTTCTATGGGCAAGCAGAAGGGTCCACAAATTCCTTTAAGAGGCATTGCCTTTTTTCTAGAGTTCCCTTACATATTGTTCTAGGGGTAGTGTTGCACGGTGCTTAGCTAGCTTCTGCGTTTCTGACCAAGCACCGATTTGCCTCCAACATGCCGTTGGCTGGTCCTCCTTGAGGTGCCACTTGCAGGTCTCTGTCAGGGCATGCACTCATCCGGCCGTACTGCTACCTCACTCACAGGTTATGGGAGTCATTGAGCATCAAAGCTGTGTGTCAGGCAGAGAAGCAATGCTGAACATTCAGGCAGTGCAGCGTGCTTCACATGGGTTTGGTGGTATCGAGTAAAGGAGTCTTGAGGCCTTTGTTTATAGCTAGTGTAGCTAGACCCTAAAACCGTAAGCCCCATGAAGCAAGGGATTGGTTCTTTTTGGGTCACTAGTGTCTTTCCAGGTCTACCTGGTACCTATACCAAAGTAGGCTCTTAATAATATTTGTTGAATGAATGAATGAATGAATGCATAAGAAGGTGAGAAGCTGCAGGGCTGTAGGAACACCAGCAGAGACAGGGAACACCATGGTTGGCAAAGGAAGGGCATTTGGCTCTCTCCCTCCCCACCCAGGCGGCCTTGGCAGTGGGGAGGAAGGAATCCTCCCCATGGGGGGCAGTTTGGAGTTCTTCAGCTGTTCTTAGTTGGAAGGCTCACTTCACTACATCACACCTGGCTATATTTCAAAGATTAATGAACAGCATCTTGTCAGATTTAATATATTGCACTTGGGGAGTTTACTTTGACGATGTAATCATAAATTCCCTGAGCTGCGAATTACACCTTAAGGACTTAAATGAAGTTCTAGTGAGAACCAAAGAAACAGGAATCACTGTAAAATGTAAAAAGTGCCAGTTTTGAGAGAAAACTGTAAATTTTCTAGGACATTAGGTTTCAAAAGAAGGATTACACACAGACTAAACAAAGTAGAAGTCATAAAAATTTAAAGACACCACAAAACATAACAAAAATAAGATCCTTTTAGTTATGACAGAATTCTAAAGGAAACTCACACCAAATTATGCCACCCAAGCAGAGCCATTAATTAACCTAATGAGAAAATATGTTCCATTTCCACGGCCAAAGCATGTCAGGAAGTCTTTGACATTTTAAAATAGGAAAGAAAGAAAGAGAGAAAGAAAGGAGGAGAGAGAGAGAGGGAGAAAGAAAGAAAGAAAAAGAAAGAAAGAGAAAGAAAGAAAGAAAGAAAGAAAGAAAGAAAGAAAGAAAGAAAGA
>NW_027397066.1:120781855-120975200 GCF_003265705.2 Callorhinus ursinus | reverse complement strand
AAAGAAAGAAAGAAAGAAAGAAAGAAAGAAAGAAAGAAAGAAAGAAAAGAAAGAAAGAAAGAAAGAAAGAAAGAAAGAAAGAAAGGAAGGAAGGAAGGAAGGAAGGAAGGAAGGAAGAAAGAAAGAAAGAGAAAGAAGAAAGAAAGAAAGAAAGAAAGAAAGAAAAAGCAAGCAAGCCATTGCACCATTCTAAAAAGTTTTAAATATTAACTTATCAGTTCAGGAAATCTGAGGTACTTTTGATAACATCCTTAATGACCCCTTGGGGAAATTTTTGCAATTGTTGCATAAATAAAATGTGGATTACAAAAGTGGTGTTGGGAAAAAGAAGTTAGAGTCAAGGGAACAATCAAGAAATGAAGGATCAGCATCTTAAGTGTAAGCTTAGCCACTGACCCTTGGGCAGAACTTCACAAGATGAGCAATGTGGAGACATAAAGCAGTAACCTTCCTTCAACCCCGCTCCCCCCAAAACTACACTGACCCGTGTAAAGACTAAAGCAGAGTGTGAAGAGAGAAAAATATGTATTCCGAAGGAGGAACAACACCAGTTCCAAAAGCCGACCCTCTTCGGGTCGTCTAGTAATTCTGCCGGTTTCGTGACGAATGTTGCTTACCTTACAACCCAAGTTGATTCCTCTCAGGATTACCTTTTTTTTTTTTTTTTTTTAAATCCCCCTTCTTCCTGAGCCCCTTCAGTGACCCAAATCTCACTACCTGCTCTGAGCCTTGAGCCTAGTTATGAGCTCAGAGTGAGGCCTGGGCCAGTCACAGACGCTCTTTTCTTTCTCATCTGAGGAATGGAGATGATAATATTTCTCATCTATTTCACAGAAGTTGTTTCAAGGAGTAGTGAGGTCATCTGGGCCGGGTGCTTTGAGATCTTCAGATGAAAAGGGCTATGGAAGTCTGACATATTATTAGTCAGTGTTATTCAACTGCTACAAGCTCTCACGCTACCACAGTCATAGTCGAGAAGGCATTAGTCAGGGGTTTATGGATTTCTCCCCAAGATTCCTCTTAAAACTGAAATTGCAAAGTGGTCCCAGTTGTGAAAGTTGAAACCAGAGTAGGTATGAAGGCTCTAGGCTTGATTCACTGGCGTCCCGGGTGGTGCTCTGTGGCCTGGACAGGCTCCAGGTTTCACCTTCTCTGGTGACCTGAGAGGTAACCTGCCCTTTCACACTCTCCGAGGTGATAGATGGTTAACAGGGTCTTGGCAGCCCTGGAAATTTTGCCTCAAGGTCTGAGGTCAGAGATGTTTTTCCAGCCTATGCAAGGAGGGCAGTCTAATTCTTGCTAGCCTACTGATCCTGCCAATCATTTTAGGAGGTCCTCCATTTTGCTGACTCCATTTGAGTAGAAGAAACGACTCAAGTCCACTGTTTTTCAGCCTGAGAGATCACAGAGCTGTCTATTCACCTCCCTTCAGGAATAACCACTAGGTCCCCTGGAAATGTTCGAAAATGTGCCTAGACTCCAAGAACCCCAGCGCCCCTTGGCTTGGTGTCTACACCTGGGCATTAAGAACCTGGCTTTTGGGATTTTGGATTTTTCCCAAGATCATATTATTGAACCTAAAGATCTTTAAATGATTAATCTTTTTAAATGCAAAAAAAGCTGAGGATTTTTATATGGAAGTTGCATCCTAATGATGAGGAAACATTTTTAGGTTAATTTCAACTCTCTAGATTTGTGTTAAGTACATCAAATTTGTTGATTCTAGAGTTGTTGGTTGTTGGATCAAAGTTTGGAGATAGGGGCTCAAATTCTTATGTCTACCTGAGTGAGGGAATCTGGTTAGTGCCTTGGTTCTCACACTTCTGGGGGCATCGGAATCCCCTGTATGTCCATTAACATACTGAGGGCTGAGCCTCACTGCTGAAATTTTGGATCCAGTAAGTGAGGCCTGAGAATTTGCATTTTTAATAAGTTCCCGAGTGATGCTGCTGCTGGTGGTCTGGGGACCGTGCTTTGGGAGCCACTCTCCTTAGGGGCATGGGCAGTAGAATCTGGAGTCTAAACTAGAATCTGGAGTGTAGACTCTTCCTACCCCGAGTATCGTCCTGGACAAGAGCATTGGCATCACATGGAAGCTTGTTAGAAATGCAGAGTTTCGGGTCCCACTCCAGACCTATTGCATCTGAATCTGCACTTTATAAGACGCCCGGGCAATTAGTTTGGACGTGAAAATGTGAGAGGCGCCACTCTTGAGGCCCCATTATCTAGTAACGTGTGAGTTGTTCTGGATTCTCAGAATGGAAATCTCTCCGAGTCCTGTAACTTTCAACTTGAATACAGCTCTGAATGACTATGACCAAGGACTCCCTGAGAATGAGCTTAGCGCAATATAGTCTAGATTTTTCTCATCTCTCACTCATGTCTCATCAAAGAGGAATTGAGACCTATAAAAATGGCCAATGAACAAAATCAAAAGGCCTAAGTGCCCTGACAAGCTTGCTTTTACTGTGGGCACTAAAAGCACAAGTCAAGACTCTAGTCCTTCCATAATCATGAATGAGGTAATTCTTTTGGAACCAGCATCCCATGAAGCAGATGGGAGCTCATGGGTGTCCACCTTTAACCCCATTATACGATTCTATGGAGCAGCGATGTCGATGCCGCTCTTGGCAGGGCTAGCTGCAGCTCTCCTTGTGTGAAGGCAGGTGTTCAACATCAAATAACACTGCCCTGGACCTGAGCAACCCAGAGAAAAATGTAAATGAAACTAAACACTTATGAAAAGAACCAGTTGACCACGCGGTCCACCCTGCCCAACGCATCCCACTCCCCTCCACCTCCCTTCTTTGCTCACAGAACTTAGACATCTGGGACTGTCTCTAAATTCCAAATGCTGTTTAAAAAACAGACTCCACGAACTGCAGAAATCAAGGCGGATTTATTGAAGGCCCTTAGCACAAAGGACTTCATCCAGAAGAACCCATCAAGATAAGTTAAGGACGGGGTTTGCAGGGTGCAGTTTATTAAATGTGCAGATTTGACTACCAAATCAAACATTTGGTGTGTCGTTCATGGCTTTGCATTGTTCTAGCAAGTCATTCATGCAACAAGACTATTCTCAGTAGTAGGGTCTGTGGGGAAATACAAAAATGCAGCTCCTTGTCTGGGAAACAAGTGTGAAGATTAAAAACTAGGGTGCAAGGTTGGGAGAGTTGGAGACCAGACATCTTGGTCACCAGCAAACCCTGAAGAGAATTTAGGGTGCCAGTCTAGAGACATGTGCCCCAGCAATGTGAGCAGCCACAGGTGATTGAGATTGTGGATGTACTGTCTAGCGATGCCACGCAATTTCAGTTTCCAAAGGATACTGAGGCCTGTTCTTTGGATTAATGATCATATAGCAAGGGAGTTGTGGCCTGGAGGGACAGCCTTGGAACTAAGGCATCTGGACTAATGGTTTGCACTGGTGTTAATTAGTGTCCTTAAATCACCCAAAGGCTTTCCAATGCACTTAAAACCCATACTCCTTATCAAGTACCTACAAGACCCTGCATTATTGTCGCCTAACTACATCCAACCTCATTCTTCCCTTCGCTTCCAATACTTCAGCCAGGCTGACCCCCATGACCACGACTAATCCTTTCTTCTTTCAGGGTCTTGGGTTTTGCTTCTGTCTGGGGTGTCCTTTGCCAGACTCTTCACATCCTTCTCTTGAGATGGGATTTCTGTGGCCTCCCTATTTATAGTAGCTCTCACTCCCCATTACTCTTTGCCATCACCCTGTTCATTTCCTTTTTAACTGTTCTGTTTATCAATTACTGTGCAACAAATCACTCCAAAACTTAGTGGCTTAAAGCAAAAGCAATCATTCTATTATTAATCTCTAAGTTTCTTTGGGACAGGTATTGAGGAAAGGCATGGCTGGGTGGCTTCTGCTCAGAGTCTCTCATGCAATTGCAGTTAGGAAGGGACTGGAGCTGGAACAGTGTGGGGCCAGAGCAGTGCGCCTGGCTGGACATCACCCCCTTCATCTCGTGATGTCTCTAGGCAGGCTGGTTCTAGCTTCTTCATAGCATAGTGGCCTCAGGGTAATCCAATTGCTTACCTGGTGGTTGAGGCTTCAAAAGGCAAGTGTTTCTGTGAGCAAAGTGGAAGCTGCCTAACCTTTTATGACATAGTGATATTGAAAGTCTGACAGCCTATTTTCTACTTTTTATTGGCCCAGGTTCAAGGATGGGGGTATAATTCTCCATGTCTTGATGGGGGATGACTCTAGGAAAGCATGTGGGATGGGAGATCTTGTTGCATGCAACCTTAGAAAATACAATCTGCCACAATACCGTTTGTTGCAATATGTAATTATACTGTTTATTGTTAATTTCTCTATTATGTCTCCCTCCCTAGAATGTACATTCTTCGAGGCCTGGATCCTTGTCTGTCTTTGTTATTCCTGTACGTCGCCCAAAGTGGGCTTGCTGCAGTTGTTGTTTAGCTGAATTTTGAATGAATGCCCAAATGCCAGGATAAACTGATGCTTTGACTCAATTTTTTTCATGAAACCAAAACACATTATTTGTGCCATGTCTTTCCCCTTGACCCACCCGGTTTCTAAAGGATGCAGCAATAACTACTCAGCGGCGGTGAGAAGCCTCCCCTACCCCTTCTTCCTCTTAAGTTGACATTTCTCCAATGCAGTTTAGTTCCCATTTGGAAGACACAGACATTCTGAAGCTCCCCTGTGTTCCTTGGCCTTCATGTCCCAGAAGCCCATGACCCAGCCCCACGTCCTGGAGATGCAGACTCTGCTATCAAGTACCTTCCTTCCCTCTAGTCTTCTGCCCTATCTAGTCTTTCCAGTAGCATTCCAAGTCTTCTGAGGTAGGGCAGTGGGTACGTCAAGGGAATTCTCTACCACGCATACTTCACTGACTGATCATTGGATCACATTTTACCTAGCCAGATAGACGTTTGGCCACCCATTGGCTGGCTTTCCATATAATGTATATCTGTGTAAAGAACTATTTGCTGAGCATTTTGGGGCTCCCTTTAAGTTTTTCCCCTTAATTAGCTCAACTCTCACTACATATGCTGCAAGTATTTTGTTAAATTGCTTGGAAAGGAATTTGGGGACAAGTAGAATTGAGGTTGAATAGGTCCAATCAAAGTGTTCTGAGTAGACTTTTTTGGGGGGGATCTCATAAGCTGCTTTCTTCATACACGAAATGCACTTTGTCTCCAAAGGAAGAGTAATGATGTATCTTCACATGGTGGTTTTCAGATGAGGATTCCTTGCAAATATTAGCATTGCTCATTTTCCTTCCTAAAGAGGAGAGAAGCAAATTAGATAAGGAAGTAAGACTGGCTGTATGAAGTTCTAATCCCAAGAATTTCCATAATCTGGTTTCACTTCTATGGAGATATTCAGGTTGTATCTTTTTGTTAGGAAATGTAAGTTCCTAAAACATTAACTAAATATATTATGTTTGGAGCAGTATAACAAAGCTGCACTCTTATTGGCCCAGGCTACCTCCCTGCAAATAAACTTTCCTGAATCTGGGTGGTATTTTGTTGTGGCTGTCTCTGCTTCTCGTGAGGTCACTCGTTAAACACAATAATGAAAGGAAGAGTATTCATCTTGAGTTGGAGTTGAATAGACAGGCCGATCAAAGAGGCCGAAAACAGGAGCTTATGACACTTAGGGTGGTGGTGGGAAGATTGTTTGGCTAGCCCAGGAGTCCAGTCAGTCTGGATATGGGAAATGGGAATAGCAGGGAATCTTAACAATGCCCAGGGTGACAAATGGTGATGGGTTCGTTTAATGGACTAAGTGAAAATCTCATCTGGGATTTCAGTTGTGGCACAAGATCTTGCCCTTCTTTCTTGACCCAAGCTCCAAACACAGGCCTTAGGTAAATAACCAAAGTGGGTTGGATTTAAGCCAAAAAATTTGCTATGCTAGGTAAGTACTTTAAGACACAAATGATGTTATCTTTATGTCTGGATATTGTCTTTCCTCCCACATTCTCAGCATTTTGAGAAAGAAGAACTTGCCCTCTACACCTTTGCCTTACCAACAGGGCCTGGACTAGTCTTCGGTAACTATCAATTGGTGCCTTGTTGTAAATGTTCTTAGCACCATCCTGTGATTAAATCAGTGTTTCCTGGCCCTAATATCAGGTTGTATCATTTAAATGCAAGAGAAAGTATATAGCAAAGAAACCTCCAAATTTCTTCCTCTCTCTCCTTCCTTTCTTTTTCTCTCTCTTCTTTTCCTTCCTCTCTCCTACATTCTTTCTGTGATTTTCTCTCATTATAGAAATGTGAGACTTTATATTGTTTTTGTTTTTCTAAAACTTTGGTAATCAACTTCCCTTTCTCCTTTTACACTGTAATAAGTATAATACATTGATACGAATTTTTTTTTTTTGATATCTAGTATTGTAGAGGGGATCAATCAGGGGAAGCATATTAATAGGAGATCCTAAGTCAAAACAAGTAGAAGCGAAATACTTTAAAACAAGCTTCTAAGAATCCAACAGAAACAGATCAAATCATTCTTACAATGAAACAAGGAAGTATGGAGGCCAGTCTGCACATATCTGTGGTGGGAGCGGGGGTTGAGAGTAGGTAAAAAATGTGAGTTCATGTCCAGAATGATATCACAACGTTTTGTGAGATAAATGCTATAGACCCCCCAAGTGATTGCCGTGTTTGATACTCGGCATGCCTTTGAAAAATCCTGTGGACTTTGTTTTTACCAAAGTTGGTAACATAGTGAGTCTGGCTAGATAATGAGCAAACTTACAAACAAAGTATGACTGCATTGTAGTGTATTAAACTCATCATCAGAAATAAATGTTTGAAAACAAGATGAGAATAAATATTATCATGAATCTGGCAGTCACATTGTGGGAGGCAACACAAATACCTAGAAATTTATAGTAATTAAGTCATTGTAATCTTAATAAGTTTTATTTTTTTAAATGGGTAGACAAATGTAAGTAAACTCCAATGCCCCTCCCCCTTTTCTCCTTACCAGAAAGAAAAACAAAACAGTATTGTCTATTATGCCAAAGAGATACCAGGCCAGTTTTGTCCATCACACTTCAAATGAATTGTATTTATATGTGTAGAACACTATTTTTGAAGCACTTTCACAATGTTATCTTGTTTCATGTTTGCAGAAATGTAGCAGTTATCCTTACATCTATTTTATCAAATGTAAAATAGGTATAAGATCATGATGTCTTCCAAATGTCAGCCTTCCAGTATCTCTTGAATAAGACATCAGAAAGACCACTGATCAGTGACTTCTGACCTAATTTTCACTGCCGGTCCCATGATCCCACCACCACGTCATAATCTACTCCACGTTCCCCTGGGCCTTAAACTAGGGACACAGATTAATCTATATGGTCATCGTTAATTCAGAGATTTCCAGTTAACTAGCACATAATCCTGAATTACATTCTGAAGTCAAAGGAATATAATAAGAGTTGCCATCGGGGCCCATCCAGTCCCACATTCTCTTGCTGAGACACTCTCCCCAGAAGAGCACTAGTGGTCTCTTAGCCATCCTTAAAATTCAGGTGTATTTCAGCTTCAGTATTCATGGAAGGCTTTTCCTCTTGCCCATGTCTACGGGAGAAAGAAGACAACATGGAGTTTAGTCCTGTGGGGTTTTTTATTCTGACAATTTGGAGGTTACTTTTGAAAGAGTTGGAATGTTAAACGGAATTTCCTGAAACGTTGCTACTCAAAGAGGAGTCTACGGGGCAGCAACATTGGAATCCGAGTCTGCTTAGAACTGTAGACTCTCGGGTTCCACTTCACACTTAGTGAATAAACTGCTTTTCACAAGACTCCCAGGTAAGTGGTGAGAAAGGACAGTAAAGTTTGAGAAGCACTGGTCTTAAAGACTGCGTACTAATGAGCAAGGCGGGGGGGCTGGGGATCTGAAGTTGAAGAAAGGAGCACATACTTTCTGAGGTTTGGTGTTCTGAGGGTTTTGGCACTAGAGGGTGACATTGGGCTGCACAGCTGAGGCAGCAAGCCCTCTCTCCAGGAAGCAAATGGGCATCTTAAAATGAGGTACTATTAAACATTTTTGGTCGCATGTTAAATTTTCTCTAGTTACCA
The DNA here is from genome assembly GCF_003265705.2 of Callorhinus ursinus. Classification (NCBI taxonomy): domain Eukaryota; kingdom Metazoa; phylum Chordata; class Mammalia; order Carnivora; family Otariidae; genus Callorhinus; species Callorhinus ursinus. Next base: position 120,967,100 of record NW_027397066.1, on the reverse strand, counting down.
AATGATGACTGACATTTATTTAGCATGAACTATGTGCCAAGCACTGGGCCAGGCCCTTTATGTGGACGGCTTCATTTAATCCTCCAAGGTGCTATTATTGCCCCACCTTAAAGATAAATTGGGGCTTCAGGGGTCAGGAAATATGTTCACGGTCACACAGCTGAGAAGTGCTGAGAAGCGCTGGGTCAGACTGAGTCTGTCGGACTGTGAGCCTGGGCTCTGATCCTCCATGCTGCGCTACCGTCTTTTTGCTTCTCCCAGCAGCCCTGCGCGGCAAGCATAATGAAATAAACAACTGCGACTCTGCTAAATAATTAAAATAGAAGAACAGAGAATTAAGTTAAAATTCGGTACATTTTTAATGCACTTCCTTTGTGAGGCAGGAGGGCATGGAGGTTATGTCTACAGGCTGTAAAGTTCTTCTACGGGGTCCACTGTATTGTTCAATAGCCACGCCCGACTGATGAGCACTCGAAATGTGGCTACTGTGACTGAAGAAATGAATGTTTAATGTGCTTAATACTGATTAGTTTACCATTAAAAACCGAGACTTGATTCGGTTATCGGAAGCTTTTAAGTGTGCTTGGAACAACTTGGATATGTGAATCTACTTTTTCAACTGTCAAGTCGTTTTGATAAAAAATTTCATGTCTGATTTAAAATGTACTGTAAGTGTAGAATACACACTGGTTTTCAGACTGAGGATAAAAAAGAATACAAAATATTTCCTTAATAATTTATATATCGATTACATGTTGAAATCATACTCTGGGTACATGGGGTTATGGAAAATATATTACTAAAAATAGTTTCACCTGTTTCCTATTTGACTTTCTTATCGTGGCTACTAGAAAATGTTAAGTGACACACAGGGCTCACATCATATTCCTGTTGGACAATGCCACTCCCAGAGTCCGATTGGTGGGCTCAAATTCTCACTGTACTCCTTAATAGTTATGGGAATGCTGTGTCCCTCCATGTCCTCATTTGTGAAATGGCATAAGAATACCTACCTCGCATGATTGTTGAGAAGGCTAAGTGAGTTAATATTTGTAAAGTGCTCACTGCATGACAGTTCTTCATGGGTCTTTTGTGTTTCTGCACATCTTGTAAAGCAGAAACACTGAATGCCTTTGTTCTGAACTGTTTTTTCAAGGAAAACAGAGGTAGCTTCTCCCTCTAATGCAAAGATCAGATAGGTTTGCATAGCGTCCATTATAAAAGAGTTGGTGCTCCTACACTCAAAGTTCCTTTTCTGCAACTCAACCCACTGCGTGTGCAAGTACCCATCTGGCCCTTTCTGTGTTACTTTATGAAATTTGGGGCTCAGAAAACTAGATGCTGGTTATGGCTATTGTTTTGAGTAATAAACTATCCTTTGTCTCTGAACCAGGAGTGTCATGTCTTCTGCCAGCATTCATGAAATTGTGGCAGGCTAATTTGTTAGCTTCTAGGTAGAATGAAATTCTCAGACCCTTCATAGTTTTTAATGGTACTTTGAATAGGTGCCTGGCATATGGCACTATGTAAGGATTAGATATTACTACTTTTGCCTCCCCCCACTTATTTACATGTGGTTTCAATGAATTGCTACTCTCTTATGCCTTTTGTGTCTACTTTCATTTAGGGAAAGCTCTTTTCTTCACTATTTCTTTGGGCCCCTGACAGTCTGCTTGGTTTACCTCATTGCTCATGCTTCAGAGTTACTTCAGGTTGCCTGTGGTAAAATTGTCAGAACTGAATCTTATAGACAGCCTAAAGGATTTGATTTTTCTCTCTCTGAATGTTGTTGGTTACCGCTCTCAAATTCTTCTCCTCCTCACGAATTTTATACAACTAAAAACAAAAACACAGAGTGGCACTCTCATGCCCCTGGTTCCTCTGCCTGTACTTTGGGAAGTTTGGCACATGACAAGAGATAGCCACCATGACTTCCATCCCCCAACATTCTGTGTGTATGGTGCTACTTCTTCACTTGTGTATACTCAGAGATGTGCGTACACATGATTACAGTGCATGTTTCCACACGTGCATAACGGATTTTCACTGTACTCTAAAACTATACCCAGAGTTAAAAATTTTATTGGTTTTGGTCAAAAGCCAATGTAAAAAATTTCAGAGCAGAGTATACGGTACTCTTTAGTACGGCAATAGTACAGTACACTATTTGGAATAAGCTACAGGATCAAAACAGAACAAAGTTACAGAGAATGTGAAGCATTTCAGTGTGAATTATATATAAGGGATTATCAAACAAATATCTCACCAAAACATTTAAACTGAACTGTCTGAATTGCCTTTAGTTCTGGTTTTTGAAGTAGCCAATATAAAAAGACACTCTATTTCATTTTGGTAACTTAAATTTACATTTAATTAAAATTAAATAAAATTAAATATTCAGTTCCTCAGTTGCACCAGCCACATTTCAAGGGCTCGATGGCCCCATGTGACTGGCTAGTGGCTACTGTATCAGACAGTGCAGGTATAATACATTTCTATCATCACAGAAAGTTCTAGTGGGCAACTCTGGTTCTAAAAAGTGCATAAATATTTGAATCAGATAGTAAGTATTATTCTTTCAGTGAACAGCATTGAAAGTTGCTTCCACTGCATTTTGACATCATTCTAGATATGTTTAGAACGCCAAGTAACATGATTATATCTTGGTGGTAAGAGAAAGGTATAAAACTTTATTTCTGAAAACTCAATACGACACAGAAGTGATTTTCTATTTCTTTTCAAGTCTATATCTACATTTAAATATATTTATAGATAGTGATATTTTCCTTTTTAAAGTGCTTTCTCTTGACAGGAGTCCTTCACAGTTTTCTGTTATTACATACTATCTTGGCACAATTTCCATAGCTTAAAACTAACATATATTTTATTTATGGAACACATAGCCTTAGCAAGCCAGTTTAAGTTGATTTGGAACAGATAGATGAATTCCAGTGTATGTGAAAATATTGTACTCTTTTGTGTGATTATGATACTATTGCTGAAAATGAAAACAACAGCTGTGGTAACAACAGCGGCAGCCCCAGCTTCGCTTCTTGAGGAAGACTGACTGCCATGTGCAAATATTTACTCAGTGCTCTTGTGTACATTCTACTCGATTAAGCACAAACCTGGAATTAAGATATAGGACATTTGCTTCTTTCCCTTTTGGAGGCAGAGCCATGTTTCCATCGAGGACGGGTAATACCATTCTGTCCTTATAGTTAAAACAGCCAATAAACCATGCTTTAGATCCTTGCCCTTCAAAGTGTGGCCCGTGTATCAGCAGCATTAGCATTACCTGGGAATTTATTAGAGATCTAGAATCTCGGGCCCCACCCTAGACCTACTGAATCAGAATCTGTACTGTAGCGAAGTCCCCAAGTGATTGGAGGCACACCAAAGTTTGAGAAGCACCGCTTTAAGACAATGAAAATGAGACCTCAGGAAGTGTGATGCCATTTCTGGAGCATGGTGTTATGGGTTGAATTGTGTCTCCCTCACAAAATTCATCTGTTGGCGTTCTAACCCTCAGTACCTCAGAATGTGTCCTTGTCTGGAGATAAGGTCTTTACAGAGGTAGTCAAGTGAAAATGAGGCCATTTAAGGTGAGCCCAAATCCAGTATACCTGAGACATGGCTAAAATTTTTTTAAACAAAAGGTATAAGATCTCTGTGCCTATTTGTATGTTATGTATGTTACAGGTATGTGATATTGTTCTACCTGTGGATCATATTGGCAAAATTAATTTGTAAAGAGCTCTATTTAATTGGCTTTAAGAAAAATAAGTGCTTATGTAAATGAAGTAAACAAATCCAAATATTTTTCAAGGTCACATGATCTGAGATAATCTTTGATAAGTAAAAGTTCCTTAAATTGTCAGTTTAATAAAAATAGGCATGCCTTCAGAGGTATCAGCATTAAATACAATGCTGATAAATAACTGATTCCACCTGGGTTTATTAGTGAAATAAATTCATGTTCTCTCTGTTACAAAACTTGTTAGCAAAAAAATCCACTTGAGATGATGACTAACTTTGCTTAATGTCTCATAAAGTTTTTGTGAGTAATGTAGACATAATTGTTGGAAACAAATGATTAAGATAGATAAAAATGGGATAAGAGTTTTTAGATGCCATAATTATGTTTTATGGTATGTGTACTTAAAAAAGTAGCTTCCACAAATCTTTTTGGTAACTTGAAACTGTCAGGTTTTGCTAAGTTAAACATGGGAATTTCATTAGATATCTGGATCATTTTCCAAGGAAGATAAAACACTAAAACACTAATCACTGAACAGAGGTTTATCTACTTTTGGCTTCCTATTTCAGAGAAAAAAAGATAAATTCAGGACTGTGAGTAACCATGTCTTGTGCCACGTTGAAAGATTGTACTATTCAAAGCGGCATATGCTTCTAGATATCATAAAATGTATTTATAAATCTTGTCGGTACACAATTGCTTACTTCTTAGTTTTCACTAGGAATTAAAGATTCTAAGGGTTAAGAATTCTAATTAATATATGTAAAAATCAACTAGTAGGAACAATAAGAAGGGAAAAAAATGACTGTATATGAGGAGGAGGCAAGGGAAGAACAGTGTGCATTGTCGGTAAGAGAACAGTAAGTTGTAGAAAGTTTGTGGAAAAGAAATCTTTGAAAAAGAATTTTATGTGTGGTCAAGCTGGCTAAGATTAAAATGAATTTATTTAAAAATCAGTTTCAATATCAAAATACACTCATGCAAAATTAGAATTTCTCTCTGTTAAAAGGACAACATTTTCTGGATTTTTGGTCCACTCTTAATAAGAAATTGTAAACAAAGTTTGTTTACCTTTAATGTAATTTGTCTAGCAAACAGAGATTCTGTGCTTTTTTTTTTAAAGCAGGTCATTGATTACTTAGAAAAGCTGAGTTTTCTCTATTAAAAGAGCAAACAAATAAAAACCCACCCAGATTCTTAAATACAGAAAAAAACTGGTGGTTGCCAAAGAGGAAGGGGGAGTGGGAGGATGGGTGAAACAGGTGAAGGGAATTAAGAGCACACTTATCATGATGAGCACTGAGTAATGCACGGAAGTGTTGAATCACTATATTGTACACCTGAAACTACTATAGCACTGTATGTTAATTATACTTCAATTAAAAAAAGAACTAAGGCTTTTTGCAGTCATGTCACCTTCTATATTTGTCTTTGAAGTTTTTTGATCACTTCGGTTAAATGAATCATTAAATAATGTTTTATAATTTTCTGTGATCCTATGTGGCCAACTGTGGAAAACATTTTGATATTTTTCACAAACTGCCTAAAACCAAATTCCAAGCCTTTTAGACTGTGAACTAACTTAGGTTTTTTTCAGAGGGTCCCTGGAATCTCAAAGGATTCACTCCCTTTCCTTAGGAAAAGGGAGATGTTAAACTAATTAGGCTTATTTGCTATGTTAAATTATATGGGAAACATTGTCAAATAAGAAGTAATACTAAACCTTCTTTACTTTATATTTCTTTAGGTATGTGTTAATGTAAGTGTCCCCCAAATTATGTATAATTTTTAAAATTCTTGACATGTCCTGAAATAATGTTATCAGTCATAATTTTAAAAATGTACGTCACAAAAATAAGAAAAAGTAAGTCTTTTGCTATTTATAAGCAGTTACTGTTTTGCTTGATGCTTTTACAAATGTGTTTCATCTTCGGGTATCTGGGTGGCTCAGTTGGTTGAGTGTCCGATTCTTGGTTTCCAGTCAGGCCATGATCTCATGGGTTGTGGGATTGAGCCCCAGGTCCAGCTCTGAGCTCAGTGGGGAGTCTGCTTAAGGATTCTCTCCTTCTGCCCCTCCCCTCACACACTCTCTAAAATAAAATACATCTTTAAAAAACAAACAACAAAAAAAAAACCAAATGTGTTTCAACTTCAGAGAAATTCATAGAAAGGACTCTGACAAGTTCTTTAGAATGCAGGTCTCTGGTAACTTCACACCACTGAATTGAATTTAAGGAAATTTTCTCAAACTATCTGTGATTTACAGCAATTCGGTAAAATATATCTTTGTGAGCCTATATGAAACAATGACTTTTTCTCCCTGTCTGATACCCCAAGAATTCAGAAACTCAATGAGTACTCTTATTTTTATGGTAATATAGCTATTTGCATAAGTTTGATGTAAGAACCTGTTCTTGTAGACAGGCCACTGCCTTCTCCTAGGCTAAAATTCTATTAGAAAGGATCATTCCCACGTGGAGAACCACCCCCCAGCTTTTGAACTTCACAGTGACTGGGGATCCCACTTTACAAGTCAGGTACTTTGGCAAGTTTGTGCTGTTTGGCCAGTTGTACAGCATTTTCACTGCGCTTACCACCCTCAACCTTCAGGACTAATGGAATGCACTAATGGCATGATTAAGACATCATTAACAAATTGGTAGAAACTCTTCAAATACCCTGGCGAAAGCACCACCATTGGTTCTCCTGAGTCTCAGATCTACTTCTTTGGGAACCCCTATACTCTCTTCTTTTGAGATAATCACCAGATGCTCAATGGACCCTGCTTACTTTAATCCACAGCTGATAAAAGGGAATAATTTCCATATTGTAAAGGTCAATTGCTTCTGTTGAAAATAACCATATTTGGGGTGCCTGGGTGGTTCAGTCATTAAGCGTCTGCCTTCGACTCAGGTCATGATCCCAGGGTCCTGGAATCGAGCCCCGCATCGGACTCCCCGCTCAGGGGGGAGTCTGCTTCTCCCTCTCCCACTCCCCCTGCTTGTGTTCCCTCTCTTGCTGTCTTTCTCTGTCAAATAAATAAATAAAATCTTTAAAAAAATTTAAAAAAAAGAAAACATATTTCAGTAGAGCAATTTTTCCAAAGTGCACTCCCAAGAGACAAAACCATCAGACGTCATAACCTACAGCCTGAAGATTTCATCACTGGAAAAGACACCTTCAGAAAGACTCCCTCCAACCTCGCTGAAAGGGACCTTACCAGGAATTAAAGCAGATGACAGCTGAGGCAGACAGCTTTCCCAAGGTGACTGGACCGGACTTGTATACCATTTTTTTTTAACTTAGCTTTTTTTTTTTTTTTTTCTTCAGACCTGTATACATTTTCCTTGCCATTGCTTCTTACCTTATTTTCTCCCTCTTTAAGCCAATGCTTTTATTCACCTTTCCCAATCTACTGCAAAAGGGGAAAACCTTGGGTCACCTGGGTGGCTCAGTCAATTGGGTGTCTAACTCTTGATCTCAGCTCAGGTCTTGAGCTCAGGATTGTGAGTTCAAGCCCCACATTGGGCTCCATGCTGGGTACGGAGCCTGCTTAAAAAAAGAGAGAGAGAAGAAAAAAAGAAGGGGAGAGGGCTACTTTCTGACTGCTGGATCTGTCACCAGAGACTCCAATCTGGGCATGATGTCAGAGTCCTCTTGGCCTTACGTGTAACAATCTCTCTTTAATCCCCCTTGCCACTGTCAATTATACCTGCAAGACTATGAATGTTAACTATTGGCTTAGGACATTACAGCGAGGTGTTCCCATACCTTGTTTCAACCTTTCCCCAGCCGTTACTATACTAGCTCAACTGAACACCTCCACTTTTGAAAATTGTATGATATTTCGTTCCCCATGTTCTTTTCCTTATTTAAATATGATCTGTCCCACCACACCAAGGGAAATGCAAAGGGCTAACTCCTCTTTGCAAGGCCTTTTAAAAAGGCCTCTTTAGGAGTGGGTGGTACCTCACAGAATGTCGTCCCAATTCCTCTGGCCCCTGGCTTCAAAGGTCAATCAGGACATTTCAGCTAATGGATCTTTCAATGGCCAGACCTTAGCTGGATCCTCTGTGCTCCACCTGGCCTCATTTTTGTCTGTGGTGGATGCCATTTTCATGGGCATATGAATGTTTAGATAGCTGGTGAACTGGAGGTCAATGTTTATTAGGACATTTAACAGTCCCTGTTAATATCCATAACAACTCAGAAGCCTCCCATTAGCCCTCCCATTGGTCCACCCCATTAAGCCTCCATGGCCATCTTAAACAGGAACTTCCAGGAGTCACACATGACCCTGGGTTTGCCTCAGTTGGGACAGCCTTTCTCCCTTGGGTCAGAGTAAGTGCCAGTGAACGTATATGATTAGAAGTCTCTCCCCAACATTAAGAGGGCCAGTCGATTTCACAACCTAAGCAGTAGCAGTCCAACAACAATCACTTGACTCACTGGCTAAGGTGGTTTTGGACAATCTCATAGCCCTTGGTTACCTACTTGCTGAAGAAAGAGGTATTTGTGCAATAGCTAATACCACCTGTTGTATCTGAATAAATGCCAGTAGAGGTAGAAACTCAATTGTACAAGATCAGGGAACAAGTGCACTGATTACAGTAGATTTCACCCAGCTCTCCATGATTCTTTGGTTTGTTCGGCTGGCTACTTTCAGGTTTTACAGTCACGGTTTAGAACTATCACATAACTTTTGTTCAAAACAATCCCTCCCTACGCCCTTCTTTCTCCTATAAAAGCAAGCCCTTCTCCTTTGGTCTTTGGACTTGTCTATGGTTCACCATATTTTGCCTCTCCCAAATTGTAATTCCTCTGCTATTCTCAAATAAACTCGTTTTTGCTGGTTAAGTAACTGGCTATTTTATTTTTAAGGCTGCCCTTTCTGTATCATGAATTGTCCACTTTTTAGATGATGTCTATTAGGCATTTATGCCCTGCATCTGCTTAGAATATAGTATCTATCTGGCAGGTAGGGTGCCTACAGCAGTCTTTTTGAGAATCCAGTTCACAGAAGAGAGAATACTGTTTCTGACAGATTCTGACAGCAAAACTAGACATTAAGGATCCCAGAGGGAATGGTAGCCTCCCTGTAACAGTGTACTTCTTGAGCACAAAGTAAATGATGGCCAGAGATTAGATAGCGTGTTTAGAAATTTAGAGTGAGAGCTGTAGGAAACATGGAAGGACTCAAAAATGAACCAAGAACATTGATTCCAAGAACACATCAGAGAAAACAACAAAGAACCACAGAAGGTAGGAGAAGAGGCTGGGAGACTAGAGAAAAATGACTAAGAGCGTCTTTTCTAATTATTTAACCACCACAAATTAATGAAATGGGGTAGTTAACAGACTTCTAAGATTTGCCAATTTCAGATCTGCAATCCACATGAATCCTGGGATTAGTAATATCTAGTAGCAATACCTGTTAAAGCCGGATGGAACCTAAGTCTCTCATTTTATATATAAAGACACTGAGTCCCGGTGCAGCCAGAGACTTATGTGTCACCTGGTTAATTAGAGACACAAGCCCAGATCCACATCTCACAGCCCTAGCTCAGGGTTGCTGCCAATCCACCTGGCATGCATGGATTTTAGTAGCTGTAGATCATAGAACAGTGTCTATGATAATATAAATTGCTTTACATCAAGCACATGGATTTTGCCTCAAGTAGTTTTAATTATAAGGCTATAAATATGTCAAAAGGATCTGACAACATCTTATTAAATTACAAGAGTGAGCTCGAGTAGTTTCTGATGTGGGCATGTTCCCAAGAAGAATGAGTTTCATAGTCAGGAGCTACCCAGGCTTCTCCTTCCCTCTTCCTGCCCCCTTTTTTCCTCTTTTAAATTCTGTTTGTTTTAAGCATCGAAAATATTGTATAGAAATCAAACATAAATCAAATGATGGAAATGCAGAAGAAATATTTTATCCAAGTTGTTTTCTTCCTTTTATCTTCTCATTTCCTTGAACGATGGTAGGATTTAATCTCCAGAGGGACCTGTTTGGGACTCCAAATATGCAAAACTGAATTTTTTTCTAACGAGATACTAAGTGTAGCTGCTATTTTAAGTTGCACTTCCTTTGGAACTAGTACATTCGTCTAAAAAAAATCTGAGAAAAAGAGTGCAAAGAAGCAAGTTCAGAGAACTATCTCTTACATTAGCTATCAGACTCCGAGACAAAACTCGAAGCTGATTTTTGTTTTGTTTTGTCTTGCCTGTTTTTTTTTTTTTTTAAAGAAGCTCATAGTACATATGGGAGGTATGAAAATTCTTAATGACAACTGTGAGAATAATGGCATTTTCCCATTGGTAGCTGCCTAAATAATTTAAGGGTTTGTATCAGATTTGGAGGTAGGATGTCTCTGATTACATCTTCCTGTGATCACGTTGGGATTCAAGGCAGTGATTTCCGAGCGTGTTCTCCTCCAGGAGATCTCATCATGCCCCTGTGTAATTCCACTATGTTATCTCTCATCTGTGTCTGAAGCGCTCTTGTGAATACATGTTATCAGGTTCTAAAAAAGGAAAACAGAAACCATTTCAAGTGTCCATAACAAAGGGCATTTAATGCGGGGGAATTGATTACACTGATGATGGCAGAGTTCAGAAGCCAATCAAGGGAGAGGGAGGGAACCCAGAGAGATTGCAAGAAACACTCGAGTCTCTAGGCTGTTACCTACGTATGAGTATTTTCCTTATGGCAATTATGCAGGAGCTGCTCTAGGTCTGTCAGGGATTATAAAAGTAGAAGATACCCTCAGGAGATTTATAATCTGGTGGGGAAGACCAGCCATGCACAGGAAACACAGGGTGATTAGGAGCTAAGCTGTGGGGACACATGCTATGAACCAGAAGGGCAGTGCGTGAGGAAGCCAGAACTCTGGGTTCTCCCAGGACACTGTGGAATGAACTAAAGGATACTTTTCATTGGGTGATTTTTGCCTAACTTAACACTTTGAGAGACTAATCTGATCTCAGGGACTGTTTATGAATAAGCACCTTATAACACTTTTTATTCTCTTAGAAATAATCATGTCTTAGGGAGAAGCAGCTTTTCCCCTCAGTGAGTCAAAGGGATGTATTTATTCAGGAAGAAAGAAGACCCAGATGAAATCATTTTGCTCTTCTAAAGAATATTGGCAGATTTAAAATTTATGTTTAAAATAGCATATTTGACCATATATAAATCTTGCTGGGGTCCACTGAAAGCAACATGGCCAGGTCAACAAAGTTTGGGGGGTATCTGCAATCACCTTTTCTCATGTCTCGCCCCTTCTGTGTGCTTCTTTGCTTCAATGTGGGCACTCAACACTCTCAACTGCTCTTGTATATTTTCCCTTAGTGATTCTAACTGGCTTAAAAGGATCAGATTTAAGTCATTTACAACGTAGAATACATTTAAATCAGCATAACATCCTATGGCTTTCCAATATATGCATATATGTATATGTGTGTGTGTGTGTGTATATATATATATGCAATAACTGATCCTTAACATTGACATATACTTTGGGGAATAAAGTTTTAAAATTAGAACATGAAAAATGGCAAAAGGCAAGAATATTTTGAAGAAGTAGTTTGGGTAGAGAATCTTTAAAGATAAGCGTTTATATCATCAGTATGAATATTTAGGAAAAACTTTTATATACTAAAATAAAAAAGAATTTTAGAATAGCACATGTACATCAGGTCATAAGATAAAGTTTAATACATTTGATCATGTTAAAGGACACAAAACACAGCCAATCTAACCAAATTTCAGGCATGCATTTACATAAATATATTAAATTAAGAAAAGAAATTGTACACTTAAACATCCTTTTCACCTAAAAATCATTAAATCCACAGATCAACAATAAAAACCAATTCTCTGCATTTACCACTTCAAGATACAATCGTTCTATTTTAAAGATAACACAAATACACTTGTTAGAATTTATATGCATTATACATATATTATATATTACATAGATAGTGTGTATACATATGTAGTGTTTGTACAGATAGATAAATATATATACATGGGTGTGTGCACACATACAGATACACACAGATGTACTTTAGGCCATCTGTACTATTATTGGTTGGATTCTAAAGTTGAAGTGAATTGGAGCTGGTTGGGTGTGATTATTGTCTTTTGCTTCAAACATGTTCATCATACCCACTGGGCTCACAATCCCCCATAGTAAACATCCTTGCCTTTTCTATAGCACATAATTATGCTAGGCACTTCAATAAATATTTGTGGAATTAATGGATGGAAGGATAGCTGAATAATAGAGGCTTGATCAAAGAGAACTGCATGTTATAACAACTGGGTTAAATAAATCAGGTTAAGTCAAATTTAGAGGGATTATCTGAGCCAATGGCTTTGCATGTTACTCTTCAGAAGCACATTTATAGGAATCCCAACTAGTACCTGCTCCTCCAACATGTACCTGCTTTCGCTACTTGCTCCCACAGCTTTCCACCTCTTGACAGAAGTTCAAGCAAGGATTTGTTCTGGAATCTTTTGTGAATAAGGTTATGGACAAATTGTCCCATTTGTCCACAACTCAGAGGAAAATGAACAGCTAGGAAAACTAACACATGTTGAAAGAATGATAACGTTAACTATTCTTTAAAAGTGGACAAAGTTAATCACAGATAAAGCCAGGAAAGACACAGGAGTTTCTTTTCAGATACCTTTTATGCTTATCGATGATAATGATTTGATAATTCTTTCATTTGAATTAGATGGGTTTCTTTCAAATTAATAGTCTTCTTTAACATGGCCTAGGGAATCAAGCCCCCCACCCCCAAATTCCATAGTACCTTTGTATCATTTACCTTGCTACTACGTGGTTCTTGCTCCAAAAATGTCCTGTGAATATGAGAGATGGAAAATACTTGACTTTCCATAAGGTTGTCAATTCAATTTCTCAATAGTATAACGAATAGAATATATTGATGTATTAATAGTATTAGATTCTACTATGCATGAAATCTTCATTTATTCTAGGAAAAGCATGTCTCAGATTTTAAGAATGAGGTAAAGAAATATCCAACATACATTTTGGGCAGAGGCTATGTCAAACCTGACAACAAATTTTTCATGTGAATGGAAAGTATTGGCTAGTAGTTTTTTAGTGCAAAAGGAAATGTACAGGAATTAGCTTCTGTGAAGACAAAGCTTATTTTAAATTTATCCTTTATGAATTTCCCATCAGTGTTAATGTTGTTTTTTCTATCCTATGTGCTAAAATGTGTATTTTAACTTCATATGTTATAGTCAATTGAGATAACTCCCCAAACATTTGTTAATTTGCATGCATGTTTATACATGTATTTTGATTTTAAGTAATATATAATAGATGCAAAAAAATACCCCGACTGAAACTTGATGTCTGACTTTGTGATATACAATGAGGTATAACTTTAGAATTCATGTTGAATTGATACCTTTTTTTTTTTTTTTTTGGTAAGTCAATGTGTAGTCTGGCCAGAAAAAAAAAGCAATAACAAGTTTTAGGCCTAAGGCTTTATGTTGATACGAGGAATCCATTATTTATATTTTATTTTTTCAACCCACTTATATATGACCTTTACAAAAGAATGCAAGGTAAGTGATGGGTGTCTCTTGGGCTCATATGTAATTGGAGATTTTAAGGAAAGTGCTGATCCGATAGAGGAATACACCTCTTCATAGCAGCTGGGGAAGGTACCGCTCTGCTTGAGAAGAACATGGCATGACAGCACTCATGCTCTCTTGGATACAGCTTGTTCTTCTAAACAGCGATTTTAGAACAATTTCCAAAACTTATGAGAAGACATTTAAGAGAAAGAAGTGCTGAAGTTCGCTAGGATTAGTGTTTGGCAGGTCTTATGGTCGTGTTTTTAGTATTTTTAATATCGAAATGCTTCTGTTCTTAGGTTTCCACCTTCTTTGACATCATTAATTACTGGAGGCATGACTAATTTGGGTTAGCGTGATGAAGAGAAAGAATGTAAGATAGTAAACATGTTTCTTTAGGATATTCTAGAGGAACTTCCTAAAAGTATACCAGCATTCACAATAATGGGCCCACTAACTTCCTATGGCAGACACAGAAATATGTACATTTTCTGGGCATGGAACTTTGGTCTGATTTCTCTGCAAGTTCAAGTCTCATCCCAGAGGTGGGCAAAGAAGAGATTTGGAATAATCCTCTTCAAAATAGACTCCATAGAGATGGTCATGCCGGAATAGGAAATGGTTACTAACTTTTCCTGCTGTTAGCTCAAGCTCTTGTCTGGGATATTCTTTATGTTTTCCTGTTTATGAATGATGGCACACAAGCCGAACTGGAGCATCCAGGCTCATGGTCATTTATGCTTTTGGTTTTTTCTTTCAGTAATTGTAACAGATCAATCTAGTATATTCATACTTGTCTACCGTTCTTCATGATATAGCGTCTGAGCAAATGTGATGTTGGGAGAGGGTATCTTTAGGAAAATAAAGAAAAGGCCATAATGAGCAAAATCAATCACAACCTGCCACAGTACATCTTCATTATGGGTGTACCGAGGACCTATCTGTTTAGTCAAAACCAATAGAAATGCAAGAGAAGGAAGAGGTTAAATGGAAGAAGGATACATTAGGGGTGGGTGGGAGAAGAGAGAGAGAGATAGAGACAGAGGTGGGGGTAGAGATAAATACTATAGGTAACATTCTATAGAGTCGTAAGAAACTAATTTATTGATCAGCCGACTACATCTGCCTATGGTATACCTTATTTTTCCACTTAAAAAGTTGGGTTTGGCTTCTGTTTTCTGTCTCAAAGTTAAGAATGTTAGACTAATAATTAAGTTTAAGTTAATGTGTACTTTGAAAGACCCTAGATGCAACATCTAACCTCGTGTCTTACGCCTGGTAGGCTTATTATACAGTTTATGATACAGAGATAAAAGCAATATCAAAAGAAACATATTAAAGTTGTTAATAAATTGGTATGTAATCGTTTTCGAAGAAATCAGTAGAGAAGAGGTGCCTGCTCTGAAGTATATAAATGAAAAAGGGAATGGTTTTCTATTTAGGTTGAGTGTGTATTTGGTATGTGTAGGTTTCTCTGTTCCTTATGATATAGTCCATTAATCTGAGAAGACTTCTGAGTATTCTTTGTGACAAAATATTTTACAATAGCCACACTGAAAAAAAATTCCAAGAAGAAAAGGTATGGATGGAACTTTTTATCATCACACAAAGTTTTTTTTGTTTTTTTTTTAAGTCTTTCCTTCTTTTCAGTTTAATGATGTGCCAATTCAGTTTTTTTCTCATTACCTTAACTAACTGGCAAGGAAAACAGGTTCTATTAACCAGGACAAGAGTTTGGCAAAAGCGGCAGTAGAGAGTTTTTCTCCAACCTTTTATAACTACCCTAACAGCCCTTCACATTAAATTGACACCCAAAGCTTAAGCTCCAGAATGGACAAAGGGATAACCGTACATTTTTCTATCTCTTTATTTATCTTTATCTCACAAATCTGCATTCATGCCAAGGACATTTTTCTCCATTCTGATTGTGTGCGTTAAGAACCAAGTAGATGTTGCCATTCGCATGACAAAACAATCACTGCTCCCTGGCTCATACTTGGAACCAATTCCTACCTGCCTTTCATGGAGCATTTAAGATAATTCTCCAGTCACATAGTTTAAAAATTTGATTGAAAACAAAAAGGTCAAAAGATTGTTTTTGAAATGATCACAGAGTTTAAAATTTGTAGCCATCAATTAGCCACTGCTCTTTACGTCTCTCCCGAGAAGAGAAAGAAATGACTCCCAACGACTTGACTTTCTTTGCTCGGACTTAATATCCACGGATCTTGCTATCTTCTCTTTTAGAAGGTTTTGCTCGTTTATTCTAATGACTCACAATAGAAAAGGCAGTGACACCTGGGGTACATATGTTTTTCTAAGACATCTGAAACTCTTTCACTTGGGAAAGGACTGTGTAAAAAGTCTGGGCCTGGTCAATTTAATATAGATATTTTTAAATAGGAGGACGAATGGCAATATAACACCTTTCCTTTTGGAGAGATTCTTTTGGAAGAGATGGAAGGATTGTGTAAGAAGAAACCTCGGATTTTTCAGATTTTGCTGAATCTATAGCAGTGTCCTTATTGTTTTCAGTGAAACTATGAACAGGAGAGTGTGTAATAAAACTGCACAATTTGACAGATTTAGACAGCTGGCTCCCTCACCAGAAGTTCACATTTTGTTAATGTCACCCACATTGAATAAGGGACGATTAGATGGTAAGGTCCATTTACAAAAATGGTTGTCAGGACATTTTTTTTTTTTAATTGTAAAACTTTCTGTGATGGAATTCAGTAAAAGGGCTATGAAGAGAAAGCAACGGAGACAAAAGACTGCTATTAACCTCCAGATGCAGGCTACTGCAGGTTCATGGCAAGATTTGTCACACTCTTGGGCCAATGAAGTGTTAGTGTGACTGGAAGGGACCACCCCTTTTCTGGGGTAAGAGGGCAATTTGGTCTCCATGCTCATTTAATCCTGAGACTTCTTTGAATAGACTGTCAATTGAATCTAAATTGTGCAAAATTATGCATGCACTTTTTAATGCAGGCTATTGTTCACTAAGCACTGAACCAAGGTTTCTCAACCCATTTCCATTTGGCATGAGGTCACTTGAAACTTAAGTAATCATATATGGAAGACAAGAGCAGTGTACTTAAACAACCTTTCTACATAAATGCTCACTGTGCTTTAATTGAAAATCTCTCGCCTTAAAACAATAGAGAAATACTAGTTACACGATTTTATTCCTTTTAATTGAGGTTCAAATTCCTATAGGTAAGGAGCAGGTTTGGAAAGTCAGCCTATGCTGCATAATCTACACTAGTCTCCAGTTTAGATTCTGGAAGAACAGATGTTTATAGGACAACCTAGAGTGGGTGTGCACATCACAATAGATGTTTTCTCCGTAGTGCAAAGAGGCCTTATAATTTTGTTATGATCCGAATGTGGAGAGCTGGCCTCAAAAACCATTAAGAAAAATGTCCATCAGACTTTTTGCTGCTTTAAATTAAAACATGGCAATTTCTTTAAAAACCTGAACAGAACATTTACAGAAATTTATTCATACATTAACCAAAGAGGATTTTCATTGAGTTCTAAAGGAACATATACATTAAAAACCATATTTGGCAAGAATTATTATTTAAAAAATTTGTACAAGTGACAGCTTACATAGCCAAGATTTGTTCAAAACGAGTGAGCGCTTCTCCAGTGAGGTTCGTTCAGTGTGAAATCTGCAACATTCTAATCACATATACACTGACAGTCTTGCTATGCACTTTACATATGTTTAATGCTGGAATTTTATAAGGATTGGCTGTTTTCTTGCTTTTTCATCCGTCGTTAATGATTACATGTTGGCACAAGGATACATTGCTAGATTAGATCCACAGCACATTAAAGACTGTTTGCTTTCTCACTCCCCTTCTTTCCAATTAAGTTGGTGAAAAATGTAAACTTTAGTATTTTACAGGACAGGGCAAAGGTGTTTCATCTAGGTGATGTCTATATTATAAAAATAAAATAAAAAATATAAATAGGTAACACAAACCCAGTGCCTATTGTTAGATACAATATATAATAAAAGCAGACCTTTTAGGAAGATTGATTTTAGAATATGCTGTTATGATTTAATTATAAAACACTTGAAAACAATCTTGAGATTAAACTAGAGTAACCAGATTTCTCTGCCAATAAAAAGTAAGTGGGTAACATTCTGTAATTGGATACATTGATACAAATGAAGATTACAATTTTATATCAAGTCGCCCATTTAGAAATTCATCAGGGAGTTCTGAAACATTCTCTCACATTATAATCCTTTAATATAAAAATATTGCCTTTTTTTATTAGATCCATCAGATTGCACAGTAATGTTTCAAAACTCCATTAAAGTTGACTTTGGTTATTACAGACAGAAAATTCCTGGGAAGTCAAATAATCTCTTCTGGTGACATAAACATTCCGTTATCAATTTACAATGGAATTTCTGTGTAAATTACTCCACACAAGGAAATATATATTTTTAAAACCCATCTGTTATGCAAACACGCGTACAGGGGTCGTTAGTGTGTGTGTACGTGCCTTTGTGAACAAACGTGCCAACATACACACACAGAATCTGCACATTTCTGTAAATTATTTTTAAATTAATAAAAGAAAATGAAATCACAGGAAGTGTGTAGCAGGATAACAGTCTTTCTTTTTAATGACAGGATAAAAAATAAATGCCCATTAGAAAGGAATATTCAAACAGTCCCAGTAACTATACAATGTAACTTGTTAGATCCAGCAAATAAGATGTCATGTCAATGATCTGATCAAGAATACCTGCCCTGGTCACTCGGCGAATGTTTCTGTCCACTTGTTCACACTGAGGACCGAGATATCCTTTTTTACAGAGGCACTTGTTCGGTCTAACACAGACACCTCCATGACGACATGCCGGCTCACATTTTGCTGGGAGGGGAAAAGAAAAAAAAAGGCAATAAAACCACACTCTCATTCTGTATGTCAGAAACAGTACCGAGTATGAGGCCAACAAATATTTGATGAGTAAGGGAAGGGAGGGGGAGGAGGAAGTAGCCAGTCACAAAATGATCCAAAAGATGATAAATACAAGGAAAGAAGATTTCCAGAGCCACGGTTATGTGGGGGCTAGAGCTCAGTAGAGAATGGGAGACATTTCTAGGGAAACAGAGATCATGGGAGACAATTCCAATCCCTTCCGGAACTGACTCTATTTCCAATGAGGATTCCGGCTCTTTCAAACCTCTGTGCCACTAGGGCATTTCCAACAGAGGGCCTTCCAAGTAACTCTAGGTTCCCATTCTTCCAGGGTAGGACCTTAAAATGTGGCAAGGGCCTGGCCTGAGAGGGAGGCCTAGCGGCTTCGGCCTCTCCAGTGCTGTATAAAGGCACGTTCAGTTCTCCAGTTAGGTTCGATGGTATGTCTCCCATGGGGACTCCCTTGGATTCCTCTTCTCCTTTACTCCTGGGGAGTGCGTTACATTGCTTCATCTCTGATTACACTTTGTAGCCCTTCTTGGGGCAGTGCAGTTGGCCAGGAAAGGATATTCTTAGCAATCCTTTTCAGGGTTACACACAGGATCTATTCATATAAGGATTTTTGCCACTACAATATAGGTGGGAAATGTAAAGATTCACTGCTGGGGCACCTGAGTAACTCAGTCAGTTAAGTGTCTGGCTCTTGTTTTTGGCTCGGGTCATGATCTCAGGGTCATGGCTCCACGCTGGGTGTGGAGTCTGCTGGAGATTCTCCCTCTGCCCCTACCCCACTGCTGGCACACTCTCTCTAAAAAATAAATAAATTATTTAATTCTATAAAAAAAAAAAAAATTACTGCTAAAATGAAATATAGAGATAAAATTGGTTTCTATAAGTTAATTGCATTTTACTGATGGGATAAATCTGGGATGTGCAGTCACTGTAGACAGAATCAAATTCCTTGAACATGTTTCTTTACACTTTTGGGGGACAGGGTTATTTTAACCTTTTCAAATGCATTAATCAAAACCCAGGGGTCTGTCGCTGACAAATGGAAAAGAAAAAACTAGAGAATAATTAGACGATTTTTTAAAATTTGTGGGCAATGAACTATGTTAGTATATGAATAAAGTTCTTGCTTGGGTCAAAAACATCATGAATAGATTACCTTTATAAAATGGCTCTGCTTTATCTTATATATTCAGACTATTTAAACTGACTAGTAGAAAGATTAAAGTATTTTATTGAAATAAAACTTCATGTTATCTCAAAGAATGTCTATTTTCATTTATATCACATTATTATTATTATTAATATCTATAATATAATGTATAATGCCACCTATATTCAGAATAATTTGGTTATGGGGTGCCTGGGTGGCTCAGTGGGTTAAGTGTCTGCCTTCAGCTCAGGTCATGATCCCAGGGTCCTGGGATCAAGTCCCACATTGGGCTCCCTGCTCAGCAGGGAGTCTACTTCTCCCTCTCCCTCTGCTTCTCCCCCTGCTCATGCTCTCTCTCTCTCTGTATCTCTGTGTCTCAAATGAATAAATAAAATTTAAAAAAAGCAAAACAAAATAATTTGGTTACCCTTAGTTTTAACATACTATTACCAGAAGGCACTCAGTAAATTTTTGTTATCTGATAACCTGAGGTGACTTACAAGGTTAGGCAAAATACAAAGTAAGAAGTACAACAGAATGGACACTATTATAAAAGAAGCAGAGAGAATAGGTATTGTTGGTCATTAAAGGGAGCAGAAGAAAGATATATTATCAAGAATTAGAATATTTGTGCATTTGAACACTGATTCTCATTTTTTGGTCAACTATTGAAAAAGAAGACAGAATGGATCAATAAAGGTAAGTATTTGTTTTAACTGATGTAATTACCTAATTTTGGTAGAGTTTTAATTATGATAGCTCTCTCCTAGATATATAACCCTAGTAATAATCAACCAGGTAGTGTTATTCCTGCTGAAGCAATTTAAGCTTAAAATGTATAATTGTGTATGTGACTTTAAGTGTTGGCTACATTTTGTTAGATGATATATAGACAAGTTATGGTTATCATTTTTGGAACAAATAACATATGTTTAGAATAAAGGAAAGATAACATTTAGGCATTAAAGATAATATTAAATATGAATTTGGAACACATTTTCATTGGCAAGAGATACTTTAATATCTGAGATAGCAGAGATCAAGTTCTTTTGTAAGAATATGCATACGCTGGTTGTTGAAAATGCATTAAAAATGCATTTATCCTTATGGAAATCTTTCCCAGTTTTACTGAGAAATAAATGGCATGCATCGCTGTGTAAGTTTCAGGTATAAGCATGAAAGTTCGGTTTGCGTATATTCTGAAATGATTCCCACAAACAGATTTAGCAAACGCCCATCACCTCATATATAAAGGAAAAGAAAATTTCTCCTGAAAATGCATTTTTCAACACATACCATCTTAAACTAGGTATCTGGATTTAACTAATTTTCTTCACATCAAGCAGAATGTAAACATCGTTGCATGTAATTGAGGAAATCCCTGGTTAAAGGATAGAGTAACCCTGGAATAAATCTCTTTTGCTGTCTCTGAGTAGCTGCACACCTAGCTGATGGGTCACAAAGGAGTGGCAAAAAGAATTAAAAACCTCATAATGTGCCTCCAGATAATTGCGCTTTCCCCTTTTATTTAATAACACCCACTGAAAAACCCTGCTTTTCAGGCACTGTCGCAAGAAAGCAAGCAGTAAAGTTAGGGAGGGCATTTATGGGGTGTCTGGAAAATGCTGGCACTTGGAGAGGGGCTTTGCAAACACGAGGTCATTGGCTGGTGTGAAATCTCAAACCTGGGACTGAGAGCCTGTACAGATGATCGCGTTGTGCTGTGTTCATTCTGTACTTTTTGAAAGGACTCAGTTATTTAAAAGTCTTTTATGTTTATGATTAACCTTTAGAAGTGCATTGTTTACAACAGGAACATGGGAAAGATTGCATTTACAAGTTTAGAAACAGATTGGGCGTTAATAGGATAAATGGCTAAATTTTGAACCATAGATCATTCTAGAAGAAAGAGCTGACATTAAGTTCTTGAGTTCCCAAGGACTGTCCCATGCCTAGTCTTTCCTGGGGACAACAGAAACACTCACCGATTCTGCAGAAGTCCCCTTCCCATCCCAGGGTGCAGCAGCACTTGCCCGTGGGGGTACAGTAGCCGTTCCGACAGAGCCGGGAGCACTCCGAAGTCAACGTCTGCGCAGGTTGTACCGTGGCTCTGCATTCCTCAGGCATTAGAGGTCTGCATCAGAAGACAACGGTTCCAAGTATATGTTGGTTGAAAATCAGGATTAGGATGAAACCCAGTGATTTTTGTCACTTGCAAAGCATTTCCTTTGCTTTCTAAGGACACCTTTCTTTTAAGCACCTCAGAAAGACTGACAGCTTTCTGAGAGTAGAAAATCCACACCAGGGAGGCAAAATCTAACAAACCAATTTTGAACCAGAGAACATACTAAACATTATAAGAAACTTTATCACAATCAAAATTCATTGATTAAAACTGTAATTATATTGACATTTTCCATTCAGTAGCTAAACATTTCCAGCAATTACATTTCTTAAAATAAAGACATATCAATATTTTAAAATGTTTTTTCCCAGATCTACAAAAATTTTTAGGAATAGTATCTGAGATAGTTTTTGCTTGTTGTTGGCATACTTGGTAATATCACAGAGCTGAAGTCATTCCTCTAAATAAGCACTTGCAGCCTAAAAAAGCTTGGGAATCAATTTTTGTTTCATTTCACATTTTTCTTGAAATACCTGTCTCAGACTGATTTTTCTTGAAGGGTTATCTGTGTGTGTGTGTGTGTGTGTGTGTGTGTGTGTGTGTATATACTATTGACTCAAAATTTCAACCCTTTATGCAAAAAATAATCCATATATATATACATTTTCAGATTTTTTATTTTGTAATGCTATGAAGAAAAAGAATGCTATTAGCAAACAGAAATAAACATCATATCTGCTAAGTAAAATGTCATAGACTTAAATTGCTCTACCACTGCCGTCATTTAGAGATGCCTTCAGAAGATTTTTATGGTTCTTAACTGTTTTTGACATAAGAGGTTGTGTTTCAGGCTGGGTGAGGCTGGAAGCATGGTCACAACTGCTCATTAGCTAATCTCGGGGAAACAACGCACAGTGGTACTCCTCCATCAGTCACTGTTGCCTGTGCCACAGTGTGGTGAGAAGGCTCTTTTCAGTTCAGGAATGTAAACAAACGGTCATCACCGCTCAAATCGTCACCATTAAGATGGCCAAGGCAGTAGGACTCCTTAAGCATCGTAACAAAGAAGGTGATAATTATAGGTCAAAGCTACTAAAAGAAGTAAATGATACAGCTTTCGGAGATAAGTAAATAATTTGGCCCTGTAGACTCCAGTTTTCTTGAGATAGGTTATCTTGTTATGTCCTTCTGGCAATAGGAAGTGGTAATACCCTGGGGCCTGACTTCAGGCTATTTCTACAATGACTCAAAACCGTATTCAAGATATATAGTGACTTCTTAAGCTCCTCTCCCCAATAAAAGGCTCACTTTGTGTTGAAAGTACTGTGTTTTGCAACTAACGTGACAATTCAGAAAATTCCCTTAAATCCATTCAACCTCTTTTTTTAAATCCAGAAGCAGTCAATTTATGTGAAAGGTCCTCAAGGCATTCTATGGACTGAGCATATTTTCACTCAGATAACATTAATGAATAATTTCCATGTGTTCCCCAAGGGAGTCTTTCTGGGGATATAAGCTGGGGGGGGGGGTGTTGAGGTGGAGAAAAAGTGAAGTGGGTATGCCAAGGAAAGTGGGCGTATTAACTTTGCCTTCCTGTTTTGTTGTTGAATAACCCAAGTTGGCTCTAGTTCTTCCTCAATAAAATTCTTACTTTGTGAAACCACGGTGGCATTTTTGATCACTAGAAGAGCTGTTTTTTCAATAGCCATGAAGTTCCTCTGAGTCATAGGCCATGGCATTCAGTAAACAGGTATTTTACTCATAACTGAAATTCTACTGATTACTCCCTCATTCACTCTCTTTCTGACTCATTCAAGAAGAGATTCTAAAGTAGAGTTTGTCAAAAATATATTACATGTATATTACATGTTGGGGTGCCTGGATGGCTCAGTTGGTTAAACCAACTCCTGGTTTCGGCTCAGGTCATGATCTTGGGGTCACGGAATCGAGCCCCGCATTGAGCCCTGCATCGAGCCCCGCATCAGGGCTCCACGATCACTAGGGAATCTGCTGGAGATTCCCTCTCCCTCTACACACACCCACACGCTTGCTCTCTCCCTCTCCAAAATAAATGTTTAAAATATATATATTTTATATATATATATATAAATATGCATTTATATATGATATATGACATAGATCATGCTATATATGATGCAAAATATGCAGGCATGTAGCTCATACACTACTTGACAATATGGTTTATGCCTGAGCAGATGAATTTGAAGAGGAGAGGACACCATTTAGATCAAGAATGTAAATTACCCGTTAAACAACCACCACCAGAAGATGTCGCCCGCCTGGGGCAAAGTGTAGGGACACTGATTCGTGTGCACTGGGAAAAGGAATGAGGATGTGACAAACGAGGACCCAATAGTGAAGTATAGTTCTTCAGGGGAGGCATCTGCCTCTTCTTTCCCTGCTGACCCTCCAGTTTGATGCTTTGACTATTTTTCCCCAAACATTCAAATATGTGGAAACTCAGATGGGGGGGGTACTAAGTTGTTTTTTGCCTAAGATTTAGTAAATGCTTATCTATCTGTGGATGTAACTATTTCATACTTGGGCTTGTTTACTTTGGTTTATAAACCTATGTGATTATCATATATGAACATGATTCCCTTAAGTTTTTATTTAAATACCCAGAAAATAATCCTTTTTCTCTTTAGTGAAGTGCCCAACTAACATTCCTCACTTAGCATCTTAAATAAATCCTCTCCCTCTCTTTAAACTGTTATTCTACTGAGGATCCATTAATTGAAAATTTTCATGGAGGACAGCCCATTTTTTTCTTTAAGTAGGTTTTTATTTTTAACGTGGGGTTTGAACTCATGACCCTGAGATCAAGAGGCCCATGCTTTACTGACTAAGCCAGACAGGCGCCCCACGGATAACCCAACTCTTATAGAACTTTGCCTCTTTTAATGAATGAATTCCCCTATCTCCTTTCCCATCCCCTTTGAAATGAAAGCTTTCTGAAGGCAAAAGTGACATATTCAATCCTCCTCAAGACCAGTCAGTCACTCACTCAGGCAAATACTGTGCTCTTCATGGGGTAAGACATAAATAAAACAGGGTTCCAATCCTCATGGAGACACCATGGGGCAGACAGACATTTGAACACAAAATTATAACACAGTGTAACCTTTGTTATGATATAGGTGCATATGAAGTAACACAAGAATACAGACAAGGAAGCAATTATTTTAGGACTGAAGGTTGTTTTAGAAGATGACATTTAAACGACCAAAGTATTTTATCTCCTTCAACTCCTTATATTCAGAGGAGCTAGGAAAACACTACAGAAGCATTCAATAAATGTTTATTGAATGCATATAGTAGAAACGTTCTCAAATGCTTTTTCTGGACTATGTTTCCCTTTCTTCTCTTGTGTCCCTCCAGGACCTAGGAAAATGTGTAACATATGGAAGATATTTAAAAGTCTGTTGAATGAATGAATAAGAATATGGAATTTTAAGAGAGTGTTTGTTTCTTTTCTGTGCTACTAAATAAAGATATCAGGAATATACAGACTATTTAGGAGAGGGATATCATTAAAATCTAGTTGTTATACTTTTATATCATAAGCTTAAAACTAAAAACACTTGTTATATTCCTGTTGCCTAAATTAACTTGAGGCTTACAAAATTCTTCTAAGGCATGGTTAAATTCATGTTCAATGAAACATTTTTACATTAATCATAGTCATAGTAAATAAACAACAGACTAAGAAGTAAGCATGACACAAAGATAGGATTGTTTTCTCCTCCAGCTGGGAATTAAGCCAATGTATTAAAAGTCATTCTGCTGGTTATATATTTGGTAAAAGTCTAACAAAGAGTTTTGGTTAATCCCAGCCATCCTCCTCTACTCACTCTCTGTTCTAGGGACATTTCTTCCTGCCATTGAAAAGAACAGGGTTTCTTTACATGCAATGAGAAGAGAAAAGGGGACAAAACAAGTGAACTTTTATAGTGTCACCTTGAAATAGTACATCATATGCGCACATAATAATTACATATACACAACTACATGGCATCAAAAATCTAGATTATGTGTGTATATTATATATATATAGTGATAGGTTACCTCATTTTTCATTCTTATTTTTATTGGACTGGAAAATGGGGTGTTTTAATGTAGGTGTACTAAGAATTGCTTAAATAGTTTTATTCTTCTTTTAAACAATTACTTTCTTAACTTTTGGATTCTTATCTCTACTGAATGAAGTCCAAGATAGCTTTCAAAGTAGGAAACTTCCCCAAAGGATATTTAGGTTTGTAATAAGGAATATATCAAACCCATTTGTCGATAGTTATCTCTATAGTCCTCAAACTTAATTTAAATCAGAAAAACACACTTTATCATCTTTATACTTGACAATGAAAAAATAAGGACTAGTGCCAAAAAACTGTCCAACATTCTTTAATGCATAAAGCATTGTTTCTGGAAATGTAAGATGTTTTCTTAGAAACCCACTTTTTCTGGTTTTGAGTAGTAGCATAAGGGTTGAGATATTTTCTTGAAATAAAGAAGTTGAGAGGGCATAAGTGATTTATAACATATCCTACATGATGACTTTTTGTGACTAGCTAAAGCCTACAGTGAATGTCTCCAGGTAGTGAGATTATAGATGGCTTTAATTTTAGGATATTTAGTTTAATAAATGATTAAATAAATCAATAAATGGGAAGTCCTCTGTGTATCTGGATGGAAGCAGAGGGATAAAGCCTGTCTGAGTAAGCCTGCTCTTCAGATTGAGTGTGTTAGAAATCTGTCTATTGTGTTTTTTATAAAAAGTAAGGGACTCATTTTGAAGTTTTTGTTAGGGGCTCAGATTTTAAATTCACATTACTGTCAAACAAGGTACATAAATCATAAGTAATACTCATTTATAAAATGCTGACTTATAAGAGGTTTCAGAAGAAGTAATAATTCTATAGCTTCTCTTAGTCAACGATCTGTTTAAGGGGGGAAGGTGATGTAAGAACTATCTTATTCTTGGGACACCTGCGTGGCTCAGTCAGTTAAGCATCTTCCTTCGGCTCAGGCCATGATCCCGGGGTCCTGGGATCGAGTCCCGTGTTAGGCACCCTGCTCAACGGGGAGTCTGCTTCTCCCTCTCCCTCTGACCCTCCCTCCCGGCTCATGCTCTCTCTCTTCTTCTCCCTCTCAGATGAATAAATAAAAAATCTAGAAAGTGTTCCTTTGTTACTGCAACCTTTGCAAAACTAGTTTTCTTCCATGCTTTTTCCTATTCTCATGAGAAAGGAAAAAGTGATAAGTCTAAGTCCTTACTACCCATAGCATGGTACCTGACCAGAAGAACCAGCATCACATAGGAGTTTGTTAGACATGTAGAAGCTCAGGCCCCTCCACAGACTTAACTGAATTTATACTCTCGCCAGTTTGTCAGGTGATTCACATGCATATTCAAGGTTGAGAGGCACTGTTCTAAGTGAAGGCCACTTCCCAGCCAGTAGCAATTAATGTGGCTATGAATTGGTGTGGCCAGGGGCTTCCAGGTAGAGAATGCTTTGAAATTGTATGCTTGGATGAAGACTTAACCTCTGCACAGGAAGGCAGGCTTTGGAAGCCACCACAGATTCTCTGGTTTAACGGGTTTCCTCACTGTGAGCATTTTGATATGCAATGATAATCCGTAACCACTCATCATTTCTAAAACCAGTACTCAGCACTTTTACCTAGAAAAGGGTAAGGGATAGATTTTGCTGTTTCCCTGATGGGATAGATGTTCCTGTTTCCCACTTGTCTAGCTCGGGGTGTAGGCATAGCCCTAGTTTAGAAGAATTGCATGGTCATCTCTCCCACACTCTTTTCAATGCCTTTCTCCAAGGTCAATACATAAATTGATTTTTTCTTTAGTCTGAATGTTCACTAAATTCTTCTTGTTCATGTTGACATTTCTCTTTTCAGGGTTAGTTTACCCACCAGGAGTAGAAGTTGCGATTCCACTGGATTTCCAGCCTGTTTTGGGACCACACATAACCATTTTGTGGCAGCTAGTGAAATAATACATGATACAAATTCCATTTGGCTGGAAGGACTCTTACACATTCATACTACAATCATATTCCAGGTAAAAGAACAGAGAAAATGGCGTCTCTTTCTGCATAACCATGCAATATTGCTCTCACTGGGACTTCGTGGCAGTATTGATGGCAATACTCATTTCCTAACAGTATTTTTCAAGGACCATTTGAGGTATTTTTTTTTAAATTATTTATTTATTTAAGTAATCTCTACACCCAACGTGGGGCCTGAACTCACAAACCTGAGATCAAGAGTTGCCTACTCTTTGGACTGTGCCAGCCAGGCACCCCCTATTTGAAGTATTCTTAAGGAATACTGTCCTTGACATTGTATCACATATAGGTTGCAGAAATATCTTTTTAAAAAAATATTTATTTATTTACTTGAGAGAGAGAGAGAGCATGCAAGCAAGTGGGGGGATGGGCAGAGGAAGAAAATTTTCAAGCAGACTCCCTGCTGTGCACGGAGCCCCATGAAGGGCTTGATCTCACAACCCATGAGATGATGACCTGAGCTGAAACCAAGAGTCAGGTGCCCCAGAAGTATCTTTTTATATATGTCCCAAGCAACCTTGATATTGGAGTAAAAGGAAACATAATTCAAATTCAAGAATAGCTCTGAACTTATATACATTATGTATCATCTTAAAATTTTTAATTTGTATACTATATATTTCTAGAATTCCAATTAAGGATGCATAAAGCCCATGTCTGGTCTTATTTCCAGACATCATTTTGAACTACTACATTTCTCTATTCTACAACGTGCTGAAAAAAAATGGGCCTGGGCCTCAGCCGTTTTTGACACCAATGTTGTCTCCATTCTGAGGTCTGCAATTTAAATGCTGACCATATATTCATTTAGAAATAGGGTCGATTGGCTCTAATACCCGAGCAGTTTGGGACTGAGTGAGTACTAAACTCAAAGGGGGCAGGGGCACTGATGATCTGATGAAGGGAGCCACGGGTTTGGCTGCCTAGTGCTGATAAGATTATCAGAACTTTCACAAATATCGCTAAATTTTGTCCTATGTCTAAAGATGAAACCATAATAAAAGCAAATGATGAAGCCACACATACTTTTTAATAATTTCATATTCAACTTATCCTCATGAGGCAGGGCTGGTCCTGTTATTCCCAAATTTAAAGGAGAAGAACATGTATGAAGATATTAAATGGCTCTCACACAGCTAGTTACACATAGTCTGGAACTATCTCCTAGCCCAGTGTTCTTTCCAATCAACTGGCCCTCTTACTTTAGGAAAAAGGGAGCAAGGCACCCATATTTCAGGCCCTGCTAATCTCACTATCCAAACACCACCACCACAATACACAAGTATCTAAAAGGGTGTGTGGATCTCCTTCATTCAACTTCTCAGGTTAACTCAATGTATATATATCTCCATGGGAAAATTAGGAAATGAAAAGTTATGTATTTCCTTAGAGGGAAAACCTAGGAGAAATAATCAAGGAGACTAGATGATAACATCATCTGCTTTTACAAACCAAAAGAAGTCCAATTTTACTAAACTGCCTTCAGTGCCTGTTGCATTATGTTTTCAATGTCCTAAATTCAGAAACTGGTCTATCCCAATATTCGTGGTGAATATAGAAAAACAGGCCTTTCCACTTTAATTCAATGTACACATCCCTGAAAAATCTTGTATGGTATAAAATTGCATACTAAAAATAATAGGGCTTATGGGAAAAATAGGTTTGGGGCAGACCGCTGAAGATCGGTGCAACTTTGTAAAGTAAAGCAAAGCAAAGCACTAAAACAGCAAAACTTGGTACCTAGGGCGAGAGTTTGGGTAGCCCTGTGAACGCGGACGGGAGCTGGAGGCTGTCTCAGCCAAGTTCAGGAATACCCAAAACCAAAATGGCGGTGGAGGTGGGCCATGAACTCCTGGGGGACGTGCCACCTGCAGGGAGCCCAGGCTGAAGGAAAGCCTCATCGTGGAGGAGAACCTAGTACAGACACCCGTTTTTCATTTTACCTCTCAGCTGAGAAACCTCCTCTGCCTTTGCAACAGCCTGGCTGAGGGTTTGTTCTTTTTCTTATAATTCTGGCCACACTTGCTTGGAAAGCTATATAATTTCTGTGTTATGTAGTCATCATTCTCTTTTATATGTGAGCTAATTAGTGTTAAAGAAAAGCACAGCGGAGCAGTATGGACCAGGCCAGGGAGCCAAATCATGGTGAATTTTACCTGTCTCAGTATCCATAGCTTTCTGGGCCATTAATTCGGCGATTTATAGGGTATAATGTTCTTGCATACTTTTTTTTTGTCCCAAAGTGTTATTTATCTCAAATAATATTTACATTTTTGATAATGTGTGTGATCTCCCAATTTAGAGTAAAAATAAGCTCCTTAGAGGATGGGACTAAGTTCTCACTTATAGTCTCCCTCTGTGGCACCTAATACATGATCTTGAACACAGGGACAGGTACAAGATCCTTGCAGACTAATTAAATCTCCTGTTTTAATCTTGGGAGTATAACTGTACTTACTCTCATATGATAAAAATAATAACTGAAAAATTAGGGCACAATAAAAAGTCAATGCCACTGCTTCCTAACATAAAGAAGGAAATATATTCTGTTCAGAATTTTATGTCCAAAAGCAAGTTTGAACTTAAAAACTTAATTCACAAACCATAATTGATAAAAAATGTTAGACACAAAATAAGAAACATTTGTAATTGGGAAAATAAGCATTTAAAAAAACACATTGACTACATTATAATTCAAAAGACGTAAAAGCCGGGTGCCTGGGTGGCACAGTTGGTTAAGCGACTGCCTTCAGCTCAGGTCATGATCCTGGAATCCTGGGATCGAGTCCCGCATCGGGCTCCCCACTCGGCGGGGAGTCTGCTTCTCCCTCTGACCCTCCCCCCTCTCATGCTCTCTCTGTCTCATTCTTTCTCTCTCAAATAAATAAATAAAATCTTTAAAAAAAAAAAAGACTTAAAAGCCTAGAATACTTTTTTTAGAAATCACTAAATAATAATGATAATGATAATAATAATAATATTAAATCTTTTCTCACTTAAAGCTGTAGAAGTACCAGTGTTTCAAATGTTGTATCAGAGGAAGGCAGAAATTTTAAATATCACTAAATGCTTTAAATGGGAAGCAAAAACTGGACACAAGTTTCTGTCCTTTAAAAAAACACAAGAATGTTGGTTTAAATTCTCTTTCCAGATTATTAGGGTGACAAATGCCCAAATTTTGATGTTACACTTTTTGATTCATTTGTCAATGTTGACAAAAACAAGTCATGTGAGCTTTTAACTCAACTACAATGAATCAGTTAAAAAAAAAAAACAGATGCTAAGAAGCAGTTTTCCTTTAAAAAAATACACCTTGGGCGCCTGGGTGGCTCAGTTGGTTAAGCGACTGCCTTCGGCTCAGGTCATGATCCCAGGGTCCCGGGATCGAGTCCCACATTGGGCTCCCTGCTTGGCGGGGAGCCTGCTTCTCCTGTCCCTCTGCCTGCTGCTCTGCCTACTTGTGCACTCTCTCTCTTTCTCTCTGTCAAATAAATAAATAAAATCTTTAAAAAAAAAAATACACCTTGCTCAGGGTACTTGGCTGACTCCACTGGTAGAGCATGTGACCCTTGATCTCAGCGTTGTAAGTTTGAGGCCTTTGTTGGGTGTAGAGATTACTTAAAAATAAAATCTTAAAAAATAATAAAAAAAATAAAAAGTACACCTTCCTCTAGAAAACATCTTATTACAAATTTATGTGGCTGTTTTATTCAAGGTTAAACCTGCCTTTATCTCAAGTACTGCAATATCTGATGATAAGTTGCCTTATAACGAAAGTACAAAAAATTCAGAAGATCTACTAATATCTGACTTTCACCATTGTCCCAGGCAGGGGAGAAACATGGCAATTAAAAAGAAATGCTTTTACGAGTTTTCAACTCTTAACACATGAGTTTCATTTTGAAGAATATATTCTTCATTATTCGTATTTTTCATTTTATATCTTTTTAACAAATGCCGTCTGAAAGTGGCAATTCATCCAAGTCTTCATTGCAATCTGCACAATTACTCTAGGAATTGATATTCCAACATTCAAAATTGATAGTATAAGAGCGACTATAATTAGCATAAAGCAGAACATTCCTTTGAGTGTTGTGGTCATATACCACATCTCCAGGAAATAGGATATATATATATATATATATATATATATAGTTTTATATGAACATCTTAAATGACATGGTCACTTAGATAAAATTTTTTTCATAAATTGCTAAAAAAATGAAAATTTTTTTTCATTAATTTCTATTTATTTTGAAATGGGTGATGGCTCTACACAGCGGGCTGTGCCTGACCTGAGTATGTTTAAATGTGTG
This sequence comes from Callorhinus ursinus, assembly GCF_003265705.2. NCBI lineage: Eukaryota > Metazoa > Chordata > Mammalia > Carnivora > Otariidae > Callorhinus > Callorhinus ursinus. The sequence goes on along the minus strand of NW_027397066.1, from coordinate 120,935,055 downwards.
TGCATATATATACATATGCAAATCCTGATAAAGTAGGACTAAAATTCCAGTTATACTTAGGTCATTACCATACATTATGTATGCATGCTCATTCATTCATTAGAAGTTTCTACTTTGATCTTATCCCATTCTTTGGTAATATACCTTCAAAATTTCAAATGCTATAGGGCAGCTTAGAAAGGATTTGTTAGCCACAAATGTATTATGCATCACAATGTACAACACAGTGCATTAAGAATAAAATATAAGCTGGCAGATAAGAATATCTCCATTTTCAGTTATCGGATATGCAAAAAAAATAATAATAGCAAAAACGTGGAACATGCTTCCTTGTCTTTTAGACCTCAAATCCACCATGCTGAATGGATTTTTATAGGGCATATACTTGTTCATGACCTCTAGTGTTAAGAAATTCTGTCATGTTTGAAAACTAGTCCCTGGTGGAGCCTGTGTCCCTGTTAATAGCTGAAAGGTCAATGAAGTTGCTAAACAGTTTGTATTTCTGTCAGGGTGGCTGTGCAGCAGAGGACTTGGCAGCTGGGTCAACAGGCACTGTGGGGATTTCTCAACCTAGGGGGCCCACTTGCATAAAACTTTGACTGATGAATTGGGACTAGACTGGCTTATTGGGCTAAAGCCTCTCTATTATGTGTGACTTTCTTTAGGATGGCAGAGCTGCCTGCCGGCTCCCTGAGACATATGTGAAGGATAAACAGAACCGATTTCCTCTTATGAAGTGAGTTTTTTTGGGGGGGGGAACAACCCAAAAAACAAACCACTCTTCAGCCTCTGGTATAATTAAGAGTAGGATGAAGATATTAAGAAAAAAATAAACAAAAGGCAGTAAGTAGGGCCATCGAGAGGAGGTGTGGGGAGGAGGTGGGGGGGGAGCAGTGTTTGATACTGGTCATACAGGGGTTTGGGGATACAACATTTCTGTGAAATGACCTCCCAAGCCTGGAATTTGTTTTGTTAATTTATAGACCTCTTAAGGGAAGGGTCTGTGTGACTTGGCTGGATAACAGATCAGCAATATGTTAAAATATAGTAAGACTGGGTACATAGTAATTAAATCAAAATGATTAAGAATAATTTTGTTTTACAAATTCCTGGAGAAATAACCCTGGAAACGTTTCAAAATAATAATAATAATAAAAAAAAAGTCATTTGGTCTCATCTGACACAAAAATTAAAGAATCTTTGGCAGAGGTGTGAAAAAAATTGTGTTCTACAAAAATAAAGCTTAGAAGGTTCGTAACTGTTAGAATTCTTTAATTTCCACCCGCAGGCACATTTGTTTGATTCTGAAAAGACTGAATTAAGAGCAAGCATCCAGGGCATGATTTGGACATTGGAAACTATGTATCAAGAGCTCTTGAAAGCTCCACAGACACCTTTACCCCAATGTTGGAAAGACAACCTTAAAAGTTAAGTGATCACCTGAAAATAATTCTTGAATGCATAGAATGAATACCAACAATATTAAAGAATCTACTTTATTTTAAATGTATGATTTAATCATCTTCAAAAGCACTCTGCAGAAATGGGAAAGGGGCAGAGTGATCATGTGCACTCCACTGATGGGCAAAGGGGCAGAGTAGGGTGAAGTAACTTGATGCAGGCTCCCCCAGTAAGGAAGATTCGGAGACAAGACCAGTTGCCTCCCTGTCCTGCCAGGATGGACTTGTTCCTAGTCTTGATTAGTCTTAGGCAGCACGACTGAGTGAAACTAAAATTATTGCCCCCCTCTTTTGTGCTCAGTGTATTCAGTCTGTTTTCTGGAACTACTGGCCAAAGGAGCTCCCCTGACCAGGGCCGGCAGGACCCTGTACTAGAGACTTTTCGGGACCCAGTGAGATGACTCAGCAAGCTGGGTGATTGGTATTGACTTGATCCTAACTCCACTCTCTGATGAGATGCAACTGTTTCACCTCTGAAAACATTCCTGAAGTGTGTTCAATGTTCTCACGTGGAGGAAAATTCACTCCTTCTCTACTTTTTTTTTTAAATGACTCCTGAGTTCTCCTTAAGGAAAACCGGGTGGTAGTCTTATTGGATTTTCATTTTTTTAAAATTATAAATAATGATACTTGATTTTTGTAACAGGTTATCTTGCCATCCTTTTTGAGATGGATGCCCACTGTAAAATGATTTTAAACTTATGTAAATGATTATGTAACATATAGCCTTAGACCAAATTGTCCTTACAGACTGAGGTGGTAATGCTGGAACCTCATCTGCTTTTGCCAAAATGACTTCAGAATATTGTAGATGGTTTTTAAACTCCTTTGTCTTCTTTATAGGTGAGTGTGTGTGTGCGTGTGTGTAGGGAAAAACAGAGAACATAAGTCCTATGGTCAGTAAGAATGTAACCTCTATGACATGTAATACAGAACATAAATTAAAAAAAAAAAAAAAAAAAAAGCCCAACATGGAGCTCAATGTGGGGCTTGAACTCACAACTCCGAGATCAAGACCTGAGCTGAGACCAAGAATTTGCTACTTAAACAACTAAGCCACCCAGGCACCCCAAACATAAAAATTTTGTAATTCGTTGTTACTCTCTTCCAGAACCATGAGTCAAGGGCTGTTTGAAAGTAGTGATTCTGAAAACATTATTCTAACAAGTCTGGGGACTCCTCCACAATAATATAATTAACCTAAGATTTTAATTTGAGTTAGATTTTTGATATAACAAGAAATGTCTGTAACAAGAAATGTTTTTTTCAGTTGATGAGGCCCTTTCTTCAAATTCTCCCTCCAAAGTTTTGGAGAAACAATTTGGCTCTGAAGCAGACATTCTGAACACTGCTACGCTAGTAATTAGCTTGTGTTTCTAAAATAATCTCGGTCACATACACTAAAGTGTCTGCTTATATAGAACTTCAACTCATCTAGGGAGAAACACTATAATAATAAACGTTGGCATCCAAATTGAAACAGCATGAGGCTCCCAACAAATGTTTATGAAAACATTTGTTTTCTTACAGTCAGCTTCATTTTGAAATCTATGTCTATGTCTGTGTACAAGGACAGTGTGTTTGGGACTCTGTAACTCCCCCCACCTTCTGAAAACCAAACACACATCTTAACCCTGGCCCCACACGTGACAGGACTCACCAGAAACAGGCACCATAATGAGAAGTCAGGCCTTTCAGGTATGTCACTCTGAGACCACCCTACTAGAGGAGGCCCCAAGATCACAAAGCCAAGGTCCCTTATGGAAACCCTGGTAATTAGACACTAATAATGGATGGAAGGTGTAAAATTCACCTCAGCTCACCACCAGCAGACTAAACAATCCAGATGAAGAGAGAAAGATTTTGTGAGAAGGAGGAAGAATTCATGATAAGACTACCTGGAAGCTTGTGAAAGCGTATCAACTTTGACAAGCATGATGGAATAATGACTATTAGGAAATGAAGGGCATTAGATCTGAGTGAAATCCCTAGACAGCATTAGGAATCAGGAGAATGCTGCTACTTTGAGTTTTGTTCTTAATATTGCCGACTTCAACCATCACCAGAGAATCTGATATTTTTTTTCTTTCATTATTTTTCTTTTCACAAAGAGGGCATTCGTTGCACACCCAAGGAGAAAAAAATCTCCTACAATGCATAGATGGGTGCTTCTCTTACTGTGGAAGAAAATGTGTATTGTCACATAGAGGAGGAACACAACCAGAGCGTGACAGATGAATATATGTGACATGCCGACAGACGATTTAGAATTGATTACTCCTCTTTTTGTTCTCTAGTACCAACGTCAACTTACACTTTTCTCAAGAAAGACAGTGTTTTGTGGTATGGGAAAAGGATGAAAATCTCTATTTTGTTAGTCTGTGATTTTTCAGGAAAAACCTACATCATAACTTACAAATAATATGTTTGAAGTGTAACTAAATTCATGCTTTTAGCAAACTTTTTAGGTTATTAGAATGTATTCTTCTAAGAGAGACTTGAAATATGGGAATTTAAATATGCAAATGGGCTCATGAAGATAAGTTAGTACAGAGAGAATTTGAAATTCATAGCATGGTGTAGCGACAGTCTGACAACCATGTGTTCAACAGTAGTGGTATCTGAGGACACCCTAGGTTCTGTTAACAGTTATTTCTAAGCTGATGACTAATATCTTTTTGATAATATATAATTTTAGCAGCTGCTGATAGTTCTGCCTTTATCCATTAAATTAACAACTGACTAACTATGATTCAAGATAATGCTGTTGTGATGGGTGGGTGGAAAGGAGCAGGGGGGATAAATATATTTTTTAAAAAATTCAACGTTCAAGCGTTCCTCTTGCTGGGGTAAATGACAACATTTCTTCAGTTTCCATTTGTTTTGTCACAGAGGCCTGCATGAGAGCTGTGAGCTGTCAGATAGTTTTGAAATGAGGCTCAGATGTTGAACCGCCAAATAGCTTATCTTGATTACCTGATGAAAAAATCATACTGAACAGCTGTAATGTCTGCCAGTATGGTTCAAGTTTTCTAGAAAGAACCCGAGGGTTTGTTGCTTCCACCATGAAAGCTAAAGCCACAGCCCTACATAGGGTCCTTCTCCAGCATGTAACTGAGGACGCTGATTCCACAAATAGAATGCTGCTCTCTGATGGCAACAAGAATGACATGAATCTGTGGACACAGTAAGGCTTTAAAGTCCAGCAGAGTCAAGTCTAGACCTCATAGACTGGAGCTGAGGGTCCTCCCAGGACAGCACTTAGCATATGCACATGGCCAAAGTGTTCATCTTTGTTGACTGCTAATTGGAATTTGTCATCACCAATTTGAACACAGTAAAACAACTTGGAGAAACATTACTTTGACTTAAAGGAATATGAAGAGATCTCACCTTTTGGGATCTACAATTTTGTAGAGTTTTCCATTGTGAGTCTGGGTCATACTTTTACTACTTGATAGAATATAAACTTCACCTGTGAAGAGAGAATTACAGTAAGTTAATTTACAGTATCACAAGGCCTTACTGCCTATTGCCTAGGCAGATATTTTATATAAATCAATAGGTGGATATTTTAGATTTATTTTTTATATCTATTTGTAGATCTATGTATATATGTATGTGTGGGTATATGAGTATTTGTGTGTGTGTGTATCTATATCTATCTGTATTATCTCTGTATATCCTCCAGGAAGGTCACTTGCCTAAAGATGATGAGTTTCACAGTGCATCCAGAATCCAATCACTTCTCTCTATATCCTACCACTGTTCCAGAGCAAGCAGATACCAGTTTCTCCTGGATTAGGGCAGTAGCCTTCTAACTGATCTCCCTGCTTCTACTCTTGTTCTTCTATGTTTAATTTCAACATACCAACCCCAGAAATTCTTTTAAAGCAAGTCAGATCATTTAATTGGTTCACGCTCCTTTGCTTCAATACCTCCAATAGCTTCTAATCTCTCTTACAGCAAAATTAAGTCCCGACAGTGGCCTGTGATGCCCCCCTTTATTGCTCTGTCTGCCTTTATCTGCAATGTCACCCTCTTGTTCCCTCCTCCCTAGTCTCGCTAGCCTCTTGACTTTGTACACAGGAGGCACCTGTCGCAGGCTCCTGTGTAAGGTCCCCGCTGTTTCAGGCTCTTCCTGTCCCAGGCTCCTGACTCAGTTCCTATCTCAGCTGCTGTTCCAGGCTCTACCTGTCTCAGCATCTGTCCCAAGTTGTCCCAGGCTTCTGTCCTTCGCTAGCTCTCCCTTAGGTTGACTTTCCCCCCTCCTTCAAGGCTGTACTTAAATATCATAATATCATCTTTCCTGACTGCACTATCTAAAATTGCACTTCTCCCAACCCTAGAGGTAGCAATCTCTAACCCTCTTCACAAGGGGATTTTTCTCCAAAGCACTTATTACTAATTGACACTGTATGTATATATATCTAGCTCCATTTACTTGTTATTGTCCTTCTCCTTTAAAATATAAAATTTATGTCTCTTTATCTGCTGCTGTATCCCTAAAAGCTTTGCACAGAATAGGTGCTCAATAAATATTTGTAGCATGAGCATTGAGAGGCAAGTTTTATCTTGATTTATTCTGCCCAAGATCAAAAGGTTTGGTTACTACGTTGTTATTATTAATTGATAATTGGAGGCCAGATGGAATCCTTTTAATTTAAGCTTTTTAAAACAAATATATTAAAGTAAATTATTTGGGAAAAGAGAGACCCTGATGTTCATCCCAACTCTACCTCTTTAATTCTTGGTGTTGGGCTGTGTTATCGATGATGAAACACAACAGAGGAGAGAACCACTCTTGTTTAGTACCACCACTTCCATAGAATTCACTGCATAGCATGGATCGCATGAATAGGGACTTATAAGCTGTATTTATGATGATATGCTTATAAGGCTTTAAAATTCATATTTGGTTCTCATTCATGAAGTAGTCCTTGATTTAGTCTCTATTTCTCTATTCCACTCTATTATGGGTTTTGTTTTTTTTTTTTTTAGCACATTCTACTACTTTCTTACTTCTGGAAGGGATGTTATGGGTTTATACTAAGAATGCAGACACAACAGAAAAAATAAAAATGAAGTTAGGAAGCAAAGGAATGTAAGCAAAGAAAAATTAATATTTATTTTGTCAAGTACTTTATACTATTTATTTCACTTAATCCTTACAACAAACCTCCTGGTTTATAGCTAAAAAAACCAAAAAAACAAAAACAACAAAAAAACACACACATAGAAAAAACAGACTCTCAATACTTTTTGTTTCAAAAAATGCAAAAACCTACTCATTTTCTTTATGGCTCTTAGTTTTTTTAATCTTCTTAAAAAAATTTAAAGTTTTATCTATTTAAGCAATCTCTACACCCAACATGGGGCTTGAACCCACAACCCCAAGATCAAGAGTAGCACACTCCCCCCACTGAGCCAGCCAGGCACCCGCTTTTTTAAAAAAGTAATCCCTATACCCCACATAGGGCTCAAACTCACAACCCTGAGATCAAAAGTTGGATGCTCTATCAACCTAGCCAGCCAAGTACCCCCATGTGGCTCTTAATTAAAGCCAAAGAGTTTCACATTAAAGCATAATTCAGTGAAGACATGTTTAATTTTTTTTAAAAGATTTTATTTATGTATTTGACAGAGAGACACAGCCAGAGAGGGAACACAAGCAGGGGGAGTGGGAGAGGGAGAAGCAGGCTTCCTGCGGAGCAAGGACCCGGATGCGGGGCTCGATCCCAGGACCCTGGGATCATGACCCGAGCCTAAGGCAGAGGCCTAATGACTGAGCCACCCAGGCGCCCCAAGGCATGTTTAATCTTATTATAAAGTATACACGATGTTATAGCTTTTGGACACTACGGATTGTATATGCTTCGTTTGTTAGTTCTGCTCCCAACATAGTATTAAGTGCAGATAGATGTTTGGGTATTTTAACCAATGGTGGTGACACTAACAGGATGATTGATGGTGAGTCATTTGCAGTAAGGTCTGGGGAAATCAGAATGATTCAGTCACAACATCTAAATATTCATCTCTAACTCTGCCACAAACAATTTAATCCTCATTTATATTTTAAAACGAGAGTTTGCCAATGAAATTTAAATTACATAACAGGATTTCAATGAGAAAGAGTTATCTCTTTGGTTCTTTTGAGTGAGCTAGGAGATATCGAGGGTAAATTAATTGTAAATGTTTTCAATTCTGGAATAAGAAAAGAAGGGATTGGAGGTCTCTTCTTTAAATCATTATATTCCTGTAGTTCTGAAATGCATGTCAAGTCCCTGTTAACCTAAGTGAATGGCATGGAACTATTCCTGGTGAATTCTGCATCTGATGTAATAAAACCAAAGCTGGACTTCTAGGGAAAATATTCTGATTTTGGGACACCTAAGTGGCTCAGTCGGCTAAGTGTCTGCCTTCGGCTCAGGTCATGATCATAGGATCCTGGGATGGAGCCCTGTGTTGGCAGGGAGCTTGCTTCTCCTCTGCCTGCCGCTCCCCCTGCTTGTGCTCTCTCTGACAGATAAATAAATAAAATTAAAAAAAGAAAGAAAATATTCTGATTTAGATGGGAAACACAACTCTTCTTTCTTAAGACCCAAAATTCATCTCCGAGGCTAAAGGAGCATAATGGCCATGGTTTGTTTGGATGCTGTTCTTTAAGTAGAGTCATTATGAAAGCTACATTTATCTCTATAATTTAAAATTTGGAGCATTTTCACTCTTTGATGGCATTCTAATTTCAACTTCTCTTTGCTTGTAAGCTGTGCACATTTTGATAACATACCAACAAATATATTGTATGTTATCCCATAGATCATCATCCAGAAGATAATTTTTATTCTGTGCAAAAGCAGATCTACAAATTCAGCTTATCATGTACAAACTGCATGCCCCAATGCACAAAATAAAATAAAATTAAAAATTCAGAAATAGAGGATAAGGTGAGGCCGAGATTTTTCTTTATTTAAAGAGACACAGATAAGTGGAAAGGCTTTCAGATAGAGAATAGAAACAAATGACTCAGATTTATCTAAAATATCGGTAGGCATTTATGATTTTCTTCTCTTTAGGACTCAAAAATTCTCTTTTGTTCTTGCCTTCCATTTTCCTGCTTTGTTACTTTTATATTTTTGGAGTGGAAATAAGATGTGAAAACCCCCAGAGGAAGGTCACTGGGAGAGAATACATAGCTGGGCCATCTCTAATCTCCAGAGTAGGTCACCCTTGCTGCGGGTTACATCGCCAGCAAATGGAGGGCAAGACTGTTACACTTATTCTTCAGAGCAAAACAAAGCCTCTCGGGCTAGGGAGTGAGAACGGAACGCCACAGAAATAGTTTGTACAGTACCTAATTCATCTTCTCCAAATCCCAGTATGTGACCTGAAAAGTAACCTCTACAGGAACCACTGTTGCCGAGACAGAGTGGTTTTTCTTGCCATTGCTTGCTCACAGGACTTTGCTGGAGGGTTAAGAAATTCCTACAACAAAAAGATACCGTAAACTTACAGTGAAAATATGCTTTTGCTTAAAAAAAAAAAAAACAACACAATAAAATGCTTAGAATTAAGGTCACAATGAATAGTTGTGCCATAAACCTGGCTTCTAAAAGGAAAAATAATATAGCCCATAATGTGTGCGAATACCGTGAAATTCTCATGTGGGGAGAAAGTACTTAAAGATAGTATTTTGTTTGGAGGGGGGCACTAAAAGTACCTGAGTATGAGAAAAGCCCTCCCCTTCATCCAGAGAATGATACTTCCTCTCCAGGACTAGACTCCATGCTGTGCTATTAATCAGAGAGAGGGACAGGGGGAAGATCATGGGGTCAGTAAACTTTTCGAGTTCCTTTTAGCGACCAAGCATAGCAGTGCTGCCATATGCCTGAATGCCAGTGACTTGGGAAACAAGATTCATAATTTGGGTTTCATCACTAAGGGTTCCTGAGAATTATCCACACAATGACCTCTAAAAAGGAGGCTAAAATTTAATTGTGTAGTATTCTTACTGATAGAGACTAATTAAGTTCTGTTGCTAAAAGTTCTGAAAGTCTGGCAAAAACAAAAATCCTTAGCCTTCCAATTTCCAAATAATTTGGAAAATATTTACACAAGTCATGTATAACAATAGTTTTCAAATTACTCATTGTCACGGTAAATTTATGTTAGGATGAAGGGAAAAGCCTACATAATATGAAAAGTCCATCTGAAGACTTCTCTGCTCTTAAAAATTACTTTATGAACTTAATCAGATTTGTTTAAAAAGCATCTCTTAGGAAGTTCTTTAATTAAACCACCATACATAATGAAACAAAAAGGAAATAATAATGTTTATGTGTGTCCCAGACCTGACCCCCAAAGAGAAACAATCATTTGAGTATTTTATGACAGTTTGCCCACTAATCAATGGATATGTCATTTGATACATCAAATTGTGGTATCAGGAAACCTACCCATTACGGTCTCCAAACACATAGCTTCCATACAGTCTTTCAGACTGGCAGCCTCGGTAAACAAATCCACCAACCAAAGGACCATTACTGAATGGCTTGAATTCTAAAAGTGATGGCTCACTTTCTGGAAAGAAATAAACATAACATTAGATCAAATGAAACATTTTTATGAAATAAAAGTAATGGAGGTCAAGTAATATTATTACGATAATTTAGGCTAAATTTGAAATGTGTTCCATAGTACACAAGATGAATCCTGTTCTAGATATTTAGTAAAAATAATTAAGTTTCTTTGCTTAAATAGTATAAAATATAAAGAGCTTCCATGTGCAGCTTACTGAAATGGGAACGCTCTACAAATGTTTGCTGTTATAATTGCCACCCATACTAAATTTTCAATGAAATTAGAATCTGGATATTTTGGAAATCATGGTTATTTACTTAAGAACCAAAAGACTTTAAAAAATAATAATTGTTTTAAAATTGATTTTTTTTTTTGTAGAAATGCTTCTTCATATACTCAGTAAATTAAGCCAGACCTCTGTCAAGTTATATAAAATGTTTGAAAATTCATATTTTAATGAAAATAAAAGTATAGGGCGCCTGGGTGGCTCAGTCGTTAAGCGTCTGCCTTCGGCTCAGGTCATGATCCCAGGGTCCTGGCATCGAGCCCCGCATCGGGCTCCCTGCTCCGCGGGAAGCCTGCTTCTCCCTCTTCCACTCCCCCTGCTTGTGTTCCTGCTCTGGCTATCTCTTTCTCTGTCAAATAAATAAATAAAATCTTAAAAAAAAAAAAAAGAAAAGTATAGTACATAAAAGGTCTTTAAAACCACACTTGTATATTTAAAAACATTGTCACTCAAGTGATATCTTCATTTAAACTATTTTAATAGTTTTGTTTATAGAATTGTATGGTTAACGATGTCTACTGCCACTGTTCTTTTTAATTACATGTGTATAGTTACATATCTCAGTCTTTCCATGCATGTCATTATATACTTGACTATGCATACGCTGATTGCAATGGAAAAAATCTAAAGCCAGTTGCAAATTAATCTGAAAATTACTTATTATGTGCTTAATGTCAAACAAGTCATTATCAACAGGCAGTATTTTAAGCAAAAGCTTTTGTGGGAAGATGGTAATTTTAAAGTAATTCTCCCTTCCCATGTGGTTATGGTGACTGTATTATAAAAAGAAGAAAAGATTAAGTTTTAACTACTTCACTGAGAGGCAGCATAACTGAATGATTGGGGTCATGAACTCTGGAATCAGTCAACCTGGGTTCAAGTCCAGACCTTGCCACTTTATGTTGTATGATAATTAACCTTTCTGTGTCTCACAGAGTTGTTCCTCCAATGAAAGGAGTCAAGTTTATAAAGTTACTACAGGGGTGGGCATGTAGTAAGTACTGTGGATGTGGTTATTTGGTTTTTATTTTTGTTTTCTTCTTTATTGAAGTAAAAATGACAAAGTTGTAAACTATTTAAGGTGTATATCGTGGTGATTTGATATACGTATATGCTGTTAGAGGACTCTGTGGATGGGTTTTCAAAACATAAATGCAAGGCTACCAATATTGTAGCCAGTTTCAGCAGAACCCCAATTAATGTGATTGGAGACTTTAGTTTAATCTGCATAAATATAGCCAAATTCCATCAAACCAGTGTCTCATAAGATTTTTTTTTCAAACCATATCATTCTTTGGTTTGGTTTTTATAAGATACGTGCACACACACACACACACACAACACAGGAATACCTGGAAAAAAAAATAAAGTAAAATAACTGAATACCACATGAACTAACACAGCTGCTTTATTCCTGGTGGTAAATAAATATCTGTATAGAATGAGTAAATAGAAGGAGCAATCAATTTAATAATCTTAATCTACTGTGTTCCCTGGATCATAATAATTTTGATATATTGCTTCCTCCAAAAGTAGTAAATACTAAAACACTAAAAAATATTAAGTTTTTGGACTTCATTATTATCCAACTTTATTTTGTATATGCATCTCTATAACACTCTAGTAATCATGTTATTAAAAATAATGTCTAAACATCCCATTTTCATGACTTGGGTAAATAACATGTTTTTACAAGTCTATTATGTTTTCTCTAAAATAAGCACTTTAATAAAATTACATTCTTATTTGAGACATTATTTTTCTAATTGCTGAGACTAGCATATTGGGTGTGCTAGTTTCAGCAATTTCTTACCTTTAACCTGTTTTTTCTGCTGTCTATAAGATGTTAAGACAAGTCCTCCTTTATATATTAAATAAATAGAAATTATTCATTTTGACTCTCAGATGAGCAAAATATAAACAGCTAATTTTTGAAGGTTCATTAAATTTTGGGACCTACAGAGTACACTTCAATCCATAGAAAGGTTAATTACCCAAATGGAATTCCTAGGGCTTGTAAGCGTCACTGGACCTTTAAAAACTCGTGCAGTTTACTCCCTTACCACTGTTAGGTCAGTGTTTTTATGCTTTCCCAAATGCTCATTTTGTAGAAATCCTTTTCTCTTCAATTAATGTATTAAAATAAAACAAGGCCCAAACTAAAGCCAAATCAACAAATTATGCTCTACTTACCATAATCTTTCCCTTTTATTATCTGTAGGATTCTGGCTGATGATCTGTTCTTTCCATTGGAGTCTGAACAAAGTATTGTTAAATTGATGTTTATATCAGTGGGATGTCGGTCCACAGCACATCTGCGTAACAAAAGGAGGACATCCATGAATTCTTACCGGGTCTTTTCTAAACTCAGACTGGAGATTTCTGACATAGGAACCCTTTGTGAGCTGGCAAGGACCCTGTGGTCTATTTCGTTTGGATCCTCAACAAAAACATTCAGATTTGTTTGTTAACTCTGCTGAAGCTAAATGACCTCTGGAGAATATTTCCTAATTTCTCTTGGTATCTCTCTCTAGTATGAATGTGCACAGTGACTTAAAACATTTGTTAGTGTGTTATTAAGGACTGCCACATATATAATACACTGGTAAGGTATGAGAGCCCGCGCTACCATCAACTCACATCTGCAACACACAAAATAGAATTAGTTTTGGTATTACTTTTGTGTTTTTTTACATGGGATTGCTATATTCTAAAGCTCAGGCTGCTCTAACAAAGGAAAGAAAGTGTATGCTAAAATTTAGGGGATAAAATAAAGCTGGTCCCACAACCACTGAAGTCTTTTATATTAACTATGTCTTCATGTCACTCTCAGTCTGGAACTAGAATATTTCCATGACTTAAGCCATTGACTGTAAATTCTACGAGCACAGGGACCACTTCCAGCTTCTTTATCACTGTATTCTTGTTACCTAATTCAAACCCAGGGATATAAAAGGGGCTCAATATTTGTTGAATGTTTAAGTCCATGAGGGACTGGGCATGTGGAGTTTGGTTTGGGATAAGAATGAAGCTGTATAATACAATTTTTGAAGATCTCACAAATGTGGAAAACAGTGTTGCATTGTTTTCAGGTTTCTCAACTTTGATATTATTGACATTTTGAGCCAGATAATTCTTTGAGCAGGGGACTGGAAGGTGGAGGAGAGGGAAGGTTCTGTACTGAGCATGTAGGATGTTTAGCAGCATCTCTGGCCTCCAGCCACTAGATGTCAGTAGCAGGAACCCCTCCAAAAATGTTCCTAGACATTGTCAAATGTTTGCTGGAGGCAAAATCATCCCATTGGCAATCACTGTTTTAGGTCAACAAAATACATTAATGACTTGACAACCGAACCAAACCATTGGGACTATTAAATAAACTAGAAAACAAAACAACCTGAGAGTAAGTTCTGGGTCTTAAGAGATGTTAGGAGTCATGTGTAGCAATCATCTCAACAGTAACAACAACTACAAAACAAAAATTGTTGCATCCAAATGATCCCATTCATAATAGGGAAACTATAAGCCTGACCTGTCAAAGATGAGTTAGTTGTTCTGTGGCAACAGTCCCTTTATTGTCCTCTTTAATTCAATGATTCACAGAGTACAATGCCTGGCAGGGAACAGGACACAGACGTGATGTGACTTAAGGTGGAACTAAATCCATACAGGAGGAGAAATTTTTCCCATATTGTCTTCCTTTTAAAGATGGAGAAACTATGACAAAAGAAGGTTTGATCTCTTTCTATCAGGAAAAGAGCAAATCTGGAAGGAAAGCCCAGGTCTCCCAAAGGTGGAGATGCCATCAGGCCTAGCTCTGGCTGAATACCGTGGCCACTGAGAGCCACTTAACCCCTCTAACCTTTAGTTTCTTATGGAAAAAAAGAGGTGGGACAGTGAAACTTCTCTGTATGATACCCTATGGTGGGTCCATGTCATTATATATCTGTCCAAATCCACAGAATGTACAACCCCTAGTGAACCCTAATGGAAACTCTGGACTTTGGGTGATAATGATGTGTCAGTATTGGTTCATCCATTGTAACAATGTCCCACTCTGCTGGGGGATGTTGCTAATGGGGAGGCTATGCCTGTATGGGGGTCAGGGGGTTTATGGGAAATATCTATGCCTTCTGCTCAATTCCAGCTACCACTGAGTACTGCTGAGAGGCATAAATAAGATAATGTGCGTTAGATACTTAGCTCAGTACTCTGCACCTAGGTGCTTAATACAATCCAGCTTTACTTCTAGCCAATAATTGTTTTAGTTTCCTTTCTGCTTTATTAAATCTTTCTCTGCTTGAAATGCTCTTGGAGGGAGGCACGACTTCCCTTTAGCCCGCTGCTGCCAGAGGAGGTAAGACACCATGGCACAGGCATCCTGCCATATGCAAGGTCTGAAAAGGGCCTCACCCTGTGTTTTTGCACTGAGGGCCCAGGACCCCCGGGAAGGTTGCACGAAAGCTCCAGTGAGACTGTGGTGACTCAGGCTGCTCAACTTCAAAGTGCTCTTTGCGGTGGTATCTGTGAGTTCTGAGCTATAGGAATGGAATGTGACAGTTTCCTCCACATCCTGAACCCACCTTAAGTATTCCCTGTCGCAAAGATTTTAAGATCTGCTGAGATGCCAAAAAGGAAATGAACTGTAGACTTGGACTTTGATGGAGGGGAGATGAAGGGCATGAGGGATTATAAAAATAAAAAGTTTGAGAAATACTCACCTTGCACATAGTGAACACTCAATAAACATTAAATAGCAATAATAACTTAGCTAGTAAATGAATGAATGTGGCCAAATATCCCGTAGTATGAACAAGAGACCACAGATTGGATGAAGCTTTCATCATGGAATTGCTATATTATACTTCATAGCATTTTTTTAAGTGTACTCCAAATTTATCACTGTACGTACATCTTAGTACTCCTTTCTTTATAGTTATTATAGTAAACCATCAATATGAATTCCTTTAGTATCTATAAATTTTTTTCAAGTGAAAAAATGTTAACATTGAGCTCAACTCCTTACGAACTGATAGTGCATCATCATACGTTAAGTAAAGCTATGATAAGAACTATAATTTATTTAAAACCTACCATGTATTTCAGGCACTCTACTTTGTACTTCAATCTAGATTTGTAGTAAATCATTATAGCCTCTTTGCAAGGTAGCTATTACCACCCCGATTTAATGTGTATGGAAATGGGGCACCTCTTGGTTCCGGCTCAGGTCATGATCTCAGTGCGGTGATCTCAGGGTGGTGAGATGAAGCCCCTTGCGGGGCTGGGTGCTCAGTGCAAAATCTGCTTAAGACTCTCCCTCACCCTCAGCCCCTCCTCTCTTCTCTCTCTCAAATAAATAAATCTTTAAAAAAATGAAAATAAAAAAATAAATGTGTATGGAAATTTTCATTTTGGAGGGCTTAAGGAGAAAATCTAGAAGGTTTATTATCTCTCTAAATTTGAACAACTGAAGTCTTAATCATTACACCTGCCCAACAGCATTTATCTAATAACACTCCAGAACCTTAAGGCAATTTTTCTCCATGAATCTGTCCTTTTCCATATGTCTAACCTGCCTTCTCAATCTGCTTCACACATTAATAGAAGAAAGAGTGCTCAGATAATGAGCTGGTGTGATTCTGGGGGCGCAACCTTGGCACGACCTCTGTGCCTGGACCCCTCTTTCTTTTCCCAGGTCCCCAATCCCGGCCTGGCTTTACAGCAGAGGCACGAGGACAGATCGTGTTCTCACCTGCCTGGATCATGCAGGCCGTGGGCAAACACTTCCGGGGGCTGGTTGGTGCTGTTGAAGTGCGGGTTGCTCCGTGGTATGGAATAAGGCACGTTGCACATATCCGTGTCCACGTCCAGCCGGAGCACCGAACCTGTGAAATCACTGAGATATTGGAGGACAAGGTTCAGTGTTTCTGCTTTTGTTATGTATTTCACCTAAACCAAATATAAGGAGGTTGCCCTACGGTCCAAAGAATCATTCCCTCATTTGAGACAAAATTATTTAAAGTTACAAATTCCGAATCGTGGGAAATGCAACCAGGGGTAGGTTGGCTTCAGACAAGCGGCAGCACCGCGATGCAGCTCGATAGTGGCCGAGGACGGCAGCATCAAGGGCGTGCCACATTTTGCAACTGCTCTTTATGTTTTGCCAATCCATGCACTTTATGCTCCCGCAGAAGCGCCGCAGGACTCTGAGTCCGGCCTGCAGTGTGGCCGCGTTCGGATGCACGCGCTCGAGCGTGCGGAGGGAGCTGTGCCTTTCCCAGCCTGTGTATCCCGCAACCCACGCGGCACTAATGCACTTTAGAACATCTGGGTACAGCGACTTCCAAAAATACCATCATCGTATGGCTAAATTCCTCTTCATCTTATAAAAGTTAAATATTTAACCAAGGCGACATAATTCAAAGACAGTTTTTTTTTTTTTTTCCCAAAGACAATTCTTAACTCACCGGCTCTGACACACCCCCACCCCCACCCCCGCGGCTGGCTGACACTTCAAACATTCTTTCTTTCTTTCTTTCTCTCTCTCTCTCTCTCTCTCTTTCTTTTTCTTTTTCTTCCTTCCTTCCTTCTTTCTTTCTTTTTCTTTCTTTCTTTCTTTTTTACCTTAAACCATCCATTTCTTCCATATCATCCAGTGTGATCATCCCATCACCAAGAATGACGTATAAAAAGCCCTCGGGACCAAAGAGCAGTTGCCCTCCTAGATGCTTTCTGTGGAGTTCTGCGACTTCAAGAAATACTCTGGCTGTTCTCAAATCAACTTGATGGGGATTTTTTCTACATCGTGGGGAGGAAGCAATATTATAATTGTTAAAGATGTAAGGTGAACCCACCAGAAAGTAAACCGTACACAAATAGGGGAGAGACAGCGTGTAAATAAGGAAACATATGCTTAAAATGGATCTAATAAAAATTCCCGATAGATGACATTATTTTCTATGTTTCAGAAGAGGCATGTAAGCTGAAAGAGAACTGAGGAAAAGTGCCAAAGCTACCATTTCTCTCAGTTCTCCTTAAGGACACATATGTGGTTTTCAGCAAGAAGGAGATTGTGGTTTAATTACTGTCACCTTAACTTCTAAAATAATTAGGAAGAGATAATGAGAAAATAAGACTGAAAAATATTTATGCTTCAGGGCATTTTAGTGATACCTGGATACTGTGTATTCCACAACTCGAAGAATGTGGTCATGAGGCCCGATAGCCCACCGTTCTTGGTTGGTGGTATAAGACACATAGAGCTTTCCATTTTTCTTGTAATTGGGATGGAATGCAAGGCTTAGCAGACCTCTTTCATCTCCTCCCTGCAGTCAAATGAAAAACACAAAGAATTGTGAAGTTAATTATGTTCTTTATTGTGTTTCAACGGGAACCCCAAAAGAGTCTCTCTCTTTCTTCTGGATAATCTTTGCCCAAACTCTTTTCTTTTCTTCCTTGACTACTGCACAAAAAAGGATTATAAAACATTTCACTTTACAGAACTCTTTAAGAGTTAGAACAAGACAATTGTCTTGTGTGGTTATCTATGCACAAGACCCTTACACCACTTTTGTCAAGTGATTTGTGTATGCAATCTCGGGAAGCTAGGAAGACAAGTTTAAGTGCTACGAAGAATTCTTTGCCGGGTTACTAGGTTGCTTGTAGTTCATAGAAGACAAATAAAAAGGTTCATAATCAGCAGTCACTTCTAATCCAAGTCTCCCAAACCTAAAACACAGTGTGGGCTGCCAACTCCCACTGTCTTGGCAATATGTTTAGAAAACAGTTAAATTGCTTGTGTAATATGTAAACCTTTGTTTTACCCTGGAGGCATCTACATCAGTTGTCACAACGATGGTGGTCTGTTCATCATAACTAGGTAATAAGCAGCCTTGGCCTATCTACATAGGAATGAGGTATTTTTACATGTATCTTTCACAGCATAGAGCTTTTCTTTATAGATGGATGGAGAAATGGGAGCAGAGCTAAAAACCAGGGCTGGCATGGGGGTGGGAGAAATACTAGAGAGGAAAGGGAACACTAGGAAATAAAAGAAAGATCCTAAACAACTTTCTTTGTTATTATATGAATGTCAAGAATTGTATATGTTAGGCATGCCAAATGCTGTAACAATTAAAACATCATCATGTTCTTAAATAGAAAGGCATTTTATCTTTATTTTCTGCTAATTCAGCTTGATGAAACTCAATATGGTCTGAACATTTGTTTTATCCCACAAGTAGTCTAGGGATTTCTATAATGAAATTAAAGTATCTGAAATTATCTAGATCAGAGTTTTAAAGTTCAAAGTCTAGTAAGCTAGTGAGCGCTTTCTCTGTAGTCTGAGGAGTTATCCAAACTGGTGAAAAATGTGACATGGAAACTGTATGAAGCAACTCCTCCTAGTACATCACCTTTACCCACGTGATTGCATCACACACCACGTCTCCTGTGGCGAACAGCTGGAAGCGACCCCTTAGGAGTCTTACAGGAGGGAAATGATCTCCAACACTGCGACTTCTTCACAAGGTCACGCTCAGTAATGGAAGCACCCTCATGTTCTTCTCCCCCAGAAGAGCTTGTGTTACTACCAAAGCAAAGAGCTGTGTGTGGTTTGGATTCTACATGGATTGAAGAGTTTAACATTTTAGGCATAAAAGCTCACTTAAAGTCAACTTTGCTTGATTTAGCTCTTGGCCTAGAGAAAAACTGCTTCAGATATATGCCATCCAAAGTGGAGACATCCAAACTTTAAGAGCGTGTAAATACTAAAGTGGATGTAAATATCCCAGCACTACCAAAACATTATTCAAGTGTCAGAAAAGTCAACCTCTTCATCTACATGTCACAATATGCTTAGTATGAATTTCAATGAGAACAATCTTCTTGAAGGGTATGGCTCTAGGATCTAATGACTATGATTAATGAAAATGAGTCTCTTTTTCAGTTTATCTTATAATGATTTTAATATTGATTGGATGTTGCTGTTTTTTAGTATTTTCATTAAACAAATATCTCTTCTTAGGATACATTGAAAGCTGGGATGCATAACTAAGGACTGGTTGTAGAAAAGCACATTTAAACCGCTTTGACGGATGGATAAAAAAGCCGAGGGGTGGGATTTAGTTTGTGATTAATTCCTCTTCCGAGTGTATTTCACTTTAAAGCTGTGAGTGCAGGGTAAGCACTTTATGCCCACTTCACAAATATTTGTGTTCCACTATAAGAAGCTTTTGCTGAAAGTAGTTCTTTTGTAGTTTTTAATCAAATCATCTGAAATACAATTTGAGTTGGAGAGCAGCATGGCTTAAAACCGTGCTAACTGCTTTTCAGGAATTAGGAATGTAGAATTCATGCACCGTAGAAAGATGGGGAAAGAGATTTAAACAAATCCATAAGTGACAGAAGACAATTGTTACTTCAGAGATTCACCTATTGCATGAATGAATTTGGGGGCATCACTGCATTTGTTGAAGTGCCAAATACGGAAACAGAATGAGACGTTGTAGGTTGTAGGATTGTAGGATTTCCATTTGTTTAATTATTACATATGATTTCGTATTTTTAAAGTCAACTTCCTGGTGCAAAGTAGTGATTTGGTTGGCTTAGAAACATGACTCATGACTCTTAAGTTATTTCAGAGAAATACTTTCATAACTATATTGATGTAAAATTTCATGTATTATGTAAAGATGCTAGAGTGTCTCTCAAAATTAGCTTTGTAAACTATGTAGTGTAACATGACTCCTAATGTTCAGAGACTGTGAAGGGGGACTATACCTAAACTGTCAGGAGATTAAAGCATCTGTATAGGCTCACATTTAGCTTGAATTGGCCTTCAGAGTTACGTTGTCTATTTAAAGTATGCGACTGACAAGCCGTGATTTACCTCTCAAATGCAAACCTATGTTTGAGGTATGGTCCATTTTTCAAGATCTATATGGAGAAATAGGTTGGTTGGCCATTAAAGGTTTAAATTTTGGAGCGGGGTCTGCTAGAGGCTACTATGCCAGAAACACCATTAGGTTCTCTGGTTGCTTCAACTACAGTCTCCACCAGGAAACTGTCCAGTCTGAGACCCTGACATTTGTGCCAGGAGGCAGGGCAGGCGAGCAGACCAGTTCTCGTGGCTCAGAGGAAAGTCCTTGTGCTAATGTTACTGACTCTTCTTCTTCCTCCCCATCCTTTCCCCTCAATTATGTGTAGCTTTATGGGATGAAAATCACGCACTCCTTCCAGAAATGTCAAATTATCAAATTGTTTCTAGTGAGCATCTGGGGAGAATGAACCTCTAGTGATGAGTTCAGTCAAGCTGGCTGAAAAGGGAGAAAGACGATAGAATGGCGAATGGAAGAGTCATGGTCCAGGGAGCCATTCCTTTCAAAAAGACATTGACTTCTAACATTATACTTTTGGAAACATTAACCAATGTCCAAAATGCTTATCCTGACTCATGTGAAAAGCAGCGATTTATCAAAACATTCTTATTATAGTCTGTACTTCATTATTTTTTTAAACACTTTTTTATTATGTTATGTTAATCACCATACATTACATCATTAGTTTTTGACGTAGTGTTCTATGATTCATTGTTCCTTCATTATTATTGATATATTGATATAATTGTATAGTTATAATTGATTATATATTGATGTAATTGTACTTATTAATACTGAATGCTTGATGTGCAGAGATTGTGCTTCTGGGAACGTACATCAGTGCTAGAAATGGGCAAGTAATTTACAAATAACACTTTAGGTTCTCTCAGTTTGGGGCTAATACTTTTTTTTTTTTAAAGTTCACTGACTGAAACCTTATCCAAGCATCATAGGCTACCTACCATAGGACCCTTCCCTCCCCTTTGCTCAGTTTTCTCCACCTGCATCAACTTCTGGGCAGCGTCACACCAAGCACAACTGATTTTTCAAAATCAGGCAGTTGAATGATTTGAAAATAATGTCCCTGTATACTTTAAATTGACCATGTTTCAGAGTAAATCATAAAACCCTCCTAGAGACTTTAAATAAGTAATTAACCGCCATTCTAGTTATCATTCAGCTTTCAGGAGCAATTTCACAGGGTCAACAGAAAAGAGATAAATACCCCAAAGAGAGAGTATTGATGATTTTAATGTGAGTACAAGATCAGATCCAGTCCTATAGTTTTGGGACAAACTCTTCCCTAATGAACATATCAAAGTTCTAACCAATTGACCAAGAATATTCCTCTTCTTTGAAGAAAATGGAAGTATCTATTAGAAAAAGAGAAGTAGGAACACCTGGGTGGCTCAGTCGGTTGAGCGTCTGCCTTCGGCCCAGGTCAAGATCCCAGGGTCCTGGGATCGAGTCCCACATTGGGCTCATTGGGCTCCTTGCTCAGAGGGAAGCCTGCTTCTCCCTCTGCCTGTCGTGTTCTCTCTCTCTCTCTGACAAATAAATAAATTTAAAAATCTTAAAAAAAAGAAAAAGAGAGGTAATGATAAAATGATTATATAATATATAATATATAACATAAATAAATATATATATAATGATTTTTTTAAGAGAAATTGTGGGCATGATCTTTCATTATGATTTGTAAGGAAATCATTCCCTTCATACTTTCAATGTGGTTAAAGTCAATTTTTTCTGATTTCTATCTTTAAAATTTGCCTTACTCTTTTTCAGGGAATGCCGACTTAAATATTTTAGGAAACAAGACTGGGCAGCACTGAACTAAAAGCACCATTTCTCATTTCTGCATAGTTTTTCTTAGTGACCCTTTGGCAAATGACTAGCTCCAAGTTTGGTAGTCTACAGAATGGCCTTATGGTATCGAGAAAGCAATGAAATGTAAATTAAACTAAATAAAGCAGTGCTAAGTTCAATATATACCTTGTTATATATAGTCTTTGTAAAAAAAGTTTGTATTTGACATTCATTCAACAAATATTTATCAAATACCTACTATGTGTTAGGCATTGTACTTGGCACCAGGGATAAGACAAGACAATTAAGAAGAACCAGTCTCTGTCCTTCAGAAGCTAATAGTATACACACAAAGTCAGATAACAAAGTAAGTTTTTAGTTGTTTCATTCTCACCATACTTCCTGATGCTGAGTTTTGGGTGCAGGGGAGGGGGAGAGTTAAACATTGCTACACTATTAGAAATGTGCATGGCCCAAGAAACAAGTATTAAAGGGAGTAAATACATATTCTGGGTAACTTTGGACAGGCTAATTAGTATATTAGCACCCAAGGTCTCTCCACTCTAAAACTTGGTGAGGAAAAGAAAAAAGCTTCGTTTTGTGAAATCTAAATTATGTGAAGAATATTAAGTAGAGTTTCTACAAACAATAAGACCATCTTCCAATTTATTTTATGCATATGACACAGGTATGAATGAGGACCTCTAGTAGAATTGGTGTTCTCTTAATAATTAAGGAGTTTCTGAGAATTAACATAAGAATAGAGTGGTGGTATTTTTAAAATTCTCTATAAAATAGATACTTTTATTAAGAGGCAGGTCTTCCTTATTAACTGTTACTTGCATATCTACATTTTCTGTTCCTACACCCCAGGAAAGGAACAAGAGAACTTGGAAACCAATGTAGGCTCCTCCTCATGCAAAAACCTTTGCTTCTCTCAGACTGCAAACTTTTGTTATTCCAAAATGAGAACTAGGTTTGTTTGAGAATTGTTAGTTCAGAGACAATACCAGATGTATTCATTTTCCATTGCTGAAGTAAAAAAATTACCACTTAGTGTCTTGAAACAACACAAATCTATTATCTTAAAATCTGTAGGTTAGCATCCAACATGGGTCTCCCTGGGCTAAAAATAAATGTGCTGGCAGGGCTGTGTTTCTTTCTGGAGGCTCTAGGGGGTAATCCATTTCCTCTTCCTTTCCAGCTTCTAGAAACCATGTGGCATTTCTTGGTTTTGTTCTCTTCCCTCCAACTTCAAAGCCTGAAACAGGGATGAATCCTCCTCCTATGGCAGCACTCAGGCCTCCTCTGCTCCCTCCTCCACTTTTAAGAATTTGTGATGCCGCTGAGCCCACCCAGATAAACCAGAATAATCTCCCTATGTGCGATCTAGCAATTCAATTCCATTGCAACCTTAATTCCCTTTGCCATGTAAAGTAACACATTCCAGGGATTAGGATGAAGACATCTTTTGGAGAGGGGCATTATTCTGCCTACGACATGGATATTTTAATCTGTTTTTTAAAAGGATCCAAAGTACTTATGACCTGAGCCATCTTGGCCATGCCCTACTGGGAGCATCCTGAAAGAGACAAGTTAAGTTCATCTATAAATTCACAGAGATACTTAACGGAAGCTTTGTCACAGCAAGCACCCTCTCTTAGCTGTCAGTAATGAAAGAACAGCCACCACCCTCTAAAATGAAGTAAGAACACCTTTCAGAATTGAGGAGGAAGAGGAGAGGGAGAAGACCATCAGGTAGCATGTGGACACATATGAACTCAATCACAAGCAAAACTGCTGTGTTTATCACAGGATGCAAAGAACGTAAAATTAAATGTAGACAAACCATTTCTACAAACTAGAGGATTTCAAGCTCACTAGAACTGTATTGTTTTGTTTTGTTCATAAGTTTTGAAACATGCTGTAGAGTATTAATTTCTTCATAACTCCTGGAAAAGATGAGAAACAATGCTTTTGGTAGTTTCAAAAGTGTAACTTGGACTCAGAAGGAGTCAGTTCCCTGAGGATCCTGCGTTAGCTTATAGGAGGGGCTGCATGATTTGGTTCTGTGGTATAATGAAAAATATATTTGGTCTTGGTCCTGGGTTCCTGGCCCAGAGCTCCTAAAACCATTGGAATTTCCTGAGTGGCAGGTGTGTTTTTGTTAATCACAATAAACCCCTGCCAACCTTACCTGAGTCTATGCTAATGAAGTGACTCTTGGTGAGCCCCTGGATAGCTTCAGTATGAGGGCTGGTAGCCAGAGGAACCAAAAATGTGATTAGCAGATTGGAACTTTCAGTCCCCACCCCGACAACCTCCAGGGAGTGAAGAGAGACTGAAAGTTGAATTCAATCACCAGCACACATGATTTAACCAATCACATCTAATGATTTAATCAGTCATACATAATAAGGCCTCCATAAAAGCCCTAAGCAACAGGGTTTAGATAGCCTCCGGGTTGGTTAACATAATGAGGTGCTGGGAGGGTGGCATGAAGCACTATACCTTGCCCGATGCATCAATTCCATTGGGCTGTTCCTGAGTTGTAGACTTCATAATAAACCAGTAATAGTAAGTAAAGCAATTTCCTGAGTTCTGTGAGTTAGTACGCCTGAGGGGAGGCTTATGGGAATCCCTGAATTTGTAGTCAGCTGGGCAGAAATGTGGACAGCCTAGGCACCCTATTTGCAACTGGTCCTGGAATTGAAGGCAGTCTTGTGGGACTGAGCCCTTAATCGGTGGTGTCTGGGCTAACTCTGGATAGTAAGCCTCAGAACTGAAATTGTTGGACACCCAGTTGGTGATGAATTGGTTGGTGTGGGGAAAAAAAAGCTCTCATTTGGTGTCAGAAAACACTCCAGAGAAAATCTGAGAGGTTCATTAGCCCATCCTCCTTGCCGGAGAGAAGGAGATCATAATCAACTCTGTTGAAGAAGTTGAAGTTAAAGAGTACTTGGGAAAAACTTGGTAGTCTTCCTGTCATATAAATCTTACTTGGAGATTAACATTTTTATAAAATATCTTGTGTCATTTTATTATTCATTCTTTGGCTTTTTTAACCTTTATTCTCTGAGAATGAAACCAGCCACAATATACTCAGGACCTATTATAATAGCAATAGTTTTCTTCTTTTCTTTAAGATGTCTCCTATCGGGGCGCCTGGGTGGCTCAGTCGTTAAATGTCTGCCTTCGGCTCAGGTCATGATCCCAGGGTCCTGGGATCGAGCCCCACATCAGGCTCCCTGCTCAGCGGGAAGCCTGCTTCTCCCTCTCCCACTCCCCCTGCTTGTGTTCCCTCTCTCGCAGTGTCTCTCTGTCAAATAAATAAACAAAATCTTTAAAAAAAAATAAAATGTCCCCTTTTTTTCCAGATTTGGCTTTTCTTTTAGATATGTTTTTAACTTACTCCAATTATTCTCTTGGTTTCCTGATAACTGAATGCTCTTCAAGGTACTGTCTTGTCTCTTCAAGGCCTCATTCTGGCTTCATTGTATTCACCCACTGTTCTAGTTCTCCAAGAAGTAAATACAATTTTCAAATGCTTGCAGGACCCAAGCTCACCTCTACCACACTCCCCTGACAAAGAAATCTGACCTGCTTCAAATGAAGTTGGAGAGCTGCTGGAGGACACCCAGCAATTCAGTTTTTCGGAAGTTTCTCATGAAGTCTATGATTTCTGTTATGTAGCAACTGGTTCGTGTCAAATCTGTGTTTAGGACTGTACATTTTATCTTCTGAAGTGAATGCGAAAACAGACTTAAAAAGAACAAATGGGAGCTATTCTGGATAGAAACCGCTAGACCACCAGCTTTCCTCAACAATTCTCTTCCCCACTCTTTTCAAACATAAACTAAATAAGTCAGTCATGCTGCGTTTAAGTTAAAACCTACACAGAAGAAAGATACTAAAAGTGGTTCTTTTCTAGAAATCCAGCTTCCCAGCTGCTTCTTATTCCAAATACTAATGTTCTTTTGATATCTCACACCTATGGGGGGAAAAAACGTATGAACATACTCAATTATGTACTTAAAAAGTATTATGGCCAGAATATTTTATGTGTGTATTATATCATTTATTTTATATAAACTTTATGTTTAACAGGTGGAATGAAATTTCATCTTTCTCTTTTCCCCTAAGCTTTTTACCCATTTGAACTGTGATATCAACACAGTATGGCTTATTAGATAGTGGATTGACTTGGACCTTTTATCTTGTCCAGGCAGAGCTGCCAAAGAACCTGTAATAGATGCTGCCCAAGGAATCCAGTATGATACCAGGGAATGGCTTGAATACTAGGGACTATTTGTCTCAATATGTGTCAAAGGATAATAATATCTGTGGTATTCCAAAGTTCAGTTCTCCAAGACATCTTCTCTAAAAGAAAAAAAAAAAGCCTCAATAGAATTAAACTGTGTGAGACATCTATTTGAAATAACAAAATAATAAAACTACAAAAATATCAATTCTCAAAAGCAAAATCCTGGCCCTAAATACTTTTTTGAAGAAGGAAAATTTATAGAGATTTTTTTTATATTTTTTAAATTTATAGAGAAGCATTTAGAGAAAGCAAAGCTTTGATGCTGTGTGTTTATGCTACATGAAAATAAATTAACAAGAGTTTGACAAAATCTACAAGAATACTCATGGCAATTAAAAGTGAATAAAAATGATAAGCAAAAAAGTTTTGTAGCTCCACTAAACTTTGCTATTACAACCTAGCGGTTTAATACTTATTGGACCTTAGATTTGAAAAAGTACACATTTCTAGACTGAACTGTAAATGGATAAAATATTGGGCAGCTACCTTGTTAGACGCAGCAAAATGTCAGATGTGTAAAATAGGAACTAGACCAATTTTCCACTAGACTGCAAGCTTCTTGAAGGCAGGGATCTTTGGTCTTTTGGTGTCTTAGGAAAGACCTTATCCACATTGGAAGCCTTGTTATAAAAGGTAACATAATGAATTCTTCCTATGGGCCAGAGACCTTTCTAAGTAATTTACAAGCATTATCTTGCTTAAATTTTATAACAACTCTAGAGTTTAATATGATTTTGTCATTGTCTTTATGTTCTGGATAAGGACACAGAGACATAGAGGATTTGAGTAACTTGCCCAAAATGTACAACCAGAAGTGGCAAAACAGAGATTGTCTGTGATTGGAGGACAAATAATGTAAACAATTATGTGACATTGTCTGTGATTGGAGTACAAATAATGTAAACAATTATGTGATACTGCCCCACCAACTAGCTCCTAAATGAAGAAATGAACAAACAATGGATAGATTGTATTTCCTCATCAGTATCCATTGTTGATAGCTTGAGACATTACTGAAACAGTCTTACTTAAATTTCCAAAACTTTATGAGGGAATAAAATGAAGGTTATAGCTCAAGTTATTTTAACACAAAGGTTAAATTAGTTTTAGGGCAATATGCTGATACACTATCTGTAAAAAAAAAATCCTGAATTGTGTATATTTCCATGGTGTAAGTACTCTCACTGTGGCCAATTTCAAACCGGCAAGTTGATGTCACTGACTGGTATCTGAAGAGACAACACAATTAGCTCTTGCAAGCCCATGACCACCACTGTAGAATACTTCTATTCTCCTTCAAACCTCTTTTATTCTTTCCCTCCCTTATTATTGTGCTCCTTCCTTTCTTCTCCTGCTTTAAAATTTTGGTTTACCTGTCCCTTTCAATGTGAAACACCCAAATATTTTTGTGAGTTAAGCAGGGGTTTAAAATCATTAAATAAGTCATTATTTAAACATGAGGGAGGAGGTATTTCTTACAGGATTTGTATTTACTTTATTTATTATTATTATTATTATTATTATTTTTCTTACTGGATTTTTAAGTGAAACATACATAAAAACTAATATGCCACCCAAGAATAGGGCAGAACACTCAGGAATCCTTTTGAGGGGTTTACTTGGTTATTTAATGGGGCAAGTGAAAACTTCTCAGTATCTTTCCTCCCTCTCATAAGCTTGTTTAGATAATCAAAGAATGTAAAATCACTTTGTAAATTGCAACATGCTATTTGAATAAAAGATAACTATTATAATGGATAGAGAGGTAAGAGCCATCCTCAAATTCAACTGACCTGTCAAATAGTAAGATTTTGGAAGGGAATGTTATTCTGAAATACAGAATGTGTAGTCCTACATTTTAATCAGATGAGAAATACATTTAAATGATGTACAGCAAGTATTATCTCGCTGCCTATCATTCAAAGAACTTTTAGACTTCAGAAAATTACAGGCACAGAAAGGCATATTTATACTTATATTTAGACCAGGCTCACCACATAGCTTTGATAAAGATCATTCCACATCTCTTCAGAAGATTTAGATGGTATCTATTACCAATGGCTTATTAATAAATGATTTGAAAGACTGGAGGTAATCAGATTTTATCTTTGAATCAAAACATACATTCTTCACCACTGCAGGAATATTATCTTTTTTTTTTAGTTAAACAAATACATATAGTGTTCATATACTCTAAGGTTAAACACAAAATAATTTTTTTAGAAATCAACCCCAACGTTTGAGTGTTCTCTAATGATGCTGATGCAGATCACAATGATCTTCCCCCCCCACCAAAAACAAACTCTATCTGAAAACACACTTCCAAGATTTATGATAAAAACATATGCCTTCTTGATATTGACAAACAGCTGTGACAATGACCTCAGAGCAACATTGAGTAGTATAACACATTTATATGAATAAAAGATACTGAATTTAGATTCAAACTTGGATATCCAATTATAAACTAAGGAAGAATTTAAGATTATTCAAAAAGTGTATGAGACAATGCACATCCATTCAAAAAATATATACATATACCCAAAGAATAAAGGAAATATTTATGTTTGGGGAGTTCCATTTTTTCCATCTTATACTCTCTCAAGGATTTCCTTCATAGGATCATTCTTAAAGTATATTAATTTTAAGAAATTGTTAAATTGATGAATGTTGGGCAAAACTTGTTAGTAATTTCCACAAAGCCCCCCAATTAATTTTACTTAATGAGTAGGAAAAAGAAGATATCCTTCTATTGTCTTGCAGCTTGGAAATATGTCTCTTAGAATGACTTGGTCTATAATAAAGAAAAATATTTTTTCATAGTTTATTAATAAAGGTCTTAAGAAAGTTAATGGTTCTTATGTTTATATGAATTATTTTTATTCTTATGGAATAAGTAAATTTTTATGGAATTATTAGGAATATTAAATCTTTAACTGGAAAACAAATGAAATAAAATGGACTAATATAATTTTTTTACCATCCTTAAAGCTAACACCTTTGAGGCATAGAGTCTGACCATTTTGTTTTAAACATTAAACCTAGGGGCACCTGTGTGGCTCAGTCATTAAGTGTCTGCCTTCGGCTCAGGTCGTGATCCCAGGGTCTAGGGATCGAGTCCCGGGTCGGGCTCCCTGCTCTGTGGGAAGTCTGCTTCTCCCTCTCCCACTCCCCCTGCTGTGTTCCCTCTCTTGCTGTGTCTCTCTCTGTCAAATAAATAAATAAAATTAAAAAATAAATAAAAAATAAATAAACATTAAACCTAGAACTATAAAAAAACATTAAAACATAAAAACATAAAGCATGGTCCCTTGATAGTTTCATCTGGTCTATACCTCTGTGGCTTGGGAAGTCTTTTTTGTCCTCAGAAAACAGAAGATTCAGGGTCCTTTTAATGAAAGAAAATCACAATATTAAAAATAAATGCTTAAC
This sequence comes from Callorhinus ursinus, assembly GCF_003265705.2. Classification (NCBI taxonomy): domain Eukaryota; kingdom Metazoa; phylum Chordata; class Mammalia; order Carnivora; family Otariidae; genus Callorhinus; species Callorhinus ursinus. The sequence continues at coordinate 120,905,286 of NW_027397066.1, read as the reverse complement.
TACAGCAAAGGGTACAAAATTGTTTTTAATGAATTTGACCTCATCCTTTTATCAAATTTGTCGTTTATGATGTGTGGCTAATATGGTGGTCATGCAGCTAAAAGCATTATCTTCACATCATTATATCGAAATATAACACTAGGATACTTGAGTTTCTTAGCCATGTTTCATTGCTTTTGCCATTAAATATTTCCTATTGTTACTCTAAGAACTCAAATTGGCTTATATGAGAACAAACATTAAACAATTAAGATTATTGCTTTAAAGAAACCTTGAAACCCCCCCCCAAAATTTAGACCACCAAGAAGCACTAATAAATTTAAGAAAATATGAGGTTTCCTCTATGTGACTTCTCTTGAAAAGTTATGCAATAGATTACTGCAACTTCAAGGTCATATAAAAATTATGGTACTTTAAAAATTATTTTCTGAGTAGGGTTTGTATTTACGTGATTTACATGTCATTTAAACTTGCAATTTATCAAAACAGTAAAATCAAATTCTTTGAATCTTTGATACTTTCATTAATCACTATCTTGCAAAATGATAAAACGCAGGATTTTGGCAACACTACAAGACTAAAAATGATCAATTAAAACATTTTTACATTGAAAAACCACTCCTATTCCAAAATATCAATAGCTACAAATCAACATTGAGAAAACAAACTTTTGCTATGTGTCAGATATCCAAATTCAGCAACTCTTTTTGGTATTTGACATATCACATATTTATACTAATTCTGAATAAAAACAATTGATACATATTTCTGAAAAATGTATCCTTGATGTTAAATTAGGTAACATTTTAAAACATAGATTTTTGCAGTTTCGTGTAATCAGGAAAGTATGATACTATTCCATAGTATCTATTCCAGAATACGTATGGGAACCATATATTATGTGGTTTTTCAGGTATCTGAAAAATCTGAAGTCCACATTAAAGACAGGAAACTAATTATAAAATCACGAAGGAAGACTAAAGGAAGACTTGGATTTCTTAAGTTCAAAAAAGAAAACAAATCTGAGAACACATACCTTGCCTCAAGTACATGAGGATTAATTTTAAAGAGGACAATGTCTGGCTGTTCACCTTTTCCATGGAAGTGTCACAGTAGGACAATTTTCAATGCACAGGAAGCTCTATTCCCTACAATTCTTAATGACACATTTTCTTTAAATATCTAGGGATAATGTAATTTGGGGCCAAAAGCCAGAATCTGGGGAAACTTCTGATACTCAAATTGCGTGAGACTGTGTTCTTAGTTGACTGAGGGAAGAGCCGAAGAGAAAGACAGACTAGAGTTTTCTAAGGTCTATAATTCAACCATAAGGTCTATGCAACCATTTGGACAAAACTGGTGACATGCGAATGCTTCCCATTTTAATGCACAGAATCACCATGCAGAGAAGAATTCCTGGTTCTAAATCAAATGAAGTGTTTATAAAGGTTCCACTTTCCTGACAGGCAGCACCCACTCTCTGTAACACTTGTAATGTCATTAACCATTTATCCTCGCTGACCTGATGGCACAGCCCTTGCTCTCAGATTCCCAGCACTCCGCTCAGTCATCAGGGGTAAATAGGGTAAGCCACTTGCTTCTGTGGCATGGTTGCACCGAACTCCTATTCATTTGTGTTGAAGAGCATGGGCTCAGGGGTTCAGATTGCCTGGGTTTGGAACTTGGCTCCTTCACTTGTTAGCTTCTTGACTTAGCCCCTCTGTGTCTCAGTTTAATCACCTTCAAAACAGGCACATTTCCTGTCTCCTGGGTTGTCTGGAGGTAATTAAGGGAGAGAGGGTAGATTGGGCCCCCCACGCTGTTGGTACTCAGTAAAAGTGAGCCACTGTTACTATGCCATGACCATGGCTATTGTATTCTAGTTGGCGAAAGAGACTTTCAACAAGTAAGCCCTCAAATAAATACATAATTAAATGTTGGGGAAAAGGGCTCTAAAAGAATAGGGTGTCAGGGGAGAGCATATCCAGGGAACCTAATTTAGACGAGGGGGGTCAGGGAAGACCTCTGTGAAGATGTACATTCAAGCCGAGACTTCAGGGGGGCAGAGGAGGAGATGAGAGAAAAGTCCGAGGAAAGAAAAATAGCATCTCCCAGAGAGAAACTTTTATTGAGTATAATTCTTTGGGAAAAGAGAAATGTGAGGGAAGAGCACAAGAGTGGAGAGACTCTCCCGTATTTGCTCCTGACCGTGAGAGGGTTAGGTATCTGAGGGCACACGTGAATGGAGCGGGACAAATGTGGGTTCTTCACTATGAGAGCTGGACTTGAGTCCTTGCCTTGTCACTTACAGGCTGTTTGACTCTGGGAAAGTAATAGAACACCCTTGAGCTTCAGGGGTTTTTCTACTGTAAATGAATTATAGCTTCTCCTCCACAAGACTTCTTTTTTAATGACAAATACACAAAATAAAAGTTCACCATTACTAGAACTCAGCTGGTGTGTATTAGATGCGCGCTAATAGCTCCCTTTCCTCCTTGCACTAGACGGCAGAGAGGTGGGCTTGCAGTTCAGGTACCTGACAGAAGGCAACAGGAATACTATCCTTAAATGGAAGGGAGAATTGGGAGTTTGAGATTATTACCAGGGACGAATCATCACTCATTCATTCACCGATTATTCTGCCAGAGCTCTAAACCCAAACTAAGATGCCACTCTTGAAAAGTAAAAGGTCCCCTTCAAAAGAAAGGACAGGGCGCCTGGGTGGCTCAGTCAGTTAAGCGTCCGACTCTTGGTTTCAGCTCGGGTCCCGATCTCAGGGTCCTGGAATCGAGCCCCACGTCAGGCTGGGTGCTCGGCGTGGAGTCTGCTTGTCCCTCTCCCTCTGCTCTTCCCACTGCTCTCTCTCTCTCACATACATAAATAAAATCTTTAAAAACTAAAAAGGATAATTCAATTATTCCTCCTAAGCACTTATAATTTTTTTCATTTCAATAGGGAAAACTAGTTTTTTCCATTTCGATGGAAAGCTGCAGTGAGATAAAATGTTTGACTTTTTTTCCCTCATTGGATAGTGTGTGTGACAAGTGACTTTAGGGGTGAGGGCCTCGAGAGGGCTCTGATGATAACACTTGATTTTTCTCATGTGTGGCATTTGCAGTAAAGCTGCTTGTCTTACTGCATATTTGTAATCATTTGAAATCAAATAAGGGAACCAATTTATAAAGGCCTTCTTATATATGAAATCTAAATTTACACAGGCTCATTCAGTTATGTCAATAAAGATACTTATGTTTGTATTAATACATGATGTTTGAATATTTAAAAAGAAAATATAAACATAAACACATTAACAAAAACTATATAGATACTTCAAGAATCATCATACAGTTAAAAAAAGTAAAATTCTAGAAACAGCAGTTCATCAGCCAAATTATGGACACAAATATCGGCAATATTAACAAACTATTTTGTTCTTCTCTTTTTAAAATATTTCCAGACACAAAATATATTGTCTTTTATGCTCCACCTATAAGCCTGGATTGTGGGAATCAGTGACTTGAAATGTGAAATTACTTATCAAAATTAATATGCATGATATAAAACTTCTTAAGGACTTTTTTCTTATAACCAAAACGTAAGGCCATGTTGATGTGAATATTAGAAATCCAGGTATCCGGAAGCCCACATTTTTTTTATCACTATAATGATAAGGTAAGTTATCTCTTTTATTGGAAAACTGGCAATCTTTCCATCGTGTGATAAACAGCAGACTACCACAGATACACGTGAGATTGTCTAGAGAACTCTCAAATGTCAGTGAATATTCTTTTTTATAACACCACACGTCATTTCAGAACAGTCTAGAAGCAGGAAATGGCCTGAGCCAGAACTGCCCTTATCAATGCTGGAGTAACCTTGGCATCTGTCCATTGTGCTGGTTAAAGCTAAGTTTCCTTTGAACCAAGTTATTTTCTGATAAAAATCAAACTGGAGTTAAGAAAAGCACAGACAGGTAAAGGACGACTCATTTTTTTTTCTTTGGCTATGGAAATTTTTTGTTTCTATCGTCTGTGTCAGATGATTAGAACAGCCTTCCCCCACTTCTTTCACACAGGTTTGTGAAAAAAAAATCCGATCATTTTACTTTGCCTCCTTAAAACAGTAACAAAGCCTTCTGACTCTCACCACCTAAAGAATTAGTCCAAAGTATTTAACAGGGAACACAAGACCCATAACAAGACAGCCCTAATCTTCTTCTCTAGAAAAGGTATGACTTCCGCTTGGTATTAGTAGAAAAAAGGAGCATATTGCTAACATATACAATAGTTGTGAAAAACCTTTCTCTGATAGCGACAAGTAATAGGCTATAAAATACTGGTCTAAAATTGTTTTTCCAGTTGTAGACTAAGTGAAGCAGTGGTTCAGACAAAAATAAAAGTAATTATTTCCCATTACAAGTTTTAACAAATTTGTGCTTTACTACCATGTTGTTTTTTGGGATAAATGGGTAAAAGACAACTAATGATAATATAGTAGTCCTAGAATCACTTCCTAGGATTACTGTCACTAGAAAACATAAGGCAAAGAAAGTATTAGGGAGTAACACTAGACAATTTGTTTTTCCTTATAACTACTTGTCTAGAGCTTCAGAGCACAAACACTAATAAAAGTCAGTCATTATTATGATGTCATGCTCATAATTTCCTTAGAAATAAACTAGCAAGTACAAAAAATATTTATAATGTACGACATCATCTATGTGCCTTTCCATTGCTTAAACTTTGGGTTATATTTAGTGAGGTTTCCTGTTTGTTATAAAGAACACCTTCTGGGTGAAATAAAATACATTAATAAAAGCGTTCTGAAGTCAAACTATCTTTTCAAATTGCATATGTGCCGGTGTAGCTTAAACACTACGGCCCAAGACAACTGTATGACCTGATCTGGCATATTAGGAAAAGACATTTTCATTTTTGCAACCTAAACTCTTTGGAAGGTATTTATCTATCACTGAAATGATTTCAGTATCTAAAACCAGCTCCTAAATGTTATCTGCCTACTGGTATGGCATGGGCCCTAGATGACATTAATAACACACCAAACTGTTTGGAGAAATGAGTGCTCCAACGACATTTTCAGTTAGAATTTTTGATGCTCCCCCACTTTAAACCCATAAAACGTCTATGCCCTTTACCCACATTCAATTTCCGAGGAATTACATCTTGCACAGAATGGGAGACACAGGAGAGTTGAGAAGTTTTGTGTGTCTGAGAATGAATTCTCAGCCCTTCCATTCTTGCATATAACTTCTTGAATGATGCATTTCCTCACTTCCCATTCTACAGGTGTTTCATCAGGCAGAGTTAATGAATTTCTACCACTTTACATAGTCTCTTTGACATTTAACACCCTCCCCGTGACATGTGCCTTTTGGAGTATAAAATGGACTTAGAAAAAAAAAAGAACAAAAGAAACTCACGTTTTTTCAAATACATTAGAAGGGCATAACCCTTCCCCACAAGTTCTAATATTTAGACTCTCAATTTATTTTGGCAGAAAAATCAAACTTCCCACTCACCCAGGATAGGGGAAGGCTTATCTCACCACAGGTGAAACTTTTCCCTAAGACCTGCATGAACATTTTCACCTGTTGGCTGCTTACAACTTCAAAAAGAATCTATCATTAACACTACAGAAGGGCCCTCTGTCAACCAGCATCAAACTGGGGCTCTTCTAGCAAGCCACACTTAGCTTCCTTTACCATTTATATTGCTCAAGGCCAAATCAAACGTAGCTACCTTTTCTGCTTCAACAAGTTAGTCCAAGGTTGACTCCTACTTAAAAACAGGCTGCCTGGATAAGGAACTTGATGAGTGTAACTTTCTATTAGTTTATTATGTAACGCTCATAGAAGACAGCCCCATTGGGCATCAGTGCTGATTCTGGAAACAAAATTTTTTTCAAATGTTCATAGACTGGATTTTAGATAGTTATTGGATGAATTTTGCACAAGTACTCAAGTCAGACAGCATGAATTTGAATCCTAGTTCTGCCAGTTACAAGATATATATCTTTCAGAAGATTACTTAACTTTTCTAAAAATGAGTTTTCTTATCTATAAAATAGGATAATAATGCCCAGATTACAGGACTATTGCAAGGATTAAATGGAAGCATATTTTGCAACATCTCCGAAATGTAGTGGACTTCACAAAGGTGCATCGCCTTCTCTAAACCAAAGGTATGTAGAAGACTGGCTGTATAAAAGATGAATTTGCCAGAGACTCTCTTTAGCCCCTTTCTGTTCGGCCAGCGTCATCTGAGGGGTCATCTTTTACACTGAGTAGCTGTCCTCCTCTACCCCAAAGCACTCTACCTTTATGAAAGCAATGTTTATTGCAATGTCACAAGGCGGGACACATGAAGAGAATATTATTAGGATATTGAAGGAGACATAAGTAGAATGACCTGCTATAGTATTCGTTTGTAACCAATGAATGATACGGGGACTGGCTAAATATCACAATCACATAGAATGACAAAGTCACGGTATATTACCAAAGAATAAATCACCTTTGCCCTGAAGACTTGATCGTTTATTTTAAGCCAAGAAGTCATGGAGCCTGAGAAATAAAGAGTAATGCCTTGAAAGACAATGATTTGGAAGGAAATCCAGGCTAAGCATCTTTCTTTTCAGTGTTTATGCTTTCATACATATTGTGAGAAAGTTTTTGTCCCTGTGACTGTTGAGACCAGAATAAAGTCTATTGGGAGCTGCTTTGCCGAGAATGCTGTGGCCTTATGACAAGCCAGTAAATAGCTCTACAGTCTCATTCCTTTGTCCCCTTCTTTCCACTCAGAGTCGTTTACATCTTTAATAACCTTTTAATAGTCTATATGAAGTCTATAACTTACTGGTCTAAGTTGTTATCAGAAATTTTATTTTTAAGTACAATTTAATTTGGATATGCAGAGAGCAAATGTCTTCCCAATAATTTAAGAACATTTCCTATTTTTACTTTGTTTTCAATATTTGAGAACATCTTTAATCCGCCATTTCCCCCCCGCCCCCAATCTAACTCCAGTAGCATCTTTAATCCCAAGACATCCTACTCTGGAAAAGATACAGTTAACGCACTCAGAATCATAGATAACAAAATATTGCATTTTAACCAGTTTTTTTCCTTGAACAACTTTTATGCTGTTTTCTACTGATTTTTTTTAAACCTTGCAACATTTCCCCAAAGACTGCTTCTCACTAATTTCCTGGCTCTTAAAAAAATCCCTTTTCTTTAAGTTTGGTGTCATAATAATACTTCTCAGAGCCTCCAGGGAGGATACTGAACTTAATTATATTATGGCCACTGTAATTTGGTGGGTCAGCCACACTTACTTCCTTAACCAATTCATATGCTACTCAAGGCTAAACCAAGAGTAACCTCTCTTTATGCTTCAGCAACAAGCTGTTCCAAGAAAGCCGTTGTTTATAGTATTGAGAAACTGTTCCTCCAAGCCACATCCCAGTGTAATGTTCAGTTGGCAAAAAGAAGGTTGTATGTTGTTCAACACGGAAATCTGCCTCATTCGACCACCCAAGAGGGCAGCAAAAATAAGTCACCTAGTAAAGGTGGTCTTTTATACAAAGGTCAAACAGAACTTTACTGGAAACTTTGGGTGGACTGGAAAGTCCTGGCTGAATATAGTGAACTGCATAATTTAACATGTGCTCAAGTTTTACTGTATAAGTGAAGCTTATTGCAAGATTGATGCATGCTTGTTGATGTTTTTTCTTTAAGAAATGGTGATTTAAAAAAAAAATGAAGCAAGATGGCTTGTGCAAGATATTCCTTCCTAATCCTGACACAAGTCTAGATCAGACCCTTCTTACTCCATTTTTTTTTTTAATTGGCAGTTGTCTGTAGTGACAGTCACCTGCTTTTCCTGCTTTTCTTGATGACTGAAAGGAGAAGATACTAGGGAAGTAGGAGAGCAAAAGCAGGAGGCTCGGTCACTGTGTTGCTTCTATCAGGCACAAAATATACTAAGTTAAAGTTAACTAACATTCTCTCAATTTTTAAAGCGTTTTTGTTTTTAGTCATTTTGTTGCCATCATCAAGGTCATTTTTATGCCTATTTTATGATAAAAGAGTGATCAGGTGTGGTATAGTTAAGGACATTTTGCAACTTTAAAATTATAAAATTTTAGGGTGACCATTTGTCCTAGTTTGCTTGGATAAGTTCTGGTCTATGTTCTAATAAAATCAAGAGACCCTCTTTTCACTCTCAAAAGTATACCAGTTTGGAAGACAAATTAAATTGTCACCCTTACTATAATACATATTTCACCTGCTAAGCATGGGCAAAGGAGGAAAATTTTAAAAGTACACTTTTAGACAAAAATATGTTTTGTTTAGTAAATGATTCTAAAGGTTGGTATATAGGAAGATGACATCAGTATGGTCCCTGTCTTCTCAGAATTTATGGTCTACATGGAGAGATAATGGCAGTGTAAGGTGGTTCATCTTACAATAAAGGATGTAATTCATAAAGAATGTTCTTAGGCTATTTTGTAAAGAGCAGAAGGGTGGAGTTATATATAGACAGTGTTGCACTGTTAATGGTAGAAAGCAGCAGTATACCCAGGGGGTCAAAACAATGCAGTTGGGATTTGAGATATGTATAAAAGCCCAGGTGTGCCAATGACTGATGTAAATCCAATATAAATCATTTAGAGTAGGAAGTTGCCGAACACAATCAAAAGCACCTATATTTTCTTGCTACTAGTCCCATACATAGAAGTCTCAGAAACAGTTCTTGGTAATGTTGTCCTAAAAAATGCAAAACTCTAAGAATAAAAACCATAAAAAAATTAGGTTTTTAAATAAGACTAAATTGTGCATTTAGACAAATACATTAACTTTTTAAAGATACCCCTAATTTTGTTAAAATATTGTACAAATGACATTCTAGTGGTCTTTAAAGACTTAAAGCAACATAACTTCTCAGAGAGGAGTATACTGAGAATAACTAATTGATCATCTAAATTTGGGGTCAGCCAACTTTTTCTTAATGGGCCAAATAGCAAATATTTAAGGTTCTGTGGGTCATATAGGCTCTCTCTGACCACTACCCAATTCCACTGTTGTAGCACAAAAGGAGCCACAGAAAATGTGTAAACAAATGGTATGGCTGTGTTCCAATAAAACTTTATTTATAAAAACAGGCAGTGGGCCAGATTTGGTCTGTAGTTTGCCAACCCCTAATCTAAGTGATTACCACATAGTATGTCTGAAGTATACTTTACTCTGGCCTACAAGCTATATAATATCCACATATGTTGAAGTAGTTGGTATAATTTATTACATGCTTTAAATTCAATTATTTAACTATAATCTTAAATTTATTTTCCAAGAACCAACCATTGCAACCACAGTGATCTTTTGTTAGTATTTTAACATTACTAAAACAAAAAGAAATGATGTAATTAGCTCCAGTTTTTTAACAATGGGTCACTTTTATATTCAGAAAGTCATAAATATATCATACTTATTCTTTTTTTCTTCTATAAAAATGAAGAATAAAGAAAAAGTATTTGCTTTGGACATTTATTCTAAGTAAGGATCGAGATTGAAAAATATTTTATCTCTGTTCAATCTGATCCAAGGTTCTTTATTTTAAAAAGAAACTGAGGAACATCATATTGCATATGAATAGTCTAAGCAAATTAATAAGGTTTCAAAATTCTTGGACAAGAATGTAAAATCCCCCAGCCCCCCCACCAAAAGGGTCTATCTAAAGACACATTCAGGGGGTGTCTGGGTGGCTCAGTCAGTTAAGTGGCTGCCTTCGGCTTAGATCATGAACTCAGGATCCTGGGATCAAGCCCCATGTGGGGCTCCCTGCTCAGTGGGGAGTCTGCTTCTCCCTCTCCTTCTGCCACTCCCCCCCCACCCCGTGCTCTCTCTCTTTCTCTCAAATAAATAAATGAAAATGAAATCTAAAAGAAAGAAAGAAAGAAAAGAACAACAACAAAACAAGAACATAAAATCCTGAGATCTGAACAATGGAGCTTAATTCTAGAAGTTTCTACTTTAATGTGGGCTAGATTACAAAACTAGAGATTTATTTCCAGTGCCCAAACCTTCTCAGGTTTCACATTTCTTTCTATTTCTTCCTCTTTGAACCTAAAGATTCTCAAACTTTCTTACCATCAAAATCTGCATTTGAGAAAAGAGCTGAAATCTCACTAAACTAAAAAGACTGGTAAGGTTAAGAGTCAGTTTTCTTGGGGACATTTGCATTCTAAGAGATCAGACTAATAAAAATTTTTCTGTTGAACTTTAAAAAATATATTTCATACATCCTTGCTTTTGTAAATACAATTTTAATGTCTTAGTGGCATCCTTTAAAAGAACAGTCTCATCTATATTTTTGCACACACGGAGATTGTTTTCTTGAAAATAACTCTAATCATCAATAGCATTAATAGTGCTGTTTCATGTCTCTATTCCCTTAAGAAATTCCATTTAATTGAAATATCGTTGAAAAGTGAATGCAATTCTCTTTTTCTATTTTGGCATTTGAGGGTGTTTTTTCTTTTTCTTTTTTTAGAGATTTTTATTTATTTATTTGTCAGAGAGAGAGAGTACAAGCAGGGGGAGTGGCAGAGTGAGTGGGAGAAGCAGGCTCCCCGCTGAGCAGGGAGCCCAGTGCAGGACTCGATCCCAGGGCCCTGAGATCATGACCTGAGCTGAAGGCAGACACTTAACGGATTGAGCCACCCAGGTGTCCCAACATTTGAGGATGTTTTGAAAGAAAGAAATCTAACCCACGGTGAATAAGTTGGCAAGTAGTGCCATGTAGCCCTTCACTTTGTGTTCATGGAGAAACACCATTTTCATTTATGAAGAGCACCTGAACAACCAACAGGTATTGTCATCCTGACATGAATCTGTCAGTCGTGCTGTCTTGACTTCAGGGTATGTTATGGTATGTTCTTTCTACCTTGCAAATCTGCTGTTTCCTATCCTGCTATCAGTTTCCACTTCTTGGGAAGTCAACCCCTAGAGTGCCCTCTATGTTCTCCATTATTTCACTGTCACTCAGAAACAGGAACATTCTGGGAAAACTAACAGCAAAACATCAGACTGTTAAATAATGAAGATTAATTTTACATATAATTCAATGTCAGTATGACTCTGTGTGGCTAACCAACCTCAAACAAATTATTTCTTTTCTCCAGGCTCCAGTTTCCTCAACTGTAGGATGAAAGAGCTAGGTTAAATGATTCCAAAGGTCCCTTCGACTTCTAAAAGTTTTATGATTTTATGACTAAAGCACATGGTGCTTAGTGACAGCTATTTTTCTTTGAAGCTCAGAAGCCATTTTTGCTTTCCCGGCTCTGTCCCTAAAAGTTGATATTGAACTGACTGCCAGACAAATGAGATGCTAAAGTACTGTACCGTGATCTGAGAGGTCCACAATCTCTTCTAGGCATTTTGGCAATCCAAAAAGTTTGAAAAGCAAAAGCTTTCTTATAAGTTTAGTGTAAATTTATTTGCCAGCAAAACTAGACCTGAACTGCTGTGAAGCATTTTATAGTCTTTATTGATTCCACTCAGTATGCATATTCAGATGTTTTTCTGTACATTTATGACAAGGTGCTATCCTGGACCCCACCACGGTTGTCAGGTAATATGTAATAAGTGAACCATATTGATTTCGTATAAATCGGAAAATCCTACAATTCTGAAAACTTATCTTGTCTCAAGGGTGTCACGTAAAGGATGGTGAGGGACGGCAAACCCAGTATGTTTCTAAGGATGACCTTAATACTACAATGTTTCAATCTTGCAACTAAGAATAAATGATGCTTGGTATAATTTTCATGCTTTTCATGACACTTTCAAGTATATTCTTTGATAATTCTCACCATGCATCTTTTAAATTATTAGCTAATCAAAATAATCAGCTAATAAGAAGTCTCCATTCCTTGTTATGGCTAAATGGAAATGTTACGCATTTTAATATTTTGCAGGTCAATGTTGGGAACAATCAGACAGCCTCATACCAAATAAATGAACAAATAAATGGGGAGATATTTGAACCTGCTTAGAAAGTAACCCGGACACACAAATCCAAAAGCCTTCATTCCCTCCATCTTTCTCTCTTTCTAATACTACCAATCTCTATTGGAATGTTTACAATTAATTCATCGTAATCCCTCAACATACAAAAAGAGCATTTCTGGACTTTTCCCAGTTCCTCTGGCTCAATCCGAAGAGGTGCAATAAACATTAGCTTGATGAATGAATCCATCAATGAATGAACGACACACCTAAAGCCATCTCCCCCATGTGGACCTGAGCCATATTACTTTTGCAGATCTACAAAGCACAGGGGAGACATTCAGTAAGTTCCTACACAGAAACCCTTCGGAAAACAGGTTATTCCTCTGAGCTGAATTCCACAGCCCCGCTTTTCGAACAAACCAAAAGTAGCTTTATTACCATCTATCTTCTGGTTAATAATCCTCTGGCTGGATCTCATCTGGACCTTCTAAGAGTGAAAGGCCAGTTTCAAAGAAAAATATTTTCCCATCATATGACATAACCAAGCGGCAGAATGAAGAGTCTGACAAGGGGTCAGGGTAGTGAAATAAAGCAGAAGGAGCAAGCATTTCAACTTTCTACATGAGTGAATTAAAGACGCTTTTAGAAGGAACAAATATGACTGAGAATGGTAAAATACGTGTTACGGAAAACAAGTAAACTTTTTAAGTGAAGGCTAGTGAGTCCTTAGGCATGATTTTAGGCAGAGAGAACAGAAGGGAAAGTCTGTCATACACTTATGTAATACTACTCCTATTTAAAACTCAGACATATAAGATAGAAACTAGTTTTTTTCCATTAAAAAGAAATTAACTTTTTATTTTTGAATGCTTATTGCATGTAGTTAGCATTAATATGAAGAACATGCTTAAATGTGACAAAGGCTTTCAATGAGAAAACAAAGAACTACTTTAAGATTTTCCTGTTAAGAGATAAAAGTATACACATCCTTGGGTAGAATCAGGATCTGTGCTTTTCGAACTTTCTCTTGCTTTCATTTAAGTGAATAAAGAAGAACAGATTTTAATATGTATATTAAATACCTAGAGCAAAGGCACCCCAACAGACTCATGTAAATATTCAAAGTATAAAAAAGGTGACAATATTACTCTTTAAGTAGTCTGCAGCACATTAATCATACTATTATGACTAAAGACAAATTAAAACATGTCATACTTGTTTACCAAAGTTAAACTGCACACAATGGAGCTCAACATCAATGGAAAGAAAATGTGAATTTTACAGCCATGGGGTGCAAAATATTCCAAAACTATATTTTATAAAAATGCAAAACCTTATTAAATATTTCATATTCTCTGAGCATGTTGGAGGCAGTTCCCTACATACATCTGGTATCCTTGTAGATTTGGATGCAAACTCTATAGTGACTCACTAATAAATATGATTAATGGATGAAATTGAAATAGCAGTTTTACAGAAGACTTTCAAAATAAGGAGAGGACTGTGGGTTGTGTAGCTGTGTTTCCTACAGGGCCTCAGTGACCCTTTTTTGGAGTAGAGTCATATTTTGCAGCTTAGAAGTTATTAAGTCAGTCTCTTGGATGTCATTATTTCTGGCGATTCAGCAATGTTTCCTGATGCATATTTTACTGGTCCATCAAATCTAGGTATCTTGGTCTATATGTCTTAAAAATGAAAGTGGACATAAGAACTAGTATTAAGTGAACATTGACAAAGCACCACCTAATTAGGTATATTGTACCTACAGAAAGCTTTAGTTGGGTTGCTTTGCAACTCTTGAATGTCCCTACTGTCCATGTGACACAGATGAAACCTCAGTAATAAACAGCATGGGGAGGAGGGCAGACAGAATTAAATATTAAGAGCCTGGACTCTTGATTCAGAGCAGGCTTAGTTGCCCCATGAGCATGGAATGTCTGCTATCTGCATGGATAGCCCAGCATCCACACCTTCTTCCTCGAGGAAGAACACCACCTTTCCTCTGGGGCACTACCCCTTCCATGTTTGGGGTTCAGTGCTTTGGACTAAGCTGATCTCCGCCCCTAGCTCCGGAGAAGGGCATGTGACCCACGCCTGGACAATCATAGCAGCACATGTTCTGAAATTCATGAGTGGCCTCAGTTACAAGACTTATGTTGGAACTCTTAGGAAAAAGCAGCTCCTACTCCTCTGGATTGGCTAAGCTGGTGAGCCTGGGGATGCTACGGTCTGTGCCACAAAAGAAAGTCTGCCCAAGAATGAAGCTAGCACAAGGGAAAGCCCCAAATCAAAACGGGGGAAAGCAAAGCCAACAGTTGTTTTGTTTTGTTTTGGGATTAAGCTCATTTGAACGGAGTTTGTTTTTCCTAGGATCTTGCATGCATTTTTCAATTATTTCTAGATTCAGTTCTTAAGTTGCCTTGCCCTCTGGATGAGGAGAAGCTCCCAAATACCCTACAAGGGGAAATAGAGCAGTCACAGCACCTGAAGAAGCCAACTGGTTCCAGAGAAGCCTACCACATCGCTGGGGGCTGGCCATAATTGTCCTTGTTGTCTACCATAGAAAGAAACTCTGAATCTTTTGATGAGTACATAAGACACTTTATGAGTACTGTCCCTTGCCCCAGTTTACATGTCTAGCTTCATCTCAATCCCCACAATCTTTCCTGCATAAAAGGCTCTTGCCTCTTTTCTGCCAATACCCTTTAAGAGTCGTTCCCTGTATACCAGGTAATTTATTGTTTCCTCTCCCTCATTAGATTTTTCTCATATCCCTATTGCTTTTCCTGCCCACCATCCGTTCCTTGTGGTCACAGCACTCTGATTTTCCTGTGGGGAACTACCTTCCACACTCCAGGTCCTGTGTTCTGGGTTGGGTTCCAGAGACGGATCCTGTTCAGTACCCAACACATACTATGAATTGTCTCCCGGTCCATGTTGACTGAACAGTAAGTTCCCAGACAGTGACAGTGTGGAGCAGGCTGTACTGGTGAAAATCATCAAGATACTTCAACATAAAATTTCTGATGAAGCGAAACAAAAACAAACATACAAACAAATAAAGACCACCTAGCCATATCTCAGCAGGTGCAGACATGATGACAAACAAATGCTTTTGGTAGGATTAACATAAGCAAACAACCCAAGACAGTCTGAATATTAGTGTCCTCACACATATCATCTATTTTGTTCTAACTCTTGTTGCCAAATGTGGTTCAAAATTGTGAGTTTGCCATTTTCTCAAGTAAAATCTTAGGGTTATCAGCAAGTTACATAGACATTCTAATTTACTACCAGTATGTTTCCCAGATCCAAAGATAAACAATTGGGGGTGGGTGCAGGGAAGAGGACATTCTGTGCTGAAATTTTTGGAAGCACATGCTCCTGTAGTCCTAACATTATAGTCACCAATTTAATATTGTCTCCATCATTTAAAGATTCCTTTCCATCTGTTGACAACACTTTTACCATTGAGTTTCTCTCCTGGGTGGCATTTAAGCTATATTTAAAACTTACATCTTGTTTATATATGCTCTTGAGCCAGAACCTTTGATTTACAGGAAGGAATTTGCTGATCTCTTTCCTTCCCCACAAAAAAATTACTGACGTTACAGTAACTGCGTCTACGACTGTTATTGTTGATCTCCTCAAAGGGTTGACACCAAATGCAAAGCTTAGGTAGCTTGGCTTTGCTTGTGCTGTAATCCGAAATAAAAGTCAAAAAGATTATAGAAATATTCTACATTTAGCCTATGCATTTCACTTATATGCCTAAATACTATCTGATTAAAAATTAGGTGTCTCATTTGGGGGAAAAGCTTATCTTTAGCAATATTTCATGCAGCCACACATGAAATATTTTTGTTCTGTATAACAGAACATACGCATACGCATGCGTATGCGCATGTTATACATACGCGTGCGTATAAGTATGTATATATAAAATATGTAAGTATTACATATTTTTAAACCATGTAGTACACTTACAGACAATAAAACTGAGCAGTGAAATACTTTTCTTGAGGGAAGAATTAAAAATACTGGCCCATTAACTGTCATCCAAAATTAATGGGAAAAGAAGAGAAATTAGACATTCATGCAACTAAAACACAAACATCTGGGTCAACCAAGTTATGCCCTGATCATTAATGAGAAATTAATGATCACTTTGTATTTTGTATCTTGTAAAAAGGCATTATTTCCCAATGTTTTCAGCCTAATATAGCCAAATAAGGGTATATTTCTTCATCCAAAACTGAATCTAAATCCTCTGTTTGATAATGTCAATGTTATCCCAAGAAGCACAATAAAAACTTTCTCATGATGGAGACAACAAAAAAATTGACAAGACTTGTTTTCAATTACTAAATATTTTGTGAAAAATTAAATGTATTCTGATGCAATATCATCATTCATCTTTAGCAACTTAAAGTTTTCAAGTGCCACAATAAATTCAAATTAGCAAAATTATGGGATTAAATTTTCTACAGTGTTTTCCAAATGTCACCCAAGGCAGTCGTAATTTAACTATGAATCTGTTTTGAACTCATTTATATTTCAACCCATCAAATGTTTGGTATTTAAAATTAAATTGTAATGAATTACAGAAAGGGAAAAAATTAAATTGTCGAAATAAAAAGCTTACTGGCATGCTTCATCTGGAAGTTTAACAACAAATGTGTGGCTAAGACTAACTCTCGGGTACAGGAAAGCTCTCACTTTTCATATGATATCCAACAATGTGACTAAGTGCCTCCCAGAAATTTAGAATTAGAAATGCAAAGGTTAGATAGAGTTAAAGGTCATCCCCCTACAGGCAAGAGGGGGCCAGCTCCCTACCAAGTTTCTAGCAGACCTGCTTCCCTAGGGCACATCATAAAAGTAATTTACTGACAACTCACCTTACCAGGGGTCATTGGGGGCCTCAAGTCTTCTGGAATTCACTTTTAAGAAGCATGATTAAGTGGGGACAACTATTGGCCCTAAAGTATTTATGCTGAGAACAAATGTCTGTCAGAATTAAATTCTTTGTGTGTGGTGGTTTCAGACTTAAAAAAAGATGTGTGGCCTGATGAAAAGCACATATATTCTATTCACCAAATTAAATCTTAGAATGAATATTGGTTAATTGATTTATTAGGTTTTAAAAAAATACTCCAGAAATCCAAATAGACAACACAGCCTAATAAAGTGGAGAATGGATTTACCAAGTTAGTTAAATCCTTTTCAATCTTTTCTAGTCCAGTTTTGTCTTATGGTGGAGGAAAAAAAGCATTCACAATATTTCAAAGAAAAATGAAAATGTCATTTAAACCGAGCCAAGAAAGTTGACTTACTTTAAAATCTGTGCAAGAAAATCGATTTCCTGATTAAAACAAATCTCCAGCTTTTTGTGTTTTTGATGGTGTTGACGTGAAATATTTGGTTTAATATTAGGTTGAGATGGCTTTTCCACATTCAAAAAAATTACTAAAGGTTAGCATTGGACAAAATTAAAGCAGATTATCTGACACTGTGTGTGGGATACAGCTCTAATCTCTACAGTGCGTGGAAGCGAGCTGGTCCTTTCAGCTGCACAGCACACATCTCAGTAATAACAGGGGATGAGGCATACAATTTCAAGGAACACCCACAATGAAAATTATTCTTTCCAAACAAAGAATTGTTTTGGAATAAGTTACGTTAATTGGCACCAAGGGATTTCTCTCAAAGAAACACAGAGCACTGAAATCCTTACAAGTGCAAGTAAAATGATCAAGCATTACTCTCTTTCCCTTTTCAATTGTTCACATCTAGTTTATTCTATCCACAACGAAATTAACTTCTGTAGTTTCATGGGCAGGTAGAAAAGAAGATCATTTTTTGCCTGCTGAATTTATAGCCTGAAGGACTGGTTAGTTAAATGAAGTTCAGTTGCCAACAACAAAGAAGAAACTCACTGAGTCTATCTGGGAATACTCTACTTTTGAGAGTAAATTATGGGTACTTTGTAAATAAGGTTATTATTTTATAATTTAAATAGTTAAAAATTCCCTGCAACATTTGCATATCCTTCTTATTAGAGGTCCACAGTTTTGTATTCTGTCATCACTTTAATCCTCTCGACTTCAAGATACCTGGATTTGGCCTCTTGTATGCTAAATCAGAGTATAATTATACTTTAAAAAAATAATCCTCTGACCCCTTTCCTCCACTTAAATTTGCATTTCCCAAGGAGGTATGTGTGTGTGTATGTGTGCACCCGTACAGTATTTGGTTGTGGTTACTATTTTTAGGAATTATCATTTACAACTGGTGTAGAGTGACTCCTCTTCTTTATTTTACCACAATTAATATTTTCCTGTCATTTATAACCTTTCACTGGAACCCATTAAATGTCCTATGTTGTTAATGTACCAAGTTGGAAAATCTGCACTTTAACTATGGGAAAGGAGGTATAAATTCAGTAAACAGTATATGTAAAAATGTTTACACTTAATAAGTTTTTTTCTTTTTTTTAAAGATTTATTTATTTATTTATTCATTTTTTTAGAGAGAGAGAGAGAGAGAGCATGAGTGGTGGGTGGCGGGACAGGGAGAGAGAGAATCTTAAATAGGTTCCACACCCAGCATGGCCTGACAATAGGGCTCAATCTAACGACCTTGAGGTCATGATCTGAGCTGAAATCAAGAGTCGGAGGGTTAACCAACTGAGCCATCCAGGTGCCCTAATAGGGTAAATTTCTAAATATTCCTCCAAGTATTAACCCACCAAAAGTTGGAACTGAAAGGAACCTCACCTATCACTGATTCTCTCATTTACAGGTGAAAAATTAAAGCTTGAGTGGTCAATGACTGGCCCATGAGCACAAAGCACATTCGCAGCGGAGCTGGTGCTAGAAGTCAGTATTCTATATCCCTGCTTCCTCTCTTGTCCCTCCAAGTCTACTTTCAACAAGGCTGCTACTGATCTTGTTTAAATAGTTTGTCAGATCACCTTACTCTTCAGTTCAAAATCCTCCAGTGATTCCCCATTTCACTTGAAGTAAAAGCCAAAGACCTTAGAACATGTTAAGGCCCTATATTAAACAAAGCATGCTTCCCATCCCCACCAACACACAGATACACAGCTCTGTGACTTCACCTCCTATTACTTTTCTCTTTACTCAGCTCCAGACTGGTCTCCTCCTCAGCCCACTTTAAGGTCTTAATCTATCTTCACCTTCAGACTTGTAGGTTTGAAAACTTACCACCCTGTTATCCCTACAAACTAAAGACATTACCCTGCCATTATTAACTGAAACCTGAAGTCTCACTTCATGCGGAGTTACATAGCTTTTAAAAGTTTAACTGGAGTAATGATGACCACACATATGTATTTTACTTGACTAGATGAATGATAGAATTTTTTCAAATAAAAGATTCTACCACTAAAAAAAAAAAAAAATTAACTGGAGTAATGATGACCACACAGAAAGGTGAGGGCACTTATTGGCCATTGTGGTAGGATGCCCAGTAAGCTTTGCACTAGCAGACGCTGACGGGGTTTCTGCATCAGGACAAAGGAGAAGAAAAAAAATCAGAATAAAGCAAAGTAAACCCCACACTCTCCGAGTCTGGGCAAGCATGAAGCCTCTAGTGCCTGAGTCACACTGATTGCTTCTCTTTCCCATAATTCCCCTGGAAACATTGGAGACTTGCACTGCTTTCCATTTCACAGAATTTGGAGCTAGAAAGGATCAAAGGTATCATTTAGCCTAGTCCTCTGACTTCAAAGATGAGAACGCAGAGATCCCAGGTTAAGCAGACTGCTCCAAGGCTCGTAACCACTGGCAAAATGGGTACCCTCATCTTGGCAGTGGATGAGTGCTATGGCCACGCAGTGAGGTGGGATATGACAGGAATGCAACACATTAGGGATCAAAGGTGTTGAAAACTGATGCTGTCACCACAGGTTTTCCTTAGTAGTGCCGGTAATAATTATTTACAAAGGAAGAAGCTCACCTAGTTGCTCATGTCCAAAAGTTGTGTTTTGTCTTTGTTTCTACGCAAAAGTTTTATATGTATTGACATTTAATCAAAGCCAAAATCTTAAAATAGACACCCACCCACACACCTACACCCACCCACCCACATACACACGCGCGCATACACACACATACACTCATACACAAGCTTCCTTGGACAAGGAGACATTGTCTTTAGGTTGCAATTAAGGAGCTATGTCAGCTATTGGGTAAATCTTTTTGGAGCGAGCCACATTACTGTGAGTCACAAAATCCTAAGATCAGCCCCAGGTGACACACACAGAGACCCTGAGTGTAAATACATTATTAATGTCATGGGGTTAATCTGATCTTCCAAACCCCTGGAGATTTGAACAGAAGTTTTAATGGTGGCTAAAAGGGGGAAAAAAACCCCAGCAATTGGTAAGAGAGAACAAGCTATGTGGCTTTTTCAACTTCAGGTCATAGGCTTGAGTCCAGTCTAAGGTTAGGAATTGATAACTTATGACAGATGTTTGGTGACCTGTGTGCGGAGGGAAGTCAGTTCAAGTTTTGTTTCACCTTTTCTGAATAGGTGTGTTCACATCCATCCAACAAAGATGTTTGAACTGTGAGAGCCTTATCACCAATTCTTTCAGAGAAAGCCCAAGATCTTAATGGGAATTAAATTTAGTTATCTTTTTATCCTTTTTAGAGTAATGCTTTCCTAATTTTTTCTAACCTCAAGAGTCTTCCATGTCACTGTGTACACTGTGTTTTTTTCTTTCTTTTAGGAATTTTTCTGAACAGTTTCAAATTGTTGGCTAAGGGTTGTCAGAACAGATGTGTTTTCCCGATCTAGAAATAGCCTGAGGTCAGATGTAATTTTATTTAAGTTTGTGATCCATTTGGATCAAAGGTGCTTTAGGATAGGAGGCTGGTTTAGAAATAGTTTATTAAAATTTTTTTAAAAAGTCAAGAATTTAGCTACTCTTGAAGAGAGAGCCAGAAAATTTGATATTTGGATATTTGAAAAGAATATTATTTTCTCAAGAATTTTTTAACAATATGTAAATTTTTAAGATCCATTTGTCATGTTTTATTTTTTATATTAGCTTCAGTTTATTGGGTTCAGTTCATAATCAGATTAAATAATTTTAATTGCTAGCAATAATGGAATTAATTAAATTCACTGATGTTCTCTTCTGTTCTTGTCCTACTACAATGTGTGTGATAGAGTAATCAGCACATATTTTATCTTAAATAACTATTTTTTACAGATTTTCTGTGATTTGAAATTTAGGTGTGTGGAATTACACATTATTTTAAAAATAAGTGAATAGATGAACTTAAAATTAAATTGTACACGTCATGTCCAGATAGAGTAAAATGGAATTTCATTGACTAAAGGATTCCAATTTTACTTCCCTTTTGATGGTAATTCCTGAGAGCCATTGTGACCACATGTGTGGTCACCTGGTATCACAAAGTCATGCTGAGAGAGATAATTAGATGGTTTAGAAAAAGATTTTCTCAAGTTTTTCTCATTATAATACATTATAGAATGGCCTCAATAAACAGAACTTTATTTTTCAAAACATATCCTTTTTTTAAAAGAGTTTATTTATTTATTTGTCAGAGAGAGACAGAGCACAAGCAGAGGGAGTGGCAGAGGGAGAGGGAGAAGCAGGCTCCCCTTTGAGCAGGGAGCCCGATGCGGGGCTCAATCCCAGGACCCTGGGATCATGACCTGAGCTGAAGGCAGACGCTTAACCGACTGAGCCACCCAGGCGCCCCTCAAAACATATCTTGACTGCAAAGTCCAGAGCTAATTTAATAATCTAGGCAGTGATCCAATTTTTAAAAACACTTTATAGGGGCACCTGGGTGGCTCAGTCGGTTGTGCTTCCAACTCTTGATTACGGCTCAGGTCATGATGTCAGGGTCGTGGGATTGAGCCCCGCACTGGGCTCTGCGCTGCGCACAGACTGCTTAAGATTCTCTCTCTCCCTCTCCCTCTGTCCCTCCACTCCACCCCCACAAAAAACCAATTAAATAAATAAATAATAATAAAACACTTTATATATGTCCTCAGTTCTCGTCTCCTTGGCATTATGATAGTTTAACATAATCACAGACTTTACAGACTTAAAAATAACTAAAAGTCAGTTGATGAATACTACCAAGAAATAAACTAAAATGTGTTGTAATTGATAATGTATTTATTGTATATGATTATATATTATATAAATAAATCTATCTATATATTTATTATATAAATGTAAAAATTAAAGAAATCTGTTAAGAGCAAAATGCTACATAAACAAGAGGGAGATAGTTGAGGTCATTCCATTTATATATTCTTGCATTTGATCTCCAACACATTTCAATGATATTTGTGGTTGCTCTTGTTTAACTTTGAAGTTTTCCTTTGAAGTTCTCTCTTCCCTGACTTCATGGTACATTTTACTGACCTGCTTTTAAAAAAAAAATATTCTGTGGAGTAATACGCTATGTCATGATATTACATGTTAACTTCGTAGCAACTCTGCCTGACTGCCTCCCTCCCAAATCCCGAGATTCTACATCTGTGCTTTGAGCTAGTGGGCAAAAATATGTGCCGTCTTAGTTTTCAGTCCCAGTATATTTCCTTTGCAAATCCTACAATTTATTAACTCTGTGGCAGATTGACACAAACCATGTTCCAAAATAAACACACAAAAAGACCTTCATTACTATAATATCCAGGTTGAGAAAAACTACTATGGAAGCATGGAAATTCTAGTGAAAGGCTGCTGCCGTGCTCAGGGGTCGCCGCTCTGTGCTTAATCATCCTTCGGCATGTGCTCTGAGAAACCCCAGGACTGGGCATTTTTGCATCACGAGGCAGGTAACAATGCCATCCACCTACTATCAAGAGGTGATGCTGTAAAAGTGAAGGTTTTGTCTTTCTCTAGTTACACACTAAAATAAAAATACGTTCTAGGTTTTTCTTTTTGAATTAAAGAAAACACACACATACATCAATTTAACTTTGTTTCCATGGGTCTGCCATAAAATTTTGGTGCAAATGTTAACACTATCACAGAATTTCCATAAGTTATCATCCAATCCCATATTAAGGGGGCTGTTACATACCAGGGCATATAGTTAACGGTGGTCCCTGGAGCTTGTGGGTCATTCTGGGGGCTGGTCTTGTTTTCCCTCCTTCCCCCCCCTTTTCATGTTAGTATGATAGATGATAAGAGCTAATACTTACAAAGCATTTCAGATTCATGTGAGATTGTACATATAAAGTGTCAGGTGCAACCTTTTATTAACTCTGTTCTGCAGATGAAGAAACTAAGACTAGAGAGATTAAATCACTTGCCTAAGGCCAAACAACCGGCACACGGTGTCAACGCAGTGACTGGAACCCAAGTTTGTATGCTTGACCCTAGATCTAGGCCGTCAGGTTCCTCACTGTCCTGCCAGCCAGGTCTAGCGCTACGAAGAGTACTAACATGGCCCGTCACCAATCTCTGCTTCTTGAACATACTTCTCAGTCTTTCCTTCTGAAAAGTCAGCTGACTAAAGGCAGAGAGTAGGAGAGCACTGGGGTTCAGAGCATGACATCAGATAACTGCCTTGGAAATATGGCTCTGGTGCTTGCTAGCTGTGTTAGCCTGGGCAGTTTGCCTAACTCCTGGGTCTCAGTCTCTTCCTCTGTGAAATGGGATAGTAATACGTGCCTCACAGGGTTACTGTCAGAATTACAGGGGTCATCTCTGTCATGGCTTAACAAAAGTAAGTGCTTAAAAAAAAATGATGGCTATGATTAGTAAGAATGAAGACTGAAGGGCGCCTGGGTGGCTCAGTTGGTTAAGCGACTGCCTTCGGCTCAGGTCATGATCCTGGAGTCCCGGGATCGAGTCCCGCATCAGGCTCCCTGCTCAGCGGGGAGTCTGCTTCTCCCTCTGACCCCCTTCCCTCTCGTGCTTTCTATCTCTCATTCTCTCTCTCTCTCAAATAAATAAATAAAATCTTTAAAAAAAAAAAGAATGAAGACTGAAGGATACTTGCTAACAACACAGCTTGCTTGAGGACTGTAGTTTTGAGAAAGAAAAGTTTTTGAATGTTTCTAAAAGGGAGCGCTATGCTACTTTCTCCCATTTATAGGTAGTTTTGTGATGCCTGCTATTTTCTTTTCGTTAGATAATATGGCTCCTGGAAAGCAATGACAGGTGGTATCAACAATAGCTCTTCTTTCTCCTCCTTCTAGTCAGATATTGTGAGGTGGTGGCAGCCACGTTCAGACAGATGCTTTTTACAAGTGGCAGAGTCTTTCCCTAGGGTCCAGATTTCTTAGTTTTTCACTTGTTTTAATGATTACCACAGACTTCTGAGATTTATTGGCTCTATTTCCTCTGCCCTTCAAGTCTTAGATAAATATAAAGACATTAATGTAAAAACTTTCCTCACCTCAGCTGTGACTTATGGGACCTAAAATGTAGGAGAAGGCAGGCCTTTCTCTACTCAACTGGAGGGACATTACATCGGCCACTTCAGTTTCTGCTTCAGTAAAAAACATGATGCATGATGGAAAAATAATTTATAGATTAAACTGATTTATACTGGCATGCACCATATATATGCACATTTATATTTATTAAAATGTTTTATCAATAGGATTGCAAAGGCCAAAATAAAGAAATAAGAACATGAGAAATGAAAACTAACTTAATTAAACCAAACAAAAAATGACACTGACGTTATTTCACATCACCAAGGGACTTTTTGCTTTACATAAAATAATTGCTCCGTGGACATTCCTAGTAGATCTGAAATGAGATTCAACTTATTTAAAAATTAAAAACAGCGTATAGGGCATTCTGATGTAAAGTGTCAGGAACACTCAATAAAAAAAAATAGTTGGGCTTAATACCATGTCATTACTACCTTGATATAAAAAAATAACTGTGGCCCCAAATTTTACTTGTTAATCTACATTTTGCTTACATTTTAACTTAATGGTTTGGAGCCAGAATGTTAAATTACAAAGAAAGGGAAGGCATTAAAAAGTTTTTATTTGGGGGTAGACTATTTCATTAACTTTCTAACCACTTTTAGAATGAAGTTATCTAACAGTTATTTCCACCTCTATAGCAAGTCTCTCCTAATGCAGTAATCTGATTGGCCAAAAACTTCAAAAATGCCATATATACAAACACATTTTAGGATGGCGATTCTTCTAGTGCAATATTTACCAAATATATTTTGCAAGCTTTCTTCCAAGGAAACACATGCTTCTTCCAACCTAAGTATGCTTATGAGCAGGCCTCTAATGATTTTCTGAGAAGGTATTTGACCCATGGTCCAATCACTGACATACGCATTTGTGTGCATGCTACATACCCACTACTACTTTTGATGAGCAGATTGCTTTTTCTTCTGCTCTGACTTATTTCACTCGAGCAAAAATACACTAACATTTCACGGGCTACCATAAGACAGCAAGTTGAAGGCAGAGGAAAACATGAAAGGTTAGGTCTCTGACAAACTTCAGAGAAGAAGGACATCAGCCCCAACGGGTTGATGAGCACTTGGATTTCATTAAACTTTCGATGCTCATGATTATGCGTGTGATTTACAAGCATGTGAAATCAGAGGCTGCCCCACTGGGGCTTGCCCCGGCACACCCTGCGCCCTCCTCCACATGCTCCCGTGGCTCGGGCGCCCGGGCCACTGTCTCTCAAGAGTCCCACCTCAATGGACTCAGTCACCCGGACAATCAGCAGCTTTCAGCCTTATGTCCTCTCCTCCCCTGGTAAAAGGATTGTTTCGAAAAGCATCTTTTGAAATGAGGATCCAAGTAGATAGAGAGGGACAGGAGTCCAGTCACACTTGTTCCAGTGATAGACAAGTCTTTCGGCTTTGTCTGCTGCATGCTGCTAGCCAAAAGGGCTGCTGTGGGTGTGAGCCTCTCCGTCTTCTGGCCGCTCATGAGAACTAAGTGGCAGAGGAAGCTGCGTGTTGGTTTCCTTGAGAGGCCACCCTGCAGGTAACAGGTGCAGGCTTGTCCTTCCTGCACACACACAAAGCTAAGGCTGACTTTCAGATCCTTGGTAGTCAGAAGTTTGGTAAAATTACACTAGAATAACGTTTGGTGTCCTTGTCACTTTTACAAGGGTTTACAGATATAAACGCAAACTACGTATTTCAGGAACAGGAACGCTCTTTTGCCAACTAGCTGAATACCAGGTTCCAAAAGGAACAAAAACAGGAAAAATTTATAGGCAAAGCAATTGTCCAGTTAGAATTGTTGAGATTTTCAATACTAGTTTTCAAAACTTTATATCAAGGATCTTATATGGTGCAAGAATGAACTCATCTTCTCCCTCAAAGTGGACAAGTAATATGTATAGGCCAAGTAAGTGACAAAAGGTACAGGGCAAATGACAACTTGTATTCAACCATTTGCTCCCCATGGACATTTCAGTAATAGCACTTGGGCATAGTCTGGGCAGAGAAAATGTGCCTCATTCAATGTGTAACTGACCCAGGGGTTTGGTTCAGTCTAGATCAGTGCCTCTCAAATTGGCTACACGTTGAAATTGCTTGGGAAAGCTTTAAAATCATACCAATGCCCAGGTTCCAATCCCAGACAGTGTAATTTAATTTGGGCAGCAGAATTTTTGAAAGCTTTCAGGCAATTATACTGTGCAGCCATTCCTGAGAACCACTGGCTTGTCATTCCCAAGGACTTCAGACAGAAGAAGCTGGTTCTAGGACTTGCCAGAAGGTCTGATTCAGAATTCAGATATAAGCTCAATTTAAAAATTTCAAACTACCAGTATGTTAAAGAAGTTTTTACCCAGGGAGATAGATAGTATGATTTTTAAAATTTCTCCCTTTGGGATAAAACAACCACAACAAACAATGCACGTGCACACATATACATACACATGCACACCCACAAATGAAGATTTTAAAGACTGCTCACCAACTGAACACTTGGATCGTTCTTCAGTGTATTAGTAGTTAGCTTATACAGGGCACTGTAATCAAAAATCTACCAAATCACTACATACTTTTAAAACATTTTTCTGACTCACTCTTCACTTGGCAATTTCACAAAGCTCAGTCTTCTAGGATTTGAGCTATTGTGAATGGGATCATCTCTTCCCAAATGAATGGCAGTTTAAACTCATATGGCATAAGAATTTATTCCATTAATCCAACTCAACAATTTATTTCCTATAGCAAAGAAAAGTCAATTCTTTAGCTTGTGTTTTGCATTTTTGCATATAACTTTGGTTTGGTGAGACATAGACAATTATGTGTACTGAAATCTCCTACAATATAGGCAGCACACTACGGGTGTTTAAAAATCAGACATCATATTTTTAGCTTCAGACAGGACCATGTAGGGAAGAGTTGTCTAATTTCCTTGGATGATTGGCTATGTTGATGACACTTCTCTGAAGTAACTTTAAGAATCAGGGCTGGTAAAGTTTTGAGGATACCAACCAAGTCCAGCTTCTTGCCACAAAAAGGCCAATCCCTTACCAGGTGACAGAAATTCCTGTTGATTCTTAATTAACAATTAGCAGAAATGGAATTCCAGATTCCCTTATAGCAAGCACTAGCTTTTAGAAACTCTTGTAATCAGGAATTCCTCTTTATGTTTGATTTAATATATTCAAACTGATCAGTAGCTAATATCATGGGGGCATCTTCATGGTGGTTTGTCTTGTTTTCATTTCAAACACAGGAAGGTTAGGTTTAGTATACCTTATTAATTTCTGTAATCTGAGTATTGCCATCAATACTTTAGTCAGTTAAAAAAGCTTTATGCTCCCTCTTAGAATTTTAAAACTGAAAGCAGAGAAGTGATATACATAATAATTATGAAAACGCTATTTGTATTATTTATGTAAAATAATTATTGACAAACACAGAATACTGCCATGAACACACTAACTATTCATATATCAAGAAGCCTGAAAAAATTACTGTGACATAGGTGTGAAATTTTTTTTTACTTCAGAAGTCTCTGAGGGGCATATCACAAAAATCAATGGTATGATCAGCTCATGAATGTGTTGGCATCTGCCCCATCACACCAACAGTAACCTCTTCTAATAGTTCCGATTCGTGACTTGTGAGGGAAGCTTCATGGAGCCCAAAATAAAGGATGGCTGTGGCATCACCCACCTGAGGTAATAAGGCTGTGGTCTCATTACTCACTATACAGTATACACTCAACTATGCCATGGTAGGTTCCTATCTTATTGACATCACTAGTCCCAAACTCCAAGAGAATTCAAATATCACACTTTAAAAAAAATACATTATATTATGTATTCTACAAATGTAGAATCATGGATTTTGAAGTTTATGTCAAGCCCTAAAAGGCCTAGAACTGTCCTAGGAAACAAGGCACAAAGGGGGTTCTACAGAATTTCCAGAGGCCTGCGGAACAT
Source organism: Callorhinus ursinus (assembly GCF_003265705.2). Taxonomy (NCBI): domain Eukaryota; kingdom Metazoa; phylum Chordata; class Mammalia; order Carnivora; family Otariidae; genus Callorhinus; species Callorhinus ursinus. The sequence goes on along the minus strand of NW_027397066.1, from coordinate 120,876,826 downwards.
ACCTACTACAGAATCATGGCACTGTCATAATCTGCTTGTTCAATTTTATTGCCTGATGAAATGTCTCATGGTCGGAGAAGATAAACTTTCATTCACTATTACAGTGAATGGGCATAAGTTGAAACAGAGGCACTCTGAAGGAACCCTGATGAAAAGGCTGTCATTCTTTAGGCAGGTAAACTGAAGTAGAAACGAGAACATCAGTTCTTTACTTCTTACAACAAAATTGAGCCCATTTCTTACACCTACATTTTATCATGCATTATCTTTTTAATACCAATATTTTTATTCAAATAATATTTAAAAGCTATGTTATTCTTTCAAATACTTGAAAATATATTCTAAAGCCATTGGCAATGTATATCATGGTTTATGTCCTTCATCTCCGTAATGCTCTATGAAGGGACATGAAGGAAGTCATTCGTGAGCAGGTTAAATAATACACAAGAGAATGATAAATCACATTATTTACACTGATAAAAAGAAAATACCGGAGTCACTTTAAATGTCTCATAATTAGGAAATGGAATACCCAGAAGAGATAAAAGCTAAGTTTTTGAGAAAAGTTTTCAAATCTGGTAACATACTCATGACATATGGTTATGTCCAAAAAAAGAAGGCTAAAAAGATGTATAAATGGTTTGATTTCAATTTTATTTTAAAGCTGCTTAGGAGAAAAGCAAGAAGAAAACATGTTCTTGTATGTTTCCACATTTATTAATATGGACCTGTATTACCTTTGCAGTCAGGATAAATTCATCTAATTTTAATATAAAAGCTGGAAGTATATCAAAATGTTAGTAGTGGTATTCTTTAACTGATGAGATTATAGGTGATGACTTTTAAAATACATTCCCCAATTTTTTCTTTCATAGAGAGTACGTTTAACTTTCACAGTAAGAAAAACACACTGCTAGTGAGTAATGTACTTAATGCTCTATCTTAATTCTTTGCTCTTTAGGTACCACTGGCAGTGAATTATCAGAACACATTTCAAAATGTACTTATTAAAGTCTTATGTGCAAAACACTAATGCTTCATCTTAAGAGACTTTTGGTGATTTGCTGTGAATTCTAATGAAAACTTTTATTGGGAGAAAGTTGAAACTACTGAGTTAAACAGATTTTCCAAATGATCTATGTGTTGGTGCTGAAGTCCTTTTCCATAAAGGACCATACATACCATAAAGTACTTATCTTATGCAGGATGTCTTGGTGACACAGTCACAACACACAACTGAATTTGAGTGGTACCAACAATATGGAATATAGAATCCCTGTATTCTAACTGAATCATTCTAATTATTTTGCATGGTAGGTAATGAATCAATATCAGGATTACACCTCTATTTTTTCCTGACTTGTTTCTTCTGGTTTTGATGTTCTTACCTTTGAAGAGAGCTCAACAAAGCAAGGAGGAGTTCGTTTTTATATGAGCAGAAGAGTAGAAATCCTCCTTTGACTTTTTTCCCCATGTAAGAAATATAAAAGACAACCAGTTCTTCTCAAATCATACTGTTACTTTGTTTCATTCTAAATTAGTCATGAGCTGTTGAATGTGTCTCAATTTTAAAATGTCACAGTTCGCTCTACAGCTTCGTACTGCTAATAGTATTGCATGTTATGCTCTCGTCAGACAAACTTGGCAGTAATTTTATTTACATACTACTAGATTATTTAACATGAGAATTCCAGTTGGAGAAGTGAAAAAGAAGGCAATCTATGCATATGTACTATAAAAATGAGCAATCATAGATGAGAACATTTGACTTACCTGTAAAAACATTGTACAAGGAAGGACCAGTAAAAGTAGCATTTTTCATGCCCAACTCAAAAATGGATGCAGTAAAAGAATGCTTTGCTATTGCCGAAATAACCAAAAGACCTCTTTGTTTCTACTAGCAAGTGCTGACACACAATTCTAAGTATGATGCCTGTTAAACAACATTTAAACACATACTTTATAAAACCAAGAATTATTTTAAATATGTAAATTACATAAGGAAAGCATGTCAAGGTATCAACCTGATTGCACTGCTTCAGAGTCACCAAATAACATTAAAAATGTAATGTCACTGTCCCAATTCAGTTGCCATAATTATTGTCCCCTTAGGTTGTCTCCTTATGTTCTCCTTAAACATTCTTTCTTTTATTACAAATACTTTCAGTGAGAGTGATAACCCTAAAATAAAATTAACATAGCCAGAGCAAAGATAAATAAAATTTAAAAAGCCAACCTTTATTCCACTTTGAACAAGTTTGTGAATGTCCAAATAAGGCTCCTTGAAAATTTCTCCTTCAGGGGTAAGTATCTTCACGTAACCTTCTTTTTCCAGAATGAAGAGACGGTGCGAGCCATCCCCACTATGCAGGGCGCCGACAGGCTGGCGCAGCCCACTCACAACCTCCTGAATACAGAAGCAGTTGTGTTTGTGCTTTCTAAACAAATTAAAGAAAACCAGTAAGCTTTTCTTGAGGTGAAGGAGGTAAAGGATGCACTTAGCATCCTTTTCAAAATATATTTCCTCTAGGAATCAATGGTTTTGAGAACCATGACGTGCTGTTAACCCCAAAGTCACAATATGATTCTTTTAAATTCTTTTCAGTGGAACAAATAGCCTTCTACCAAAAAGTCAAAGAGAGAATCAAAATAAGAATTTCACATATTTTAAAATTTCATAAGCTCATCATCTTATCTTTCAGTGACTATAATTAAAATTAGCTCTACTCACAATAATTAAGCCTTACGGAAAGGCCCTCAGAGAGAAAGTTCTAAGATCTATTTATAAAATTCTGATTTGCTAATAATAATTGTGCTGAATATTTCCATATGCTAGCTTCATAAAGGTCAAGTTTAAAACTATAATCATGAAATTCACATGAATCACAGAGAAGCCAAACTCATAATAAAAGATTAGTAGTCTAAGCATTAAAAGCATTTAAGCAAAAATAATATTAGAGAAGCAAACTACCAAAAATAAAAAAAATAAAAAAAACATCTGGAGGATATAGCTGCTGGAATCCAGCACAGACAGTTGATTCACTATCAAAACCACAAGATCTGTCAGTTGGTTTTTTGTTTTTGTTTTTGTTTTTTAAGATTAAAGAGCATTTATCTTTATGAACCTGCTGATCTCTTCCACTTTGTCATATTCTTCCATCTGGTCCAAGTAGTTAGATGCTGGTCCTCTGATTTGTTTTCTTGGAAAATCTGGAAAGCACAACCCACCATCTTTTCTTGCATAGTAAAAACAAAACTCTTCAGCAGTAGTTTGAAGGAAACCTTTAAAGAAATGCAAAAAGACTCATTAGAAATATTTAGCATCACAGTAAAAACACCCTATTTGGAAGATAAAATATAGGAAAAAATTTTTTAGAAAGTATATGAATATTCTAGGAAAATAATAAAAAGAAAGAAAGCCACTTTTTTTGGCTTGGGATTTCCATTGCTTTAACCAAAATTTAAGAATTTCAGTTAAAGTGAAATAATATTGCATTGGATATTTTAAAAGACTCATAAGAAATACACATAATACACTTCCAGCATTAATCTTGTTATTGCCCTGACTCTGTTTTGCAAGCTTCCTCATTTACCATATGTTGTACTTGTAGTTTATCCCATCACTAATTCAGCACTTCCCCCCCCCACCGTAATAAATAACTTCCTAAGAAGAACACACTAGAATCAAGCAAGAGATGGGCCATCAGGTACTTATTTGGGTCATTTTACAATTCTTTTTCTATTGTCACTCACATGTGATTAAATAATAAATCTAATGAATATCACAAGGTTCTTATATGCTGTAATAAATGACTGACTTACTGCAATGGTGCTAAGAACAGAGCCTCCATTTTCAAATACATATGAACCTTTTTCCTACACCTCACTTACAGAAAATAATGATTATTTTGTAATACAGGAACTATATTTAAAATATCCCTTCAGTCTGCTCAATCAGAAAGCTGGTATGCCACCCTCACTGAAAAAAAAAATAAGTCAAAACAAAAATGCAAAACAGATTTACTTAAAGAGATCTGGAAGAGGTTTTCTCTTTTTTTACCTACTGAGAATTTTTATCAAATAAAAACAGCTATATTTACTGAAAGAGAGGAGGACCTTATGACAAAAAAAGAATTTTGACTTTATTTTCACAATTTGAGTTAATAAGGTATTTTTTGGGGGGAGGAGGCATATTCCTAAGACTGCTTCCATATTCTGATTATTTCTGCTCTCAAAATCGGATACTGCTATCAGAGTCAACCTTATATGATGTCCTGACTTCCTGCTGCAGGTCTCATATCTTTGACTATGCACACTGTTTTGATTTTTACCTAACAAATTAGATTACCGTACACATAACAGCTTTGTGTTAAAGACACCTCAGAACTTGTTTGATGTTTAGAAGTTGTATAATGGATTCAGGTTTGCAAGGATTTCTAAGAACAAGAATTGGGGATGACTCAGTGAGACTTATCTGTGGAATATGAAAGACTAAAAGTCTGTTTTCTATGAGCTTGACTTAGGTCCCTTCAAACCTAGAACCAATCTTAGAATTCTGAGGGTCTTGATGTACAATTTGACCTAACTTTTGGATAAAATGTATCGCCCCTAAATTTCTGAGACAGACTCTTCAAGGCCAGTATGTGACTAGGCTCTTGGGAAACATCTTCTCCTTGGAAATTAGGCAAGTGAGAGCAGATGTCCTTGGGAGTGTGTGTGTGTAGGGGTGGGGGTAGGGGGGGGACTGAAAGGAGGCATGGCAGCTGGGAGGGGTGCTCCATGGGAGGGGCAAGGCAGCTGGAAGGAGGTTATCTTTCTTTGAAAAAATTCAGGGATTAGAAATTGGGGAGAGGAATGAAGGCTGCAGCAGCATTTACTCTTCTTCAGTGATTCACTGTCTACAAAAGATAACTTTTCTCCTCCATTCTTTCCTGGCTAAGCATATAGATGAAAACTGCCCAGTATGGTTGAACAAGTCTGTTTGATGTAAAAAGAAGAAAAGGAAAACTGCGTTGGTAAATCAAACTTTTTGCAGTTTTGGGTTAGACCTTTTTTTGGAGACACACACACACACACACACACACACACAGACACACACACACACAGTTCCCAGCAGGCAGCAAGATCTCCATGCCAATATTATGCATGCAGGAATACTGTCATACTACAGATATATTTATAACTGAATGTGTAAATGAGAAATTTTGTTTTAACATGATTTTTGCCTGCAGGATCACAAAAAATTTTCAAAGTGCAATTGAGAAGAAATTTCAAGTTTGCTTTTTAAAAAATATCTGCATTCCAGGATTACAGTCTACAAAACCAATACCATCTTAAGAGAAAATTAACAAACAATGCTGATGGCTGATTCCATTTTACAAGGAGTTATTGGCTGGGGACAAATGTGGAAGTGACAAATCATTTTCAAATGGAACATCTAAAGATTAAAGAGTACAGATTTATAAGCTCTATGGCTCCAGAGGTGTTCTCTTACCAAATTAAAACAAAAACAAAAATGGAATTAACAATGAATTACTCCTAGCTTTTTACAGAATGTAGGCAAACTGAGTAAGTGTGAAGGAGGGAGCCAACTCAGAAGACTTTTACATAAAAATATGGGCATTTTTCTCATAATTACAATATTTGTCACATATTACAATCACATATTACAACATTTCCATTGCAACATGTAATACTTTCATTAATACTTTACCTTAAATGATCTGATTTTGTGGACAGTGATGAATAAGATAGTTTTTGCTGTGAAGAGCTAAAAGGGACCTGGTTTCAGGACACTGGTCTTACATTTATTGCCAGGGAAGACATAATTTACCAAATGGTACCCTTCTACTATTTGGAACAATACCCTGAGGAGCATTTTACTGAATGAAGGTGGGTGTTTAGTTCACCCTGGATCACCACAGTATGATCAAGTCTACTGATGATGGGAATACATGGATTATTCCAGCAGCTGCATTTTTTAAAATTCCTTATAATTTATTAAATATCCTGGACCTGTAACTATTCTCCTGGATCCTGGTGAATCCAGTCCTACTATGTCACAAAGCACTCCCTAACATACTGATGTAAATAAATATTCTCTGTGGAATATTCTAAGCTCTAGCTTTTCTCTTGGCCATGTATGCTAGAGAAAAGTTACTTTTCCTCATTATACATGCTGTTTATCATGATAAGGAAAAAACAAAACAAAACAAAACTCACTGTCAGTAGGGCCTGCACTTGACAGCATTTTCTAATAGAGGTAGTGGATTTTGATGTATCCACCCATTCCGTCTGGTTTGCTCTCCTGGGGACTAATAAACTCCATGTGTAAGATATCTGACTGGGGTCAGGAGTGGCTATGGACTAGAGAGCCTCGGTGGAATCAAACCCTTGACCTTGGCCTCATTAGCAACAGGATTAAACCAATTGAACTAATTGTATACAGACATTTGGCACTAAATAACCTATAGCTGAAGAGAGGACGGTCTAAGAGTGAGAAAAAGTATATCATGATACTCGTGGTAACAAGTGTAAAGGAAGAAGCAAGGCCAATACATGTCCATTTCTACCCTTTCCACAACAAAACATCTACTCTGCTCATTGTACTGCAGGCAGAAAAAAGGGCCGCTGGTGGGAGCAAGGAGCTCCTCTTTGCATGTGTGGTTTTTTTTTTTTCCAAATGCAATTTTGCTATTCTTAGAAGTTTTAAGAATTTACTTCCTTAAGTCAATTCACAACTGGAGAATATTATGATTAATAAAACACCAGTGTACCCTCACTACTGATTTTTAACTTTTCTTAGGTTTTGAAAAGAGGCAGACCATGAATATTTCTGAATAAGATTCTAAAATGCAGTTATCTTCCAGATGTGCATGGATTCCCAAGTAACTGGTGCTTTCTTTAAAGTCATGAAGGTGAAGCAAAGGGATAGAGCATTTATATGTTTATTTCTTGACCTACTGGGCAATGGGGGGAAAATGAAGATGCCTCTGAGATCTTTTTTTTTCCTCTCTCAACCCCTTTCAGCATTTGCCCTAGCAGTGGATTTTCAAGTTTTTGATGTGCAGAAAGATGAGGCTATTAATGAGGATTGTCAAATATACTGACTTCTTATAAGAAAGAATCACAAAGTATCTGTTTTCCGCAATTCTGAACTCTAGAGGAAAGTAAGCCATGTCATGCCATAGATTTAAGAAGGTGAAAATATTAAAAATTTGCTTCGAGGGCGATTTCTGAAAAAGAAGTGTTCCAGAATTGTAAAGAGCCTTCTGTGTTGGGACAAGGGCTGAGGGGCAGGATTACCATCTTATCTATCATACTTTAGAAAATGGTCAACTGTGTGCCAAGGATCAGTCTGGAAACAAACTGATTAACATAAATTAACACAAAGAGTGTGTTATTACAACTCACTTTTGGGACAAGTCTTTAGAATGATTATTAGCATTTGACGGATGCAGAGGAAGTCCCCTCTGCTTGTTGCTAGAGCCTGTAGCCTGTCCCCGGAAAGCACCCTTGCTGCTCTATCCACCACTGGAGTGGAGCTTTCATCTGGTTATCTTTCAAGGCAGCCTGGGTGGTCACCAAAAGCACTTGACATCTTGATGCTCTTCAGCAGTTTTACATATATACAAACTTTGTAGAAAAATAAATTTGTCATTCGTCACCACATATGTTGATCTGGGGAGCGAGGTGCTTGCAGTTCTGGCTCCTGAGCTATTTGCTGCACTCTCTCTCTTTTGCTGGATACTCTTTCTGTTGTTTGTTTTGGAAGCTAAAATAACTTCACATCTATGGAGACCTTAGGGGTGAGTCCTTAAATCCAGCACAGTTGTATTTCTCTCAGGTAGGCAAAGATGGACGAAAATGGTAAGTGCCCGTATTACTTTCAATTTATATTGGTAAAGGCAACCCTTCAAGACTTGAAATTTGCAGCAAACCTTTATGGTACCTAATCTGTTATTGCTTCTTGGGAGGATATCTAGGCAACCGTGACCTATTCTACTCTGCTTTGGGGAATGTGATAAAGAGGAACAAACAGCTGGTTCAAGAAAAGCCTTACAAACATGGCGGCAGTTTATAAAGACAATAATAATATTTTCGCATGAATGGGTTTAGATACATGTTATGGCACACCAAAGGAAGCAAGCAATCCTAGTCAAAATGTTTTCTTAGGTTATTAAGAGAGCTCTATTAAAAAAATAAGAAATGTACACTTTTCTGGGTCAGAGAAAAATGTAAAATATGTATAGCAGTTAAAAAAATTCTCCAAGCGCATCCTACAGTTCTTAAAACTTGTCTTTTCCTTCAATGTCATTTAGTTTTATAAACTGTTAGCTTCAGTAGATTTGTTTGTGTGTGACTCTGCCTAACTAAACAATCTGTCTTGTTAAATTCTTTTGTATCTCTGTGTTGATTCTTCCAACTAAAGCAACAACAACCAAAGTTTACAAATTTTTGATGGTAAAAGTAATCAAGGTCCAAGAATCTATGTGTTTATTAGGGTCCAAAATATGGTAGTGAGCAGGTATATTTGTGACACTGTCAGCCTACGAACTTCTATATCTGTCCTATCACTTCCTCGCCACACAACTTCGGTTGAGGTATTTAACTTCTCCGGAGGCTCGGTTATCCTCATTGGTCAAATGGGGATGATTCCACTTTTCCTTCCTGCAGCACAGAGTTTTTGAGGAGCAGATTAGTCATTACATGTAAAGGTGCTCTGTAAGGTGTTACTTTTTTGGATTTCTAATGATTCTTTATTTAAGGAAATAAGACCTTAAGAATCCGTGGGCAATCAGCACTTTGGTATCTGCTAGGTAGAAAAGGAGGCTGTCTTGATATTGATGCTGATGGATGAAGAAGACACCAACAAGAAACCTGTATTGATAATCCAATGTGTGTAAAGACTACCAGTTGTATTATCGATTTAGCAAATGTAAAACATCTCAACAAAACCAACATACTGTTTGTAGACTGAAATGACAGTAAGCCTTTTAGCAGCAATTTTGAAAGGTTACAAATTTGTAAAGGTTAACTGTGAGGTAAAAATAGGTATTTGGGAAGGTGAGATAAACTTTACCCTCTCAGAAGCGAACATTTAAGAACAGGTATCTTGTAAGGATATTCTACAGTAGTTTATTTAATTTACCCATTTTTTTTTTTTTTTTTACCTGGAACATGGCCTCGGCAAGTATAAAAGAATTCTTTGCAATAGTCTTTGCAGAGCAGGGGAAGTACAAGGTCTCTTTCCAAGGCTTCTCTTTCAGGTGAGTGAAACAGGCTCTGGGAATGTGGAGAGCAAAGCGCACATTTGATTTCCTCTAGTAACTTCCCACATTCTGTGTTGTTGGTAACAGAAAATATCTGAAAGCCATAAATCAGACACAAACTTTTTAGTCATGTGAAGTTAGGTTTAGTTATGTTTTTTGTACTACTATACGTAGAATTGTGTAATTTAGCCAATGCAGTTGTCTGAAAAGAATTACCATGTCACAAATACAGAATGCTTTTAATTAGGATGTAAGTAGAGTCTCTTGGGCTGGGCTGGGGGACCAGAGAGTAAGGATGCACAAAAGTGCTTCTTACTCTTGCAAATCAAAGTCTGTTTATCTTTTGGGTATGAAAAATTAAATGACGATTATATTGAGACCCTTTAATCCTTTATCATTTTACTCTGTATCAAAGTGTATAGTGACTGATATTTAACTTTAAAACTCCAAATACCTTTATCCAACTGTATGTAAAGCAGAATTTTTTAAGACATGGTTATTTGTGTCTTAAGTAAAAATGTAGTTCACTCCTGATATTCCTTAATACGATATTCTCAGGGATATTACTGGAATTACATTTCTCTAATTTCAGTTAATTTTCAATCTACGGATTGCATAGGGAAAGTTTCCTAAAGTGGGGGAAATACCTCCTTTTCATGTTGTATAAAAATAATATCTGAAGCTGAACTGGTTTAAGACCAATTTTTATTATTCATTTTATCTTAGCCAGGAAAAACTTTCTAACTAGCTCTTCAGGTATGTTATATGCATGAATAAACACAGGAGTTTAACAAAAGTGCTTTTGTATAGGATTTAGTGAGTTTTAGTAAAAAAAGGAATACTTTTATCTTTATTTATACAGTATTATGCCTTTTATTTCAGTAAGACCAATTCGGGAGTTACTGATTCACTGAGGTTAGTAATTTGTCGATAAAATAGGTCTTGGTGTCTAGTACTAACTTTAAAAAAACTGACTTCAGGAGCTCCTCTAATAAATATGGAAGACAATACCAGCACAATATTTGAGACATGAAACGTAGTGCTGTCTAAACTAAGCATTGATTTTTCATAATAAAAAACACCATAATGGGAGATTTCATACCTTTTTGTTTATATAACTACATTTATACTTAGTTATTTCTTTAAAACTATGAACTGAAATTAACATCTGAAACTTCAGATCATTGTTTTAAAGCAAATACTTCATTCACAAGGAGGTTCTAATTTGAGTAAATGGTCTGGCTTCTATTTTTTAGGATAAAGATATTCTAGGTGATCACAAAATTTGGATCTGAAAGAACAAAGCAACTAAAAAGTATCATTGAATACAAGCATGCTAAAATTTTGGCATGCAGTAATTAAAAGTTCCATAGAAGTTACCCTATTTCAAAATAAATAAATAAATAAATAAATAAATAAATAAATAAATATGTGCTATGTGTTGTAACTATCTACAACATTCAGAAAAGTTATTATTAATCACAATTATACTTACATTTTGATTTTTATCAATTTATTTAAATGACAATTGCTTAAATGGTTAAAGTTTTCTAAAAGGAAACATATGCCAGACACTCAGAATTTGCATTCCAAGAATGTTTTAAATGTCTTTTATTGTCCATACTCTGGCAGACCTCGCCGGATCTATTCAATATTAATACTGTTCAACTTTGTTTTGTTTGCTTATCGTAGAGCCGTCCACTAAGAACAAAACAACTGCAGGATGCTGAAGCCACCTTTTTTGCTGGCTGAGAAACTAGAATGTAATTACCTTTAGTTTTATGGAGAATATACATGCTTCCATTTTTTTATAGCGGATACAAAATGATCCCCATATACTCTCCCAGCTGCTGTCCAGGAAGAGCTTGATTTTAGTGCCTAAAGAATTTTGTCTTTTACAATTTTTGGAATGTGTCCTGGCCACAAGATCTCTCATCAAAAGTTTCAGAAATAGGATTCAATAAATTATCTGAAATCGAGTATAATATTATTCTTTGTAAAGTTTCATGCTGTTCCGGCCCAGCAGGATGGTAACATTTTGCTCTGTGTGAGGTCTGCAGTGTAAATACCTATTTGAAGATAGATAGAGCCATCATTCTGGCTTTGGTTTCAATGAACCAATAGTCTTACTGAAGTCAATTAAACTGACTCAGCCCAAGCTGCAACACTGTTTTAGACAGATGAGTCCTGATGTGTGTAGTGTAGTTTTTCTTCTTTTTTTGCCTATGTGCTTGTGTCGATAAAGGTCCTTAACTTTATGTCTGACAATGTCATCAATCTTAAGAAGAAATTTAAGCTAATTTCCTGTTTCGATTTTTAAAAGCCATATATGAAACCATCAAATTATAGTGGTTTAAACTAAATATACTTTGAAAGTCATGTAAAACTTCGAAACATTATTACAGCATGCCTAGTAATGATTGTGGCTGTTGCTGACTAATTTATAACATCTGGCAGGTCATCCTTTAATCTTAAACCACAAGAAAGTAAAATCCACAGAAGAAAGGTAAGATAAATACTGGAATACACAGTGAAGCGTGGCCTACAACTATAGCTTATCAACAAATAGTAAAATGGGTGACAGAGACCTTCTGTATTTCTCTTTATTTATCAAGTAACTGAACAAAGAGGATAAAAAGGCACCCACATGGGTTCAATGAGCAGACAAAAGGAGAAAATACGTGACAGTATATTAAGATGTCGCCTTAAGATCACTTGGTCCACAAAAAGTTATTTCTAAAAATCATATGCCTACAAGGTTGTTCAGCTGTTGGCTAGAACACATGCGTCTCTGGACTATAGTGCTGGATTATGTCATTAAAGAGTTCAGTTTCAATTTTAGGCTAATATGTAAATAGATCATTGTACTAAGGCAGCTGTTAAAGGGACCCCAGGATGAGTTATTTGTTTAGTTGGATGTGTTCAACAATAGCCTTTGTCCCTGAAAGAGCCAGAGCAAACAAATGATTGTAAAAGGGCACACTTGAAAACAATTACTTTTCACCCATTCCTTGACAGCTTTGGCTGTGAAACCACCCAAGGTAGAGAGAGCTTCTATGCCTCTCTGGCTACAAGTTAAGTTTTAGAAATGGGGGTATTTCAGTTGGCTGCGGATTCAATTTGGCTAATGGGAATTAGATCCTTTCAGCATGTTGTATTTAGGAGCTGCAAAAATATTGCCAAGACAATATAACTTCCTAAATTTTGGCAGCATTTATTTATAACAGTAGTTAATAATCTCGTTACAATACATAAAATTACTAAAATATACCAAAAAATTAAAATATAAAAGCATGATACCATAGCCAAAGGATTGAACTCAATGCTAGCTCCTTACATTAAAGAAAATGTGTTTGCTTGGAAACTGGATTTAATTGCACAGTTGAGCATGCTCAATATTCCTACCTAGTGTGCTACTATCTATGAAGTTTCTTCCTGTAGGAGAAAGCTATGCCTGTAGTTTCTTGAAAAGTTGCAGAAATGTTTCTTGGGATTTTTTTTTTCTTTTCATAAACAAAAACGGGTCCTTTCAAATAGCCATTATCTCTCCTGTACACACATTATGAAATAAGACGCTAACATATATTATAAGCCAGAAAGGCTTAGGGGAAAACAGGGAAACACTGAAGTTTATTATAAAATAACATGTTTTAAAAACTATTAAAACGTGAGAACTAACATAGGTCAAGCATACACATGCATAGCTATATCACTACTCTGTTTTGAACAATTTGAGTATTGTTGGTTTTTTATAAAGCACTTGTAATGGAACCAGCAAAGTCCAGTGTACCAAATTTAATTCAGACACATTTTCCAAATGAGTAGGGGTTTGTTGGAGATTGGAAGCACGTAAAACGGAATGGAATGTGGATAGCTAACGTGGCAGATTTCTTCCTAAAGAATGATTTCTTAAAAAAAAATTATATAACTCCTCTTAAGGGTTATAACTCCCCTCAGTTCCTCCCCCAACCCCTCCAACTCCCCACTATATTTAGTTGACAAAGTTTTCATTCCTCATGTTCCTGGAAGAGTTCAGTATTGCAGGGGTCTGCAGATCATGGGTATATTCCTAGTGCACACTGCACACAGGGAGACTTAATGGCAAATATTTCTAAACACTTCTATGAACTTCCTGGTTCTTTTGGGCTCCTGGTAAAACCCTGCTGATGATGTGAATGTAGCTTTTTTTTTTTTTGGTAATTTAATTCAATTACCATACAGGAGCTTAATGACATTGTTTTGAATAAAATGCTGGAATATCTGTTCCCTGAATCTCAGACTACTGCTGCATATGGTAAGAATAAAGAGAGAGTTGCAGCTGAAAACCTGCAGCAAGACAGTTCTCACTCATCTGGGAATAGAGAGAGTTGGACAAATGCTCCCTCAAAAGGCATGAACATTTGGACAGAGCTGGGGACTGAAAGAGAATGATGTTCTCTAGTTTCACCCATTAGTGAACCAACTAACAAACACAATGGTGTTGTTGTTATTCTTTTGCCATAAGCAACAGGACTCTGTGTGTGGGCAGCAGTTTAGTGGGGAGGAGGATAAGTCGACCCCTTTTTGTCCTATTGATTTTTTCCTATTTGCATGACTTGAGCAAATTAAATGATGCAATATGGCTTTTTGTTACAAAACAAAGTGAGAGATACCACCCAGACACATATGTTGATTCGTAGGAGCTGTTTACATGAGAATAGAGTGAAATCTACCGTGAACTGAGCATAAAAATTAGATTCAGCCTGGGTATTTTTTTTTTTTTTTTAATGCCTGGGCCAGCAAGACTGAAGCACAAGTTTTCCAAGAGTCTCTCAGACCTTGACAACTGCAGTGTTGTAACAGAGGAATTCTTAATTAAACCTAAAATGGGGAAGGGGAGGGGGGAGCAAAGACACCTGATTGTTTATTTCACGTGCAGGGATTGTTAATGACGTGCTCCCCAGGCTTCCTTGCAGTACAGTAGAGAGCACACGTTGCTGCATCCCATGACAAGAAAGATGTCGCAAACTCAAAAATAAGCTTGCTTTTACACTCAACCAACACTATTTCATATTTGTTTAAAACTTAAGAACACAAGGAAAGTGTAAATGCCATTACTCCTCAAACCAATTTCAGGAGAGGCTCTTCCTAGACAACTAACTGCCATTGAAAGCCCGAATTTATAATGTTTCAAAACATTGCAAACTGAGGCGGAGAGAAGAGTCTCAGTTTTATGTGACAAATATGCCCCAGCAAAATCTTTCGCCCGTCCTTCGGGTTCTCAATTGGAGTACCAGGAGTTCCTTGTCGCAGTTTAACTATTGTAATGCGAGACAACCCCCTCTGACGGGGCTGGGGCTCCTAAACCAACCATGCTTCAACATCCTTTACGATTCAATCCTCTCCCTAACCGAGCACGTGGAGAAAACTGCACAAATCTTGTTACCCTAGAAAAATAAACCGGAAACCACAGCCACCTTAATTTACAGTTTCACCGCAGCCAATGCCCGATTCGATCCAAAACACACTGTTAATCGCGATTCTTTTAAAATATTTACCCAGCCCAGAATGCGGGTACCACAGAAGCTTCTCTTTTCTGAGACAGGCAGTTTTGCACAGCATCCCGACCGCGGACTCTTGGGGGCGGGAGAGCTATCTGCGCACCCCAGAGAAACACCACAACCGAATCACACTAGCAATTCAGGAAAGTTATCAAAAAGAACTCTCCAAACAAGTTTCGCACCTTCTCACAGCCACCAGCATTTCTGGAGCCACAGGGAACCCCCACCTCGCCAGTACGTCAATCTCGCATCCGTGAGGCGGGTGCGTGCTTACCTTGTTATCCAGGCGCCCCAACCCTGGGCTGTCACTCCGCAGGCAGCAGGACAGCCGAGGGTAGAAGCCACCGCACAGCATCTCTCCCCCACTCAGCAGCTCCAGCTGGGACATCATCCGCCTATCTCTCCTTTTCAGACGCTTCGGGGGATTCCCATTTAGGCACCTTCTCCTCCTCGCTCCGCTCCCTTCGCTTCTTTCCCCAAACTTAGCATCTCCTTCAAAGAAGCCCAGAGCCACGGCCAGCAGCAGCAGCTTAAAGGAGAGCATCTTCAGCATCGTCTGCCCCGAGCGGCAGGGGCTCGGCGCGGGAGGATGGGGGGGAACGCCACTGCCCAGCAGGGGCACTAGGGCGCAGCTCCAGGAGGAGGCTGCGGGGGACACTCGAGAGGCAGAGAGTGGTGGCGGGGGGGGAAACTATGTAGAGCGATGCAACTTTGCAAAAAATAAAAGACAAGGCGATGGGTCCAATGCCTTAGGGGAGTCCGAGGAGCAAGATAAAGTTGTGCGGATGACACCGTTTGCAGTTGTGCCAGTGTCAGTTGGGTTAGGGGCTTCCTGCTGCGGCTGGGAAGTGGGAGGAGGAGAAGGAGTTGGAAAAGGAGGAGGAAGAAGAGGAGGAGAAGACGGCCACAGAGGTTCACTTGTCCGTGTAACGGGAGTTGTTTAGGTGAGACAGTAGCAGGAACAGAAACGGCGGCGGCGGCGGCGGCGGGGCAGGCGCAGGCAGGGCCAGCGCTGGGCTCTAGATGATGCTGAGGTCTCCTCTGCCGGCGGCTGCAGCTTCTCACACAGCCTCTCATGTTTCGCTCCCTCTTTTCTTCTTCTTTTTAACTAGCGCGCGGGGAGGTGCTGCCACCGCGCGCCCCTTGACGTCACCGCTCCTCGCGCGCCCCCGCCCGGGCCGGGCCGAGGTGGGGGGGGGGAGGGGAGGGGGCGGCCCCGGCGCGAGCGCGTCCCCCTGGCCGGACGGCCTCGCGGCTGCGGCGGGGAGGAGCCGCGGGCCGCGGCGGCGGACAGAGGGGGAGGGCCCGGTGGAGCCCTCGGAGCCAGCGTCGAGGGCGCGGAACCGAGCGCGCTTGCCTCCTCGAGGCGCGCGGCTCGGGGGCGTCCAAGGCCCTGGTCCTTCGGCCCGCGGGCCCGGGGCGAGGGCGCGGCGCGGAGATTGCTCGCTGGCTCCTCTCTCCTCCCCTCAGCCCCTCCGCACTACCTCTGGGTAAAGGCGGCCAAGCCGAGCCTCGGAGAGCAAGTGAGTAAAAGTGGGCCGCGGGAGGTGAGAAGGGAGGGGCCCCTTGCAGGGCCTCCCCCCCACCCCCGGCCCGCCCCTCGCCCTGGGCGGGGGGAGGATGCACCGAGTGGGCTGGAGTTGGCGGGAGGGAGGTTTTCGGTCCCTTTCCCGTCTGCTGGCCGCACGGACTCCCCCTGTTCCCCGGTGATTTTCAACGTGAAGCTCGAGTCGGTAAAGCTCTTCCTTGGGGTCTGATTTAGAGGCGGGGGGACAACCCAAATGCTGAGAGCCGCTGAGTAGGTTAAGACGGTCTGAAGACTGAGAAGAAGTACCCATCCTTGCTTAAGGTGGTACGCGCTCCTGAAGTGGCACAATCGCGTGTGCATGCGTGGGCTGGGGTGTCGGGGCCCCCAGCCTGGCAGGCTGGCCCCGGACGCCCCTTCCTAGGGACCCACCTGTGCCCTGGAACTCATCTGGGCCCGGCCCGCAGCTCCCCGGAACGCAAGAGCGCAGGTTCCTCCCTGTCAGATGGAGGAGAGAAGAAACTGGCCGTGAAATCAGCGTTCCATTTTAAATGGGGCGGGGGGGGGGGATCCTGGGGCGATTTCCCCGGGGGGTGTAAATACAGAGGCTACGGAGGCGTTGGTTCTGGAGGGAGAATTAGTAGCAGGTTTGCGGGCCCAACGCATCCCATGTACCTAGATACTAACCTTTCCCCCAGCCAGACAAAGTCTGTGTAAAAGTGTTTCTAAAAAGATCTGTACGTTATCAGGAGTGGTGACTTGACGTTTACGGGATCCCCGCAAGTTGGCATGAGGATGACCCTACACGGGATTGCACACAAAATGTGCTTTCTTCCCATTTGAGTATTTTTACCAGGGGAGCAGATTTTCTGGTAGATAGGATTTTGAAGAGGAGATAAGGCAGATTTCCCATTTTGGCAATGGAAGAATGTTCCCCATATTTGGATTTGCTTCACTTCTCAGACATAAACTTCGCCAAGCTAACGTGAAAGTTGGTGATGGTGGAGGTGGACCGCGGATTAAACGAATTACTGTTAAAGTGGCCGCAGTGGCTAGATAAGACTTCTTCTGCCCCTTTGGATTTCTGGACCCTGATTTACTAGTGGAGCGAGGATTTTCCCTGAAGAGGTGACCAATTAGAATAACTGAAAAAAAATCTGCTGCGATATTTGGTCCAGTACTGAGCTCAGTGTAGGTCCGAGATGGCAAATTTACCATTTTTCTCAGGGACTGTTGTGTACACATGACTTCTTTATGTGTGTGATCACAAATGCAACTTCTGATCCCACAGACTGCTTTATCTGACATTCTTCCTGCATTGAGAACTTTTAATATAAAATAAATCTTAGAGCTATAAGGACTTAAGACTTTAAACTCTCATTTAATAAACAGGAGAAGACAGACATTCCATCAAGATTAAGTCACTTGCACAATCTCATGTAATTAGGTAGCCTAAAAACCAGGACTCAGGGATCCAATCTAGGTTGTTTTCCACTATCCAATCCTTTATTCCCAAATAACCAGTTTTATGTTGAATTTCCAAAATAAAAATCCTTTTAAAATTATATTTCAGTGGTTTGAACTCTCACTCCAAGTGATGAATTCATCTTAGTAGTTTTGGAACAGGCCTTCCTTATGGTTTGTACTTCGAGACTAAGGACATTGAAAAGGTAAATAAATTTTGGTTTTAAAAACTTATGTGGCTCTTAAAACCTGTGGCCCTACGTTTTAAGAATTAGAATTTATAAAAGATTACTGAAATGAGACAAACATGTTTTTTCTTGATACACGGGAGCTAGAATTGATCCCATATGTTGTTAGTCATGACAGTCAGTAATCAGATCGCTGATGAGATAGCTGAGCTTCTTCTCAGTGCCACTGATATAATTTCCAAAAAGTCACTAAGCAGTGCTATAGAAGTGAACTAACTTCTGATTCTTTCTTTCTTTCTTTCTTTTTGCAGAGGGAAATTGCATAGTTCACCTAGAGCCAGCTTGACAGCATAATCTTTAGGAATCAAGAAATCAAGAATCAATATTGGGTTATTTCTTAAGATTAAGCCTTGAAAGTCCACTTCGACATGGCACACCATGTGCACACTTGAACATGAAAATGATCTTCACTTAAGGAGATCTCTCTCTTCAGCTAAATCAACGGAAGTGGTTCCAAGAAGAAGAGACCCCCTATCTGACCAAACTCAGCCAGACAAATTAAATCAGTCTTTTTGAGCAAGGAGTAAAGCTGTACAAGAGTGGCCTGATCACCCCTTTTGGCTTGCATCACCACAGAGCAGCCCCCTCTAGGATGGCCACCTACATGCAGGTTGTGCCTTGTACAAGGGCACCTGGCTGGGACAGCCAGTGAGAGCTGAAATCCTGCCAGGCTCCACTCACCAAGCCAGGTTTATGGGTGTGTGGTTGTGTCTACTCAGACTATGTGGCTTTTCTAAGTTGTACCAAGGCACCCTGTATGGGCAAGGGGCAGTTCTGACCATCCCAGTACCATATCCCGGTTCTACCCAGGATTCCTGACCTCAGATGGAATGACGATTCTCATGAGCAGATTAGGTTTGTTGTAAAAGATGAAATATTTGACCCAAATTGAAATTAATTTCATAGATAAAGCTCAAAATATTACTATGGATATGAATTATGTTTGTATGTATTTATATGTATATATAGTTACGTGGATACACATTTCTATGTATCAGAAATTAGCACAACCTAAGCTTAGTAAATGTTGAAAATAAAACTATTTTGGGCATTGGAATCAGTTTTATATATGAATTTCTGGTCTTCACAGAAATACATACTATTTATTACCTTTCAACAAAGAATATATTAAGTGCCAGGCACTGTGCTGAGCAAC
Organism: Callorhinus ursinus; assembly: GCF_003265705.2. Taxonomy (NCBI): domain Eukaryota; kingdom Metazoa; phylum Chordata; class Mammalia; order Carnivora; family Otariidae; genus Callorhinus; species Callorhinus ursinus. The sequence goes on along the minus strand of NW_027397066.1, from coordinate 120,857,621 downwards.
GTGTAATGAAAAATAATACACCCTGCTTCTGGGTAGTTTATTATCTAGCAAGGAGGACAAATCATAAGGTCACAGAATAATTTATGATTTTATCAGTTGTGCTAAGGCCTGTGAGAGACATGACAGGATGGAGAATAACAAGGCACACTTATTTCAGATTAAGTGACTGGAAAAAGTCTGTGAAAATGACACTTCAGTTTGAGACCTGAGGTGAGTTGGAACGAGTTTATGGTGTAACTCCACCCTGACGTTTAAAGTATAGAAGCATTTGAATTCAGAATAGAATAGGAAACATTTAAGGGAAAGCACAGAATAAAGAGGTAAATAAGAAAGGAGAGAGGTTAAATTCATAGTGTAGTTTATAAACTCTAGGTAACTAATGAAGTTATATTCATGTATTTGTCGTTTCCTTTTGCAAGTACCTAATCCTCATTGATCTTTGTCTCTTTAAATCCTGGGTTTTTACTCAACTTCTAAGGATTATTGTAGTTTGAATGGACATGGTAATGGCCATAGTGTCTTACCTAACCAGCACTTAGGTGTTATGTTTTTGTTTTCATTTGTGCATTGTTGGTAACTGTTGAGACTTTTTCATTCGTGGGAGTTAAATATTCATAAGATTTTAAACTCTGTGAGGGTAGGAATTACATTTCCTTCTCGTTTGGCTCCCCCAGCAAGGAGTCTTAATAATACAGTGTCATACATTTCATACTCCTCATCCCACTCATACAGTGTCATACACCAGTCTCATCATGCAATGACCATTCCCTTCATAAATTCTGCTGACTGACCAGTCTTGCTCAACTAAATACCTTTAAAGGTTTAAAATGGAGGAAATATTTGCCTTATAAAAAAATCTAAATTGTTAAACAGAAGGGAACACACAACTTCTTAAAGTGCACCATCATGAAGGAATTTCAGGACATGCTGCTACAAAGTGTGGCTCCATGGAGGAAAGGCAGCCAACAAAGCCAAAGAAGAATCACACATCTTTTTTAAAATTAAAGATTCATTATAGTTCAAGCACACTGACGCAGTGGTAGGGCTGCTGGTAAGGGCTTTTCTACAGTTACTCAGTCTTCCTTTCAAAAGTTGGCACAGCAGTGCACAATGATTCTCTCACGGAGCTTGCATGCTACTGGAGAAGGCAGTAGATAACAAATGGATATAAAGTACTCCAGGAGGTGATGGGTGCTATAGAGGAAAGGGATTATGCGGATCGAGAAGGCAGGAGTTGTGAGAAATAATACATTTGTATACATTGTCAGGAAAGATGTCTCCAGAGGTATGGGCAGAGACTTGAAGTAGTGAGCCACATGCATGCAGATGTCTACAGGCATAGGGAACAGCAGGTCACAGGCCACGAAGCCAGCATGCTTGGTATGTCTAAGGATTAGCGAAGAGACCAGTGTGGCTGGAACAGAGTGGGTGACAGAGGAAATGACGAGAAATGTAGCCAGAGAAGTAGCCAGGGGCAGGGCAAAGATTGCCTAGGATTTTGTAAGCTAGGTTTCAGATTTTGGCTTTCACTCTGAATGAATGATTATCGCTGGGGGTTCTTATCAGAAGTAAAGAAACTACTCGTTATTTCCTATATCCACAGAGTGAATTAAATATAAGGCATTGGTTCAATGGGTGTCAGGAAACTGAAAAAAGCAAAAAGGGAACACTGAAGAAAAACGGGAGCAGCTCCCATCCTTAGGGACTGAGGAACAAAAGAGGTGGTATTACCAGAACCTAGAAGCTGACTGAGAGCCCGGAGGGCACCTCGGAGATAGGAGATAGGGCTGCAGCCCAGCCCAGGTGGGGATTCTCCAAGATGGTGAGGTGTAGTTGATTATGGGAGTGTTAGAAGAAAGCTGGAGACTGGAACCACGTGCCACTGACAGGATGTATTTGTTTTCTAAGGCTGCCATTACAAAGTACCACAAACGAGGCGGTTTAAAACAACAGAAATGGTGATGCCTGGGTGGCTCAGTCGGTTAAGCAGCTGCCTTCGGCTTGGGTCATGATCCCAGCGTCCTGGGATCGAGCCCCGCATCGGGCTCCCTGTTCAGCAGGAAGCCTACTTCTCCCTCTGCCTGCCACTCTCTCTGCTTGTCCTCTCTCTCTCTCTCTCTCTCTGATAAATAAAATCTTTAAATTAAATAAATAAATTAATAAATTAATTAATTAAAAAAAACAACAGAAATGTATTCCCTCACAACTCTGGAGGCTGTGAGTCTGAAATCAAAGTGTCAGCAGGGTTGATTCCTTCTGAGAGATATGAGGAAGGATCTGTTCTGTGTGTCTCCTAGTTCTGGTAGGCTCAGGGGTTCTTTTGGTTTGTAGATGGACTTCCCTTTATGTCTTCATATCATATCCCTATGTCCTGATCTGTCTACGTGTCCATGTTTCGCCTTTATATAAAGACACCAATCCTTGGATTAAGGTCCATCTCATCTTGATCGTCTGCAAAGACTTTATTTTCAGATAAGGTCACATTCATAGGTACTGGGGATTAGGACTTTAATAATCTTTTGGTGGGACACAATTTAATGCATAACACAAGATAAGGAATCATTGCCCGGGTTATGCAGACAGGAACAGAAAGATAAAAAGAAGGAAGAATTCTCTTCTGCCATCCTTTTGCCTTCCATCCTCACATGCATTCGAATAGCAGTGTGTAACTTCTGACTGCCCCCAAACTTTACTAATATAGCCTATTGTTGACTGGAAGCCTTACCTATAACATAAACATTCAGTTAGCACATATTTTGTGTCGTTTGTATTATATGCTGTATTCTTATGGTAAATTAAGCTAGAGAAAGGAAAATGTTATTAAGAAAATCATAAGCAAGAAAAAATACAATGCTGTACTATTTTTATTGAAGAAAATCTGCATGTAAGTGGACCTGCACAGTTTCAACCCATGTTGTTCAATGGTTGACTGCATTGCCTTGTTACCCTTTTATTCTATAGAATCTGTAGTAATGTCACCTCTCTCATTTCTGATACTGATATTTTGTGTCTTCTGTCCTGCTTCCTGATCAATGTGGCTGAAAGTTTATCAATTTTACTGATTTTCTCAAAGAACCAGATTTTGGTTTCATCGATTTTCTCTATTGTTTTTGTTTTTTATTTAGTTGACTTCCCCTTTGATCTTTATTGTTTACTCTGTTTTGCTTACTTTGGGTTTCATTTGCTCTGATTTTGCTACCCTTTCTCTAATGTAGACACTTAGCCCTGTACATTTTCCCTTTTGTACTTGAGCCACATGCTAGAAATTTTGAAATGCTGTATTTTCAGTTTCAGTCAGTTCAAAATACTTTCTAATTTTTCCTTTGAGTTCTTTGACTCAGAGGTTATTTAAAGTGTTCTATTTAGTTTTCAAATACTTGGGGATATTTTTGAGGCCTTTCTGTTGTTGATTCTAATTCAATTACATTACAGTCAGAGAGTATAATGTGCATGAACTGATTTTTTAAAAAATTTTTTGAGACTTTTTATAGGTAGGAAATGGTCCATCTTGGTAAACATTCTGTGTAAAATTGAAACAATGTATATTTTGGGTGGGGTGGTCCATAAATGTTGATCAGGTTCATTTGGTAGATAGTATTGTTCAGTCTTCTGTCTCCTTACTAATTTTCTGTCTACTTGTTCTATCAGTTATTGTGAGACAGAAATAATGACATCTTTGACTATGGGGAGGATTTTTGTTTCTTCTTACAGTCCTATTGGTCTTTGTTTCATGTATTTTCAACTTCTGTTAATTGGCTGTGTAAACATTTAGGATTGTTATGTCTTCCTGATAAATTGTCTCCTCTGTCATTATGAAATGTCCTTCTTTGGGGTGCCTGGGTGGCTCAGTTGTTAAGCGTCAGGTCATGATCCCAGGGTCCTGGGATCGAGCCCCACATCGGGCTCACTATTCAGCGGGAAGCCTGCTTCTCCCTCTCCCACTCCCCCTGCTTGTGTTCCCTCTCTCACTGTCTCTCTCTCTCTGTGTCAAATAAATAAATAAAATCTTTGAAAAAAATTAAATGTCCTTCTTTATCCTTGGGTATGATCTTTGCTCTAAAATCTACTTTGTTACTAATACAACTACTCTTTTTTCCTTTTGATTAGTGTTAACAGATTTTTTTTCCATGCTATTTTTAATTTATTTCTGTCTCTATATTTGAAGTGCATTTATTGTAGGCAGCATATAGTTAGTTGGGTTTTATTTATTTTTGCCACTATGACAAGCTGTTACTTTTAACTGAAGTATTTAGTCCCTTTACATTTGGTGTAAGTACTGATCCAGTTTGGTTTAAAATCCTTTACCTTACTATTTGCTTTTTATTTGTTTTTTTCTATTCTTTATTTGCTTGTTATTCTTTTTCTCCTTTTTTTAGATTGAATATTTTTATTCAATTTTATCTCTGTTAATGGCTGATTAGCTATAACTTTCTTTTTTGTGTGTGTTTACTATAGTGTTTGGAATATCTTTAGTTTATCATAGTGTGTTTTCAGTTAATATTATACCACTTTAGGGGACGCCTGGGTGGCTCAGTCGTTAAGCATCTGCCTTTGGCTCAGGTCATGATCCCAGGGTCCTGGGATCGAGTCCCGCATCGGGCTCCCTGCTCGGCGGGGAGTCTGCTTCTCTCTCTCCCTCTCCCACTCCCCCTGCTTGTGTTCCCTCTCTCGCTCTCTCTCTCTGTCAAATAAATAAATACAATATTAAAAAAAAATATTATACCACTTTATGTATAGTATAAAAACCTTAACAGTATACGTTAATTTCCTCTTCTCAGTCTTTGTATATATACTGTATATATGTTATCAATTACAGTATATATTATTATTTTTGTTTAGACAGATACCTATTTTTTTAGGGAGATTTGAAAATAAGAATAAGAGTTTTTTATTTCCATACACATACCATTTCTGATGCTCTTCTTTCCTTAGCATAGATCCAGATTTTTATCTGGTATGATTTTCCTTGTGCCTGAAGAACATGTGTTAACAGTTTTGTAGTAAGGGTCTGAGTGTGATTTTATTTTTAGTTTTGGGATGTCTGGAAAACTCTTTCTTGTGCCTTGGTTTTTGAGAGATATTTTTGCTGGATATAGAATTTTAGGTGGACAGTTTTACCTCCCACTGCCAGTACTTTAAAGATGTTGCTCTACTGTCTTAATTATATTTTCCCAACAAGAACTTGTTCTCATTCTTATTTCGTTTTTGTTTTTGTTGTCGTTTATGTGTCTTTTTTCTCTGTTTACTTGTCACATTTTCCCTTCTTTAGTGGGTTTAAGCCCTTTAATTCTAATATACCTTGGTGTAGTTTTCCTCAGGGTTCTTGTGTTTGGGATTTGTTGAGATTCTTGGATTTGTGGGTCTATAGATCTCCTCAAATTTGGAAAAATTTTTGTCCATTATGTCTTCCAATATCCAACCCCCTCTTTGAGGATCCTAATTACATGTATATTACGCCAGTTGTGTTCTACAGTTTACTGAAGCTCTCTTCATTTTATTTTATAGTCTTTATTTTCTCTGTACTTTAGATAGATTCTATATATTTAAGTGTACTAGTCTTTAATTCTGCAATGTCTAAATTGCTGTTTATCCCATCTCAGGTAATTTTTTTTATTTCAAGCATTATATTTTTCATCTCCAAAAGTTTGATTTGGGCCTTTTTAAAATCTTTCAAGTTTGTATTTTACCTGCTCAATCCTTCCTCTACATTCTTGAGCATATGGGATATAGTTGTAGTAACTGTTTTGATGTCCTTGTTTGACAGTTCTATCATCTGTGCCAGTTCTGGGACTGTGTTTATTTACTGATTTTTGTCTTTATTATGGTTTATATTACCCAACTTCTTTGCATGCCTGATAATGTTTTATTTAATTCCAAACATTGTGATTTTTACCTTGTTAGATGCTTAATATTCCTATAAATATTCTTGAGCCTTGTTCTGAAGTACAGTTAAATGACTTGGTAATCGTCTGATCTTTTATTTGCTTTTAAACATTGTTAGGTAAAACCAGAATTACCTTTAATCTAAGGCTAATTTTCTCCACCACTGAAGTAATATCATTGTAAATGCTCTTCCTGACTTTCTTTTCATTATGAGGTTTTCCTCTGTGACTCTTTGGAACATGAACTATTCTTGGACCTGAGTTCTATGTATCTGCTCCTTTCAAGGGTTCTTTCCCTTTCCTCAGGCAAGTTCTCCATAGTCATATGCTACTAAAAACTCAGCTGAAAACTTGAGGGGTATCCTCTGTGGATCTCCACAGCTCCTTTTCTGTGCAGCTGTCTCCTCTCTGGGACTTGGCTTTTTGAACTCCTCCTCTCGGCCTCTCTGGACTCCATGTGTCTCTTCTGTCAACTCAAGGTTACTGCCTGGTTCTGTTTGGATTCCCCTCCCTGCACCACAGCCTGGAAAATCTGTCTGGGCAGTACGCTGGGACAGTCATAGGGCTTACCTTGCTTGTTTTCCCTCTCTCGGGATCAACATTCTCTGCTTACTTAGCTGATATACAATGCCTGAATATCTTGTCCAGTGTTTTGTTTTCATGGTTATAACATTATAATATTAACTGTTCAGTTGTTTCAGGTGGTGTGGTGAATCTGGTCCCTGTTACTCCATCTTGGCTAGAAGCAGGCATCCCACAGTATTTTTTTTTTTTTTTTTTTTTGGTGAGAAAGTTTTCGATGACAAAGTCAATTTCTTTAAGGATTTAGGAAATAATGGTAACCAAGTCAATGGGGGATTCATTCCAGTTTCTTATTGCCAGCCTATGTTCATGTCTTCCTGCCTCCTTAGACCTATAGCTTCACATAATCTGTACCCTCATGAAGTAGTTGGCAAGAGTTTATTTCAGTCTTTTTCCATTTTGGCTCTTTATTATAGGTAATGATCCTAACTACATTTCCCCTTCTTCTATCGTGTCCTTTTTTTTTTTTTTAAAGATTTTATTTATTTATTTGAGAGAGAATGAGAGATAGAGAGCACGAGAGGGAGGAGGGTCAGAGGGAGAAGCAGACTCCCTGCCGAGCAGGGAGCCCAACGTGGGACTCGATCCCGGGACTCCAGTATCATGACCTGAGCTGAAGGCAGTCGTTCAACCAACTGAGCCACCCAGGCACCTTCTATCATGTCCTTTTATCTCTGTCTACCACCTTTTGTTTTCAGCCCCATGTCAGACCTTCTTCCTGGCTCTGCTATTACCCTGGGGAAACCTGACTCTCAGAATGTTTTTCCCTCATGCTCCAACAGTAACAGTTACTTATTTTGTTTATGTTAAACAGTGTGTTAAATTTATTTAGAAAACACACAAAAAAACTTTCTTCTACTTTTTTTTTTTTTTTGCCTAGAGGGTAACACCTGGCTGCTGTGTATTCTGAATATAAGGATGGGGAACTAGCAGCAGATTTTCAATACATGCTTCTGTTTTCAGCCCTCTGTTGTACTCTGCTGCCCATCACACCTGGAGTCCTTGAGTCAATAACCCCTCCCAAGTTCTGAAAGGCAGAATGCCTCAGTCCTTGGCTGCAGCCTCTTCATATTTATTCTGGGCTGTGTCTTTTCTTAGCCTGCTTCACCTCACAGAACTGTGTTGAAATAGTTCACCCATTGATAAACTGCCTCATGTCCTTCTCCCTGCTCTGTTTACCCCTTCCCTTTTAAACTGATATATTCTTATTTTAATGGGGTCTGAGGAATGAGGGGAAATTAATTCATATGCTCAGTTTGTAATCTTGAACTGGGATGGATTGCTATTTAGTTACTAAAGCTAAGAATTAATTTCTGTAACTTACATTTAATTCTTTAATTCACACTACTGACCAATTCCTTTCCCCGAAGCTGTGTCTTTCCTTATTTTAGTAACTCCAATCTCAACTGATTTTCCTCTTATTTACCTGGATACTGCTGCTTAGTCTTCACTTTCTTTCTACATCTCTTTACATGTTTTTATACCCTAGACTTATATTCTTGACCTTCTTCTCTGCAGTATACCTATTGAACACTTGCACTTTGATACCTGCCTGGTATTTCAAACTCAGCACACCCCAAACCAGACTTTGTCAATTTCACTTCTAAATCCGCTCTTCACCTATATCTCCTGCTTTGATGAACAGTACTTCCATACCTCTAATCACCAAGCCAGAAATTTAGAAGCCATCTGTCCTCCCCCTTTCAGATATAACTGGCTGTCATGTCCTGCCTGTAACATCTCTGAAGTATTTGCTTCTTTCTGTCCTCTCAGCTTCTTTTATTTCTATTATTCTTAAGTTTTTATTACAGGAAAATTTAAACATAGTAAAACGTACCTATCACTCATTTTCGACAATTACCAATATTTGGCTAATCTTGTTTCATCTCTATTCCCTTCTTATTTTGTCCTTTCACTGGATTATGTTAAAACAAGTTCCAGGTGTTATATCATTCATCAGTAAAAACTCCAGTGTTCATTTCTAAAAGGAAAAGACTTTTTAAGACATGGGCACAACAACTCTACTATCATAAAATAATAACAATACCTTAATAACATATTTATATATCCAGTAAGTGTTTATATTTCCTTGGTTGTTTCATAATTTCTTGTTTTTACAGTAAATTGGTTCAAATCTGGAACTAAGCAAGAACCACACATTGTATTTGGTTGATATTTCTTTATTGAGCCTCATTTAGTTTAGAGGTTCTTCCTCCTTTTTGTTTTTACTTTCCATTAGTTTGCTGAATGAAACAGGTCATTTATCCTATGGAATTTCCCACATTGTGGATTTTTCTGACTTTATCTTCATGGTATCTTTAAAGCTTTTTCTCTGTCTCTGTGTTTTCTATAAACTCATATTTACATCTAGAAGCTTGATTAGAATTTTTATAAGAATGCTCTATAGACGGTTCCTATTTCATCATTTCAGGGGGCATATAATATAGAAATTTTCAGTGGCTTAGTATGTTATCATACTAACCCATCCATTAAAAAAAATCCCTATAACCTTTCATCTAGTGGTTTTAATAGCTATTGAGTATTGCCTAGGTCCATTTTTTATTAGAAGCCTATCATTTCTTACCAGATTTACTGCAACAATTTCTTAAGGTTTCCACACCTATAATTTCTTTCCCTAACTTGACCTCATTATATCCACTGCCTTAAACGGACTTTTGTATACTACAAATAATTTCATATGATTCCCCTCGATAAAATTCTTCAGTAGATTTTTAGCCAATTCAGATTAGAATCTAAAATCTGTAGTAAGATATACAAAAGCCTTTACCTCTGGTCCCTGCTCCATTTATATTCCATTCATATTTAATTTATTCATAATAGTTATTTTGTTACATATAATTCATTATAAAACAACTTTTAAAAACCACATATTAATTAGGTCTTATTCCTTATACATTACATATTATATTTGCTTATTCAACTGAATAAAATTTTATTGCTATATATAAATTCCCTAAGAGCAGAAACACCAATTAGCAGATGGCATTTACGTGAGTTTCTTTACAGATAGCTGACCTTTACTAAATATGTACAATTGGTCCTTAATCATGTCTGAATCACTGAGGGAATGATGGAATCATGTGTGAATCAGATGGATTCTATCTGCAGCATTCACTGCATTTGGCCACAGCTGCAGGGACTGTGACCTGCCATTATCACCTAGTCTCTTTTATGTAGCCAGCTCCACATCTAATATGTGCTTTTGAGTCTCCAAAGACTTTGCTGATGTGCCTTTGAAAACCCTCGATTCACTGATTTGCTCTCTGCTCATTGACTGGAGTAGGTCTCAGTGAGAGGGACTAAATTAGAGTGGAGATCCTGGGGTGCCTGCAACAGGAGTTTCTCGTGTGGATTTGTCATGATGGCTAGCAGTTGTGTCTCTTGGAATTGAGTGTTATTGATTCAAACTTATTTTTAAAAAGTAGCTTAATTTAATGGTAGTGACTTAAACTGTTATTTTCATAGTATATGCTAGGGTTTTTTTTTTTTTCTTTTAGTAAATGTCAATTTCTTATAATACCTGAATCAGCTGCAGTGGTATAATTTGCTAATACATTTTACTTCAGTGGAATTGGAAGGATGAGCTAATGGGACCAGACGATGTTCAGAAATGGTACTTAACTATAAAATATTTGGAAAATAGTCTACATCATGAAATTACTCATAAACAGAATGATTACAACTGAGATGATTCAGTAATTAATGATTACATCAAGTAAATTAACTCATTTGTATCTCAGCCCTACGTAAATGATGTGAGAGAGTATAATACCTTAACTATGTAGACAATTAATAAAATATGGAAGACATTATAAATTCACAGAATTGAAAGCCCACACAGCTATGGAATTAATTATTTTTGTGTGTACTAGGTGTTTTGGAAACTGAGCATTAATTTTCTGTCTTTGACTCATATCAAGACCACCCTGTAGCAAAATTTAATTCCTCAGTGAGTATCTATTTATCATTTAGCTAAATGTTTGGCAACTAAGCCACCAAAACAACATATGCAAATGAACATTTACTAATGATTGAATGAAAACATGCTCTATTTCTAGATGTGTTTAATTCAAGAGTAATATAAAAATACTAAGACTTATTTATTCAAAACAGGCTACCTCAATCAAGATGATGAACTAATCTTCAAAGATACCAAGCTGTATACAATTTTGTCAATTTGACAATCTGGCAAAACATTTCTTTGGAAATATGAAAGGTCCAATATGAATCTAATTAAATCAAATGTAAATATATGATCATTTAAACATTTTCAAATAAACATTTAAAACATTATTTATCTTATAAATAATTGTCCTGGAGAAAATTTATGTTCTAGAAACCTTTATCGTGTAGTTTAAAATGTGGATTTGCAGTAGTGTTGTGGTTATTGGTCTGGATGGGGACAGATACATCTGTAAAAGAATGTTCTGACTAAAAAAAACCTGCTATTTTAGGGCCAAAGAAATCATTACATCTAAGGCAACAATATATCAAAATTTGATAGAATGTGATATAGTTAAAAAATTATTTGTGTGAGGTGGTTTGAGACCACAAATTTGGCCTTATTCTAAAATTCATGAATTGCACATATCCTTTTATTTTCAAAATGAGTGGTTTACTCATCAAAGAAATTCTTCAGTTTTTTGTTGGAAATGTGTCTAAATTTTATGTCCTGGCCAAGGGCATGAAGTTCTGCAAACATTTTCATTTATTAATAATTATAAACACCTGGGCATTTTGTAGACATTACAGATATTTTTACATGCACAAATTTAGAATAAATGTTGGATAAGAAAGAAAGCTTTCTAGCTTTAAAATCTATTTGTATTTCATAAGACCATAGGTTCCGCAAGATTCAATCTTTTGGTGTTTTGGTTTGTTTACCTTACATAAAATGTGATTTTTGTATTTAAAATATCTGAAATATATATTCTCAAATATCAACTAGTTTTTGAAATATGTTTGGATAGTTTAAGTGTAAATTAACCCAAATGTCAGGATTTCATATCATTTAAAACAGATGATTTTTTTTTCCTTTTTTGGAAAAGGAATGGAGAATTGTGGGTTTATTCTTGGGAGCATGAGTTTAAAACATACTGAGCTAGCCCTTATTTTCCTTTGAAAAATAATTCTATTTTAATTACCAAATGTACATTGTTTATTGCTTTTAAAGAATAGCTTAACATGATTGATACGCACCTGAGGAAGAATAATTTTATTTTCATCCAGAAAAAGTGAGAAGCTCTGCATGTGAAACCAACCCAAAGCCCAGCACTAGACATGGAGATAGTCCTAAAATGAAGTCTTCACTCACAGGAAAAGAACATTTTAAAGGTGTGTTGATCTTGTGAAGTACGGATATTGATTTGGTGTCTCCTTAGGAAAAACTTAGATCATATTTCTGAAGTTCAGTGTTGCCTTCTGTACATTTTTAATCCAGGCTTATCTCATTTAATTTAATCATTTAATCCAGGCATATCTCAAAACTAGAATTTTCTCTTTTTTCATCTCTGGTGGGACTTAATGAATTTCTCCATTCTTTTTGTGCTATTCTATTTATACAGATGAGTGGCTATTTTTTTCATATTGGTTCTTCTAAGAGCTTTCTCTCTTTAACCCCCCAGGTGACATTGCTGTCTAGTCTTTGAATCCATTTGATCAATTACTCTTGTGAAATGAATATTTCTTGAATGGAAGAGCTATTGTTGAGTGGTATTTATGCTAGGCGCAGCAGTAAGTGTTTGGCATCTATCACCTCATTTAAACATTGTAGCAACTCTACACTGAATTACATTTTGCATAAAAGAAACACAACTCAGGGAGCTGAGGAAAAGACCATATTCAATCAGTTCACTGTGGTGCTTCCAAAAGAGCTGGCCCCTGTGGTTATCATTTTATACTAAACACAGATGTCCCAGTATGGTGCTTATCTTCTCATTATTAATGTGAGATCACATCTTTCTGTATATGTACTGCTGAGAGTTCTTGGTACTTGCTTTCATCATGTGTTTCTAAAGTCTGAAGCTCATTGCATATATAAGTTCTTGGTTGTTGTGAAACAAATAACACTACCTCTTTCTCTAATTCTCCTTATTTCCACTGACCCTTTCCTTCACTTCATCTCCTCTACCTCCTCTGGAGATAACACTCCGTGCTTTGTCATCACCTCTGGTTTGATATTTCTCCATTTGACTACATTCTCCCTATTAATTGTATATGCTTTGTAACAATATCATTATAAACTTGGCAGCTTAAAACAAAAGATGCGGGCACCTGGGTGGCTCAGTCGGTTAAGCGACTGCCTCCGGCTCGGGTCATGATCCTGGAGTCCGGGGATCGAGTCCCGCATTGGGCTCCCTGCTCGGCGGGGAGTCTGCTTCTCCCTCTGACCCTCCCCCCTCTCATGTGCTCTCTCTCATTCTCTCTCTCTTTCAAATAAATAAATAAAATCTTAAAAAAAAAAAAACCCCAAAGATGCTTATTATCTCATAGTTTCTATGTGTTAGGAGTACAGACTCAGCTTTAGGGCCTCTCTGTGCTGCTATAAAGGTGTTGACTGGGGCTCCAGACTCAACTGAGGCAAGACTGGGGAAGGATCTGTTTTCAAGTTCATGTGGTTGTTGGAAGATTTCAGTTTCTTACAGGCTGTTGGACTGAAAGCCTTAGTTTCTTGTTGACTGCGGGCCAGAGGACATTTTCAGTTATCACAGGGCTCTTGACGTGGGTATGTGGTTCAGCTCACAACATGGCAGCTTGCTTCTTCAATGCTAGCAAAGAAGAGGGGGTGTCCTCTTAAGATGGCCATTAAAATCTTGTGTAATGTAATCATGTATATCTTGTCACCTTTGCTGTGTTCTGTTGGTTAGAAGCAAGGCATAGGTCCTGCTCACTCTCAAGGGAAGAGAATCACACAAAAGTGTGAGCACCGGGAGGTGGACATCCTGGGGGTCACCTAATGTCTGCCTGTCCCCCTGTCTTCAAGGCTTCCTGCTTAGCTATTTCTGCCCTCTTTGTTCTACCTCATTTGGTGCTCTAGGCCATTGATCTCTCTTCTTTATCTTTATGAAGAGAAAGAGTTTCCTCCTGTTTTTACCTCTCATTATCCTCCTTAGATTAGATTCCTTGCTCCTGTAATAGTTCAACTACTGTTTCTTGCTAATGACTCCCTTGACCGTTTGCCTGTTGGCCACATCCACCTGAAAAGCCTTTAACTCTAGGTGATCCCAATAATCCCTCTCCTCTGAGTCTAAACTCAGATGGCACTACTATAGATTCATGCTCACAAATTCAACTCAGCTCACAACTGTGCTCAGCAATTTTACCAGGTCTCCCAACTCAGTTTGCTTTCCCACTTGCCACAACTATTCCAAATTTTCTTCACACTCTTGAAATCTCCAAGCCCCACTCCCTCCACCTCCTTGTTATCAGCATGACAAGTTACCTCCTGTATGATGCACATAAAAAGAGAAACCATCATATGGGATTTCCCTTGACTTCCTGCCACCAAATTTACAAATCTTCCTGCATCTGCTGCTATCTCTTCCTTTATCCCCACTCTCACTGGATAGACTGCTCTGTTTCCTGTAAAAAGTCATATCCTCCACCTGAGTCTCATTCCTACTTTAACATATAGCTTCAACTTCATCTTTACTGGCTTCTTCTCATAAATATTTAAATAGGTACATATTTAAGCCATTCCTTGAAACCCATGTTTCCCTATGCAGCCACATTCTCATCTTTCTTCTCTTCACAGCCTGACATCTTTTTGTTTCTTTAAGATTTTATTTATTTAGAGAGAAAGAGTGTGAGCAAAGGGAGGGGCAGAGGGAGAGGGAGAGAATCTGAAGCAGGCTTCACACTGAGTGTAGAGCCAGTTGCAGGACTCGATCCCATGACCCTGAGATCGTGACCTGAGCTGAAGTCAAGAGTCGGAAGTTTAACCGACTGAGCCACCCAGGCGCCCCTTCGCAGCCTGACTTCTTGGCAGTGTTGTGTACGCTGTCTCTTTTACCTTATTTTCCACTCCATTCCATTCCAGTTTCCAACATCAGTCCTTCTCTGTAGTGATTTCTGCTAATTTCATCCATGGCCTCCCAGTTACTATATCCAAATAAGATATTTCAGTCCTCAGTTAATTTAGCCACTCAACAACACTCAATAGAGTTGACCATTTTTTTCTTAAAATATTCTTTTCCCTTCCCCTCCCCCCCCACATGAAGACACAGCCCAGGTTCCCATTCTGGCTATTTCTTCTCAATTTTTTTAGCTAGATTCTCCTTCTCTGTTAAATCATTAAATGTTGTCATTCCTCCAAATTTTGTCCAAAGTCTTCCATTCTCCTCCTTCTCACTGTCCACTCTTTGAGCAATCTCAACTACTCCCGTGGGTTAATTTCCATTACTATGCCAAATAATTCCAAATTTATATATGTAGATCAGGTGTCCCATGTAGCTCCAGGATTACATATCTGCCTTTTTGATATTCTACTTTAATATTTCATGAGCATTTCAAATCCAAATTCACAATCTTTATTATATAGACCTTCCCTACTTTTCATGTTCTTTACTCCAGTGAATGGCACTATTATTTACTGATGAACAGCTAGAAACCTGTGAGTTATCCTAGATCATCCTTTTTCCTCATTCCATAGTTTTAATCAGTTACCAAATCCAGTCCTTTCTATATCTTAACTAACCTATCTTCTTTATGTCTACTGGTATCATCTTAGTCTAAGTCACAATTATCCCTCACCTGGACTATTGTGTCAGCCTCCTAACTCATCTTTCAGTGTATATACTTACCCTTTCCAGTCCATTCTCCACATTGTAACTAGAACAATCTTTTAAAAATGCAAATTGAATTAATTAGCCCTTGCTTTAAAGACGTGTAATAGTTTTGTTTTTTTTTTTTAATTTTCCTTTTGACAAATCAGATTCCTCGGTATGGCCAATAAGAACATAAGCTCCATGAGGGCAGAGACTTTGCGTCTTGTACGCTGGTACAACTCCAGTGCCTACTTAGCACACTGCCTTATACATAGTTAGTGCTTAATAAATATGGGATAAATGAATAATAACCATAAGAGCCCATATATTCTGTGCTCTACTTATATCAGTTAGCTTTGCTGTGTAACAAACCATCTCCAAACATAGCAGCTTAAAACAATTTTTTTGCTTATACTTTTGTAGGTCAGCTAGGCATTTCTCATCTGAGCTATTTTGGCAGATCCCTGAGGTCATTTTGCAGCTTTGCTGGAGGTTAGATACGACCTCACTTATATGTCTCACCATTACAGGTTGGTTCATTTAAGGGGGCTCAGCTGAGCCGTACATTTCTGCTCCACATGACCTCTCATCTTCTAACAGGTTAGCCCAGGCTTGTTCACACATGGTGGTCTCAGGGTTCAAAAGAGCAATGTGAGAGAGAAAACTTCATGCCTAAGCACTTTTCAAGGCTTTGTTAACATTCTTTAGTACTGTCCAGTTATCCAAGGCAAATCACATGGTCAGGCTTAGATGAATACCTGGAGGCATGAATAAATTGGTGGTTATTTCGACAACAATCTGCTATAGCACTTTTGCAGCTTCATCTTGATAAGTCTACCCCTTTCTATTTCTATATCAGACATATTGAACATAAGTTTAGTTTCTTGAATGGGTTCTGCATAATTATCCATTTGTCTAGAATGCTGTCTTCTTCTGGTTTACTTAGCCTGTTCCTTCAAGACAGTATTAACATATTATGTCCAACTGTGTATAACAGAGAACAAAAATAACAGTGGTTTAAATAAAACTGAAGTTTATTTCTAAGTTGGTATGGCTGCTATACTCTGAATGTCATTAGAGGCCCATACTCTTTTCTTATTATTTTACTAACCCCATAGAATTACCCTTACTCACATTCTCCAGAATGCCTTGTCCCCATTCTCATATTCCAGACAGTAGAAAATGAGGAAAAGAGAAGTAAGATCATATACTTTCCCTCTGAGGGTAGAAAACAAAAGTTCCATACATTGTTTCTATTCATATTTCCTTTGCCAGAAATTAGTCATTTGACTCATTTAGCTGCAAAGAAAGTAAGGAGTCTTTATTCCGAATCTCTATGTATCCAGGTAAAGCCCTATTACAGTGGAGTAAGGAAAAAACAAATATTGGGAGACAACTACCATTAGGTCTCAGCTTAAATATAATTTCCTCCAGAGAAACTTTTCTAAAACCCTAGTCAATATTAATTCTCATTTATGGGATTTCATAGTATTTTGCACTTCTTCATAGAATCTGCTTTGTTTGCGTTTTTGTTGTTGTTGTTGTTGTTTTTGTTGTTGTTGGTGGTGGTTATTATTGGTTGAGTAGCAGTTATTCCTGTTAGATCATAGGCAGATTAGAGATAATATTCTTCTTACTCATACCATTATTTACTTAGTACTAAGCATAGTGTTTGGCACATTGTAGGCAATTGATGGATATTGGTTGTAGAATAATTGTGGCCAGGGCCAAACCAATTACAGACCGTTCTAGGAGAAAGGAAAGCTGGTTGCTTTTATAATTTTATTGTCCACCTTAATTTTCTAAAATTTAAATGAACCAAAAATAACATTAAAACATGAACTGAAAATCAAGATTTGGTTAACAGCAAGTAAGAAGTTGTTGCAAGTAATTGGTACACCACCCTGATTAGGTATAATTAAAAGCAATTCTTGTAGGGTGCGCCTGAGTGGCTCAGTCAGTTAAGCATACAACTCTGACTCTTGATTTTGGCTCAGGTCATGATCTCAGGGTTGTGAGATGGAGCCCTGTATCGGGCTCCATGTTGGGCATGGAGTCTGCTTAGGATTCTCTCTCTCCCTCTCCCTCTGTCCCTCCTCCCCACCCTCCACCCCCCACTGGCAAGTACACACTATCTCCCCAAAAAACAACCCATTTTCAAACAATTTTCATAAAATGTATGAAGTAGAGATAACCTCTAAGCTGCAGAGTAAGTCTTTACAAATCCAATTCCTACATCTTTTGGAAGCAATTTCATAATGTAATTGGTATTTTTATCCATAAAATTAAAAGCAAATTCTTAACATTGTAGATATTCTCAATAAAATGATTATTATACCACTCATTCAATTGTAAATTTCTACAATATTTTAAAATGCTGAAACGGGGCACCTGGGTGGCTCTGTTGGTTAAGCATTTGGACTCTTGATTTCAGATTAGGTCATGATCTCAGAGTTGTGAGACTGAGCTCTGCATTGGGCTCTGCACTGGGCATGGAGCCTGCTTAAGATTCTCTCTCTCTCTTTCCCTCTGCCCACTCCCCCTCTGTCTTTCCCTCTCAAAAAAATAATGCTGAAACATACATATAAACTACCAAAACTGAAGCAGGAAGAAATAGAAAATTTGAACAGACCAATTACCAGCAATGAAATGGAATCAGTAATCAAAAAACTCCCAACAAACAAAAGTCTAGGACCAGATGGCTTCACAGGGGAATTCTATCAAACATTTAAAGAAGAGTTAATAACTGTTCCTCTCAAACTTTTCCAAAAAATGGAAGAGGAAGGAAAACTTCCAAATTCATTTTATGAGGCCAGCATTACCCTAATACCAAAACCAGATGAGGACACCAGAAAAAAAGAAAACGACAGGCCAATACCTCTGATGAATATAGATGCAAAAATCCTCAACAAAATATTAACAAACTGAATCCAACAATACATTAAAATAATCATTCACTATGATCAAGTGGGGTTTATTCCTGGGATGAAAGGATGGTTCAATATTTACAAATCAATCAATGTGACACATCACATCAATAAGAGAAAGGATAAAAACCATATGATCATTTCAGTCGATGCAGAAAAAGCATTTAACAAAGTACAACATCCATTCATGATAAAACCACCAATGAAGTAGGTGTAGAAGGAACATACCCCAACATAGTAAAAGCCTTATATGAAAAACCCACAGTGAACATTATACTCAATGGGGAAAAACTGAAAGCTTTTCTCGTAAGGTCAGGAATAAGACAAGGATGTCCACTCTCATCACTTTTATTCAACATGGTACTGGAAGTCCCTAGCCACAGCAATCAGACAACAAAAAGAAATAAAATGCATCCAAATTGGTAAGGAAGAAATAAAACTTTCAGTATTTGCAGATGACATTATATTCTATATAGAAAACCCTAAAGACTCCACCAAAAATCTACTAGAACTGATAAATGAATGCAGTAAAGTCACAGGATACAAAATCAATGTACAGAAATCCATTGCATTTCTATACACTAATAATGAAGTAGCAGAAAGAGAAATTAAGAAAACAATCCCATTTACAATTGCACCAAAAATAATAAAATACCTGAGCATAAACTTAACCAAAGAAGTGAAAGACCTGCACTCTGAAAACTGTAAAACATTGATGAAAATTGAAGATAACACAGAAATGGAAAGACCTTGCATGCTCTTGGACTGGAAGAACAAATATTGTTAAAATGTCTGTATTACCCAAAGCAATCTTCAGATTTAATGCATTCCCTATCAAAATGCCAACAGCAATTTCGCAGAACTAGAACAAATAATCCCAAAATTTGTATGGACCCACTGAAGACCTCAGATAGACAAAGCTATCTTGAAGAAATAAAGAAAAATAAAGAAATAAAAAAAAGAAAGAAAACTAAAACTGGAGGTATCACAATTACAGACTTCACATTATATTACAAAGCTGTTGTAATCAAAATAGAAGGCTATTGGCACAAAAAATAGGCACCTAGGTTAATAAACTAGGATAGAGAGCCCAGAAATAAACCCACACTTACATGGTCAATTAATCTATGACAAAGGAGGCAAGAATATACAATGGGGCAAAGACAGTCTCTTTAACAAATGGTGTTGGGAAAACTGGAAAAATACATGCAAAAGAATAAAACTGGACCACTTTTTGCATCATATGCAAAAATAAACTCAAAATGGATTAAAGACCTAAATGTGAGATCTGAAACCACAAAACTCCTGAAAGATAACATAGTCAATAATCTCTTGGACATTGGCCTTAGCAACATTTTTCTGGATATGTCTCCTCAGGCAAGAGAAACAAAAACAAAAATAAACTGTTGGGGCTACGCCAAAATAAAAAGTGTTTGTATAGCAACAACACTTTTGTTAACAAAACAAAAAGGCAACCTACTGAATGGGAGAGGATATTTGCAAATGGTATATCAGATGGGGGTTAATATACAAAATATATAGAGAACTTATATAAGTCAACATGAAAAAAAACAAGTAATCCAGTTAAAAAGTGGATAGAAGACATGAGCAGACATGTCTCCAAAGAAGACATACAGATGGCCAATAGACACATGAGAAGATATTCAACATCACTCATCATCAGGGAAATGCAAATCAAAACCACAATGAGGTATCACCTGACACCTGTCAGATGGTTAAAATAAAAAACTCAAGAAACAGTAAGTGCTGGTGAGGATATGGAGAAAAAAGAACCCTTGTGCATTGTTGGTGGGAATGCAAACTGGTGCAGCCACTGTGGAAGACAGTATGGAGGTTCCTCAAAAAATTTAAAACTACCCTATCATCCAGTAATTGTATTATTGGGTATTTACCCCCAAAATACAAAAACAGTAATTCAAAGGGATATATGCACCCTTATGTTTATTGCAGCAGCATTATTTACAATAGCCACACTATGCAAGCAGCCCAAGTGTTCATTGATAGATGAATGGATAAAGAAGAGGTTATACACACACACACACACACACACACACACACACACACACACACATACACACAGTGGGATATTATTCAGCCATAAAAAAGAATGAAATATTGCCATTTGGAACAACATGGATGGATCTAGAGAGTATAATGCTAAGTGAAATAAGACAGAGAAAGACAAATACCCTATGATTTCACTCATATGTGGAATTTAAGAAACCAAAGAAATGAACAAAGGAAAAAAAGAGAGACAGAGCAGAAAACAGAGTCTTAACTATAGGGCACAAACCGATGGTTACCAGAGGGGAGGTGGGTGGGGGATGGGTGAAATAAGTGATGGGGATTAAGGAGTCCACTTGTGATGAGCGCTGGGTGTTGTATGGAAGTGGTGAATCACTATATTGTACACTTGAAACTAATATTACACTGTATGTTAACTACACTGGAATTTAAATTTAAAATGCTTTGGAAGTTTTCTTTCCTTTTTTAAAAAATGTACTTTTATTTGAGGAACTAAGAGACTTGTGACTCTATATACATTCCTTCCTTTCTGTTATTCCTTCAAAGTAGTACTATAATAATGATAAATTATTGGGCGCCTGGGTGGCTCAGTTGGTTAAGCGACTGCCTTCGGCTCAGGTCATGATCCTGGAGTCCCGAGATCGAGTCCCACATCGGGCTCCCTGCTAGGCAGGGAGTCTGCTTCTCCCTCTGACCCTCTTCCCTCTCGTGCTCTCTGTCTCTCATTCTCTCTCTCTCAAATAAATAAATAAAATCTTTAAAAAATATATATATGAAGGGAAAGAAAGAAATATTTGGGATCCCCTGATAAAGATCCAGAGGAAAGTGAACATAAAAGTACTGTTTTTAATATATGTTGTGAAATGGCAACAGTTTCATATTCCCTGATAACTTGCTGTTAAATTAGCTCCAGTATGTTTATGGGTAATGTCATCTGCCTGGAAGAAGTCCCCTGTAACTCCAGGGACAAGACTTCCCTTAAGGCAGAGAGGTAGATTGGGGTGTGGGAGGTAAGTTACAAACCCTTAGAATGTTAACATGCTTTCTGGTAATCCGTTTATAAACAGATTGGCCTGAACTTAGTAGGAACTGGACAGCCTCTTCAGGGCCAAGTGGAGCATTTTCTATGTTTCTGTGTTGGCCTGGAGGACAAGACAAGACCCTTCTCATAGACTCCTACCACAAGGCAGTCTGCTGTCAGTGTGTGTAGCTCACCCAGAGAAGCATGAGGCTTCTAATGGCTTACGTAAGTCTTTTGGATCCTTTTTCTCTTGGTGACTAAGGACTTGTTTCTAAAATCAGTCATGCTATGAATTAACAACAACAAAAAACCCATCAGAACCTTGAGGACTCCAACTAAACCAAAGGAATGATTTCTAGGAATTGTGTCTTCTTATCTTGCATCAACTCTTTCATGAAGAAATGGTACCCCAGTGACTATAATTTACCTTCTCTTCGTATTTTGCATAGGGATATTTACATTGAGGTAACAATATCGATGAATGGAAATCTAGGGAAGTAAGATGAGCTTAAATTTTTTTGCATAATAAAAGATGCCCCTGGCTGCTAATATGTTCTTAACTGATACCATTTCACACTTGCTGTTTAGATGGAGGTTGATGTCCATGTACATAAAGAAAATAAAATGGACTTGAGTTCTCAAAACATACAGTCAAGTAAAGCTCAGTAGCTATTGTCTAACCCAAAACCACAGGGAAAATTTTGTTTTACTTTTGCTTTATTACTGAATTAGTATCCACTGGCAAAATCAGATTATCATATCTAGTCTAGTGTCATGCTGAGAATAACAATATATATCAGAGGGCAAAATATAAGGTCTATCTTTAGAGGAATAGGGCTCATTGATTTCCTAATAACAGTTCCTTATGGAACTGGGAGAAAGCTATAGAAACCAGAAGAATCTAACTTTTAACTTTCATTCATTAATATATGACAGTTAAATCAGGTTTTATATTATTACCTGAACCAGCTGAGTCAATGTCAATAGAAATAAAGAGGAAAGTCCTTAAGGCAATTAAAAAGTTGGGATTTTAATTACACCACAGAATAATTTTTAAAAGTTATTTTTAATTATTTTTAAAATTATTTTAAAAATAATTTTAAAAAGAACCTTACAAAAAAAGAAGAGGCTTGCCCATGTCCAAGTTGGGCAAGTAACATGACTCTAAATGAAAAGAGCGAATGAACGGGTAAAACCTTTCTATTTTCTCAAATGCTTTGTGTTAATAAAACCCCCTGCATCTTTTCCTCTAAATGAAGTCCTCCTTAATTTAAACCTACTGGCATTTTAAGGAAAATTTAATAAACAAATGCTTTCCTGGTCCAAAAGAATTCTGTGCTATGCAAACAATGAAGAGAACCATGACAGAAGATGCTGAGTGCATGCTGAGCCAGGTTTCAGTTCCATTCCTCAGATAGCTTGTTCATACACAGAACTCCTTGGAAGTCAATGAGAGGAAATTAATGTGCCACCCAGAGCAGAAAACATTGAAATGTGCTGAATTAATATTTTGGGTCATAAAACCCACTCAAAGAAAATTCTTTCAATAGGGTGCCAGCCAGAGTGTGGTTATATAATTCTTATATAAACCTTATTTTTTTCTTATGAAAGGAAATTTTGGTTTTTCTCAGAAAGAATAATGGTACTGTGAATGTTTACTTTATAAATAATTCTTAATTTTTTTCTGATTATAAAAGAAATATATTCTCAATGCAGAAAATGTGGAAAATACAGAAAACCACAAAGGAAACAAAAATCATAATAATCGCACTCTATCCCCTAGCCTGAGATAAAAACTGATATATTTTGGTATATTTTTTAAAAATTGTATTGCTTTAAAGCTAATAAAGTTAGCACATATTATTATGGAAAAATGTGAGTATATTTTATCTGAATGATGGAGATATATATATATATAACTGTTAAATAGCAAGATCAACTTTTTTCAACAGATTCCTCAAAAAGAGAAAGCAAGGTAAAGAGAAGGCAGCATTGTACCCTTGAAAACTGTCACCTTGGAAATCTAGACACTTAAATCTACTGATGGTTCCTTAGCTCCGGCATTTTAACATCACGTTCTCAGAGTTGCCTTCAGAACCAATTTATGAACCATAAGACAAAATCATCTTGTAATTTTATAAGCTAAGTGCTTCTTTAAAAGCTGTTCTTTTTCTTTTTTTGTTTGTTTTATTTTTCAGGTCATCTTTATCTGGAGAAGCAAAGCAGAGTTACTTGTAGATCATTTGGGGGGAACAAATGTCTTTGAGTAAATTATTACAGTTTTTATGTGTATTTAAGGTAGGTTCAGCCTCAAAAGTTTTGGCTAATGTGAAGTGACATCTTACATAAATACTCCAAGATTTCATATTGTCACTAGTTTCAAACTGTGCAACGTATCTGTTCCTTTTACATTTGCTAAAAAGCAGTTCAGCAGTCACAACACTGACAAATTTAAAATTTGGTTTTCAGTGATATACCGATGGAAGCAAACTCAAACTCCTTTAGAGCTTAGTCATTTCAAATAGAGAGGTTGCAAGACTTCCGGAAAAGACTGAGGACACAGGAGACTGCATTAGCATGTCTTAATTAACAACCGTGATGGCATATAGCTGTGGCTATGAGGTAAAAAGACTTGTTATGTATGGGTGAATTGTAGAAGCTGTCTATAATCACACTATGTACTAACTGACCAATGGATATGGTGGTTGGGTAGTGGGGCGTTTTAAACTCCAAAGTTACCTTTTAATGGAAGAGAAAGAGCTGGGAGATACAAAAGAGGCTTAAGAGCACTTTGAAAAGGGTCATTTGGGTGCCTCAGTTGGTTAAGCGACTGCCTATGGCTCAGGTCATGATCCCCGGGTTCTGGATAGAGCCCCAGGTCAGGCTTCTCCCTCTCCTCCTACTCGTGTGCGTGCTCTCTCTCTCAAATAAATAAATAAAATCTTTAAAAAAAAAAAGAGGACTTTGAAAAAAGAAGTCTTGAGTAAATTCAGCATTTCAAACTTCTGATGACTGCCAGCCTGAAAGTTACCTTCTTGGGTGTTTGTGGGATCATTACATTCAAATTCTTTTCTTATTTCTCTAACTACACACAAATAGATTTTATTCCATGGATCAAGAATCCTCTACCCGTTTTCCTGAAGAGTGTTAACTAATTAGTCATTTCACCTCATGAAAAGCATTGTTCCATGTTGTTCCTCTTCTGTGTCAGGTGGGCGTGGCAATAGGAAGAGCAGTGATGTTAAGGACAGAGGACTGAAGATCAATACTCCCACTTGACTTGCTAACCTGTCTGACAAACAGGAAACTGCTGCCTTCCCTACGGTAAAATTACCTCAACCACTCCATAGTTATTAATAGAAAAATTCTCACTTTGAGAATAATAGGTAGACCTAAGACTCACTTTTACTTAAAGAACCACCACCTTTACCGCCACAAATGTCTCAGGAGTACAGAGGTTTACACATGATTCTCTTTGCTCTTTGCAACTCAGCACTGAGGAAGAACAACATATTTAGCTAAGATGTTGAAGGTTGGGGTTGAGTGAAGACAAAAGGGAAAATAAACAAACATACCCAGGGAATACCACGAATTGAAATAGTAAGGGTTACAAAATGTTTTTTGTCCTCCAGTGCTGGTCAGTCCTGTCTTCTCTGAGCTCCTGACCAGCCACTTTGTGGTGGGCATGTTCTATACCAATTATCAGGAGTTTCCACCTTCTGTGAAGAATAGAATTAAGAGGCCCAAAGAAATAAAAGTTCCATCTTTTGCAGGCTGAAAGTCAAAGTTTTGGGTTCTTGTTTGGGGACCTGCTTCTTTCCCACTTGTTCAACTCTAGCAATGCCCATGCCCATCAAGGGAGATCACAGCAGTCCATGGTCTTCTCTGGTCTTCAGTAACTTAGCTCTATCTAAACACAGCATAAACCAACAACCGTAAGAACGAAAATATCAGGAAAACTGCCTCATTACTGGGGCTGTGAGAAAGTGATATTTGAAATTGCTGAGCCATTGGATCCTCATCTATAAAAGAGAGACAACACCAATTTCTCAGATTGATAATCAAGATTAAATGAGACTATGCCAGGCTGATGTATTGTGCTTATATAAATCTCTATCATCTTGTAAATAAATGCTTTCCTTACTATTGCTGGAAAACTGAACCAAGGTTTTGTTTTGCAAATTTTTATATGTCTATGGCTTGTCTTTGGAACTGGTTTGCGGGTTTGTTGAAGACAGATATTTTTTGACCCTGCACTTTGTGCCACACACAATAAATATTTGGCACATAGTTGTCCAATTGCTTTCTCTGATTAACTTTGCCATTGCTATTAGGAAAGGACCTGCACTTATAATTTATAACCACTGCTATTTGAACTGTGCTGGGGCATCTGGAGAAATGATAATCTGCCTTAGCAGCTTTTCTTTCCTTCTTGACTGTATGACTCAATCCTGTGCTGTCATCATTCCCATTAGCAGCCACTCCACATGACTCAAAGGGAGAGATGGAAATGAGTTTCACTCAAGGCAACATAAAAGCAAAGATAATAGAATAAACTGAGACTTCTGCTAAAACTACCAAGGAAAAGTGACGATTCTGAGAAACATAGATGTTCACTCTTTCACAATTGATTTCAAGTACTCCCTCAGCCTGGTCACTCATATTGTTTTCCTTACAGAAGCTGTTTTCTGAATGAAAAGGTGGAGGTACCAGGATAGTTTGGGTGAGTGATGGCCATGGGGCCTGTTATGATAACGTCACTGCTCTGTGTGTGTCTTCTGGAATATCCGTTGGAAATTGTGATGCTATTAGCCAAGAATCTCCTCCTAATGCAAGAATGTCATGTTTGGGGTAGGTCATCTTGTTTAAATTAGCAACACCCTGACAAAACTAAATTACTTTATGAACGAAATTATTGCCAAGCGTATTTCTGGTTAATTTACACATAACTCATTCAAAAGACATGTTAATTTTTTAACTAAATGTACCAAAAATCATCTATTAATTTAAACTTGGAAAGAATACTAACACTCATGTGCTTTACCAAGGCTAAATCTTAATTGTTTTCTTTTCCATAGGGTTCTTTATTATACAAAGAGAAAATTTAGTCTTGCAGTCACAAGTAATATTCTAGAGAAGCCATGTTATTTAATTGTTTAATTTTGCTTGCTTGAACTTTTTAATATTTACCCACAAAATACCAACAACTGCTGCTTTCCCTTTGCTGTTTTCTAAGGATAATGGCTTTTTTTTTAAAAAAAGGGGTAATTAACACGAGTTGGTGATTTTCTCCTCTGTGCTGTCACTTTTCCTACATGATTGTGTTTCTAACAGTGTTTTGCAATTTTTCATTTTTTTGTCATTCCTCTACTAATGAAGGGGAGTGATCGTATTTTATTCTTCTTACATAAGCAGTGGCTGGTAGAGTTTCTGTCACTTTTCATCTGAACCCTCTGTAACAAGCTAGAGGGAAGGAAAATACCAACTCCCTTCAATGCCTGAACTTGAGGCAGGAGGTTCAGCGTTTGATCAAGATCCTGCTATAATATGGGCAGACTGTAGGAAAGAATTCAGAAGAAGGAGCTGTGGAAATCCTAACTCAGGACTTGAAAGCTATTGTCCTTCCACCCCATGGTTAGGCACTCAGAGAGTTCGTAGGGAAAGAGTTCAAAGGACCACAGAGTTTCACAGGTATGGGGTGAGGATGGAGGAGTAAAAAGTTCTTGAATACTTGCACAGATTACAATAACCCTATTCCCTTAGAATTCAGCATGGTCACACACCCACAGAAGTAGGCTGTCATGCTTCTTCAAGTCAGCCATGTTTGATTGGGCTACAGTTAATTGGAGGAGGCAGGTGAGGGGAAGGAAAGGAACAGGAATATATCTAACCCAAGCTGGACCAATTCATTTCTCTATCACAGGAGTCTGGCATGTGGATTCAGAGGCAGCAATGTTAGTCTCTGCAGGGGCTGGAAGAGGGGTGATGTACACTAGGGAGCTCTGGGACAGCCATCTTCTGCATATTGAGAAGCAGAGACAGCATGTAGGCATGGAGGGAAAAATTAATGAGTTTGTGAAGAGAGTTGAGAGCCTGAGAGAACAAATGCTTTCTTGGATTCTGAATATTTTCCATTTCCCAGTTTCAGCCCTTTAAGAAGCCCAATTACCCTTGGGTTCCATAAGATAGGTCTCTCATTTCAGTAAATTGTCTCTTTTGGCTCATGCTATTTTTAGCTGGTGTTTTGACTAAGAAGCATTCAGATCCCTACAGAACCTCTCAGAACTGAACGACTGCAACTTGATCCTTCCTTATAGTTTTTGTTTCCTTTTTCTTTTTAAGATTTATTTGTTCCTTTAAGACAGAGAGAGAGAAAGCGTGCCTGTGGGCACACGCACGCACACACACACGCACAAGTCGGGGGGCGGGCAGAGGGAGAGAATCTCCAAGAAGACTCCCTGCTGAGCAGAGCCAGACACAGAGCTCGATCCCACAACCCAGGAGATCGTGACCCAAGTGAAACCAAGAATTGCACGCTCAAGTGACTGAGCCACCCTAGTTTTTGTTTTCTTTCAATTCTTTATTCTACATTAATTTGGCATTCATATAGTCAATTCATGGACTGCCGTTTTGCGTTTATTGTATCCATAACTGTTCAAACCACTTTCGGTTACCCTGGTATTTTCTAGAGCGTTGTGTGACTAGTACACTATTCAAGTTCTTAAAGTTCATTACAAGCTCATTAACTACCCCAGGGGGCTGGAGTCTACTGCTGCTGCTACTTTGAGGTCTCCTGTTATCTGTTAGAAACTCAGGCTTATGAGAATCCTGAAGCAGAGATGAGTTTAGAATCTTGTCCCAAACCCGCTCTTTTCCCAAGAAAGTCCATAGTCAGGGTCAATCCTTGGCAGGATTAAATCCCGTTTGTCTATCCGTGAACTGAACTAGAAGAAGTGTTAAATGATTATTTTTTGTAAGGATAAGTGCAAATAATCAGATCCCATGAATTAGTGTTGGGATTATTTAATTTTTTTTCTTTTAATGATGTGGAATAAAATTAAATGAGGAGACCTCCACGTTTTTAGGTGAAACAAAATTGTTCTAGACAAGAAGTATACAAGTTGGAACATTGCAAACTTCAGGTCTGTAAGTCAGCATGGTAATACATCTGAGAAAAAACATCTTTTTCCATTCTGAGGCTCTGAGCTCTCAGTTACAACTCAGGAAAGAGATCTAGAAATATTTGGTCTTCAGAGGAATTTGGCACTCTTCTAAGTTGGGGTTCAAATTTGCTTATTTTTTTTTTATGTTAGAAGCTAATAGTTCATTCTAATTCTATGCCAGGCTGTGTGCTAAATGCCTTCAATACATAGTCTCATTTAATTCATGGAACTATCCAGTGAATCAGATGCAACTATCCCTATTTTATTCAGAAAGGTTAATCAACTTGTGTGAGTTTCCATGGTTTGTCTGTGTTAAGAGACACAAATTGTTAAAGCTAAGTGAATGATACTGTATTCATCTTTTCATCATTCAGCAAATTTGAGTGCCCATGATGTAGTAGACATAGTGTATAGTTGATACTTGAATACATTAATGAACAAGACAAGAAAGATCTCTGTCCTTATGTAGCTTATATTTTAATGAGAGTAGACATAAAACAAACAATAGATATATTATAAATTATAAGGCATATTAGAAGGTGAGAAGTGCTATGGAAAAAGAAAAAAAAAAAAAACCATAGTAAGTAAAGAGGATCGAGAGAGTGAAGGTGGTAGGAATGTGAGCAGCCATTATTATTATTATTTTTAAAGATTTTATTTATTTATTTGACAGAGAGAAAGCACAAGCAGGGGGAGTGGCAGGCAAGGGAGAGGGAGAAGTAGGTTCCCCACTGACCAGGGAGCCCAATGCAGGGCTCGATCCCAGGACCCTGGGATCATGACCTGAGCCGAAGGCAGATGCTTAACCGACTGAGCCACCCAGGCACCCCTGTGAGTGGCCATTCTTAAATTGGGTGGTCAGAGTATGTTTCAACAAGAAAGTAACATTTGCTCAAAGATTTAGAGAAGTGGGAGTTGCCCATGTAGGTGTCTGGGGGAACAGCAATTCAGGCACAAGTAAAAACAGTGCCAAGTCTTCAAGGCAAGAATGTGCCTTGTGTGTTCAAGGAAAAACAAACATGTGGGGGGTGCTGGAATGGAGTCAGAGAGCTAGGGGTTGAGTAGGTGTGGATCATGAAGCTCTCTGAAGGCCATTGTAAGGCTTTTTGGTTATACTTTGAGTTAAATGTAGAAGTCATTGCAAAGCCTGACAACTCTGCTTTTTCTGCTTTAAACATTTTTTTTTTTTCTAATATTCTGGTGATGCAAACAGAGAGAGAAGGCCAGATTGAAAGGAAGATTGTGACACAGAACAATGGAAATCCTCCCTCCCATCTTTACCCACCCTATGCCTCTACCTTAGAAAAAATTTTCCCCCAGTTTCAACAATTAGAAGCTTATTTGTGCTTGTAAATCATCTTGAAATGTACTATCTTGGCACTATCAGTTTTGATGTCTTTTTGTGAATCCCTTACATAATAAGATTGGTCTCTTTTCAATATCTAGCTGAGATGGACTCTTTTTTTTTTTTTTTTAATTCCGTCCTTTATTACCAGTATATCTATTACAGGAGTGATATGTCCTTGAAGGATAATATCCTATTTGTTCTCTGGAAATAAAAGTGGTCACAGTCATATGAACTGTATTCCTAAATAATCAGTCTTAAAAATGTTATATCAACAATCCCCTGCTTTACTATAAAAGTTTAAAAAGGGAAATATAAAATTCTTCATAGCAGACAAAAGGTACCTGCCCAATAAATATCTAATGCTTCTTGCTCTACTGATTATTGAGCCACAGCTCTCCATGGGTCTCTTATATTACTATAGGTTTTGAGAGCAGAGACACTGAGTACCTTTATTTCAGAGTATCTTGTCAAGGATGTTTGTAGTGAACAGGCTTGGAAGATATAGTATCTCTCTCTGGAGCAAAGGGTGAATTTGTTTACTATCTGTAAAATAAAGATGGTATCTCTTTTTGGGGCAAAGTTCAGGCAGGCTTACTATCCATTATAAAAGATTTCTGTTCCTTTGTCTTCTGTAACACATCCAGTGTATGTGTCGGGGTCAATTTACTCTGTGGGACCTGGGGCTTGGGGAATCTGAAAAATAAATAAATAAATAAAATGCTGGTATTGCAGCTACTGGTATTGATGTGAGTAACAAACTCTTCTTTGTTTCTGACCCAGGAGTGTCATGTCTCTGCTAACAACCATGGCAGGATATCCTGTTAGCTTGCAAGTAGGGCAAAATCTCAGCCTTCAAACTTCTTGACATTGATTTTCCATGAAAATTACAATATAAACCTTAATTCATTTCAGAAGCATCAGACATGTGCTTCATTTGTTGTGTTTTTGAAAGAAGGTAAAAATATCTACCTAATGAAGGTAGGCACTTTCTTTTTTAGACCAACTACTCCCTCATACCAGATGTATTAGTTGCAACTTTTGGTTGTAGGTGTCAGAAACTAACTTAATGAAGGAAAAAACTATTTATTTATATATCAAATAAAGATATGTCTAGGGGTGCCTGGGTGGCTCAGTGGGTTAAGCATCTGCCTTCGGCTCAGGTCATGATCCCAGGGTCCTGGGATTGAGCCCTGAGTCGGGCTCCCTGCTCAGTGGAGAGTCTGCTTCTCCCTCTCCCTCTCCGCTCCCTCCGACTCGTGTTCTCTCTCATATAAATAAATAAAAAATCTTAAAAAAAAAAAAGATATGTCTAGAAAAGATATTGGGATAGGTCCTGTAGGAATCAGTGGTCGAAGGACTAGAACTGAATGTGCAGCACGTCAGAATTTTGTGTGTTCTCTTTCTGTGTTGGTGCAATGCTCTCCTCCTTTCTATGGCAGGAGGAACATTTTCAATGGCAGCATTAGCTTAGTGACCTGAGAAAAAAGAGAATTTGTTTGTTCTTATTGATCTTTGGACATGTTGCAATGTGCCTTCCTATAGCCAGGGAAGGCCATTAGAAATCTGTGAAATGCTAGAGCTGTGATTCCCTGAAGGAAGAGATGCTAAGTAGAAAAAATAACTTAATGTCCACCACAAGAGTGGGTTTACGGCCTGTGAGTTAGATGCAATTGAGCTTTGCCTGGAAATGTCTGTGTAGAGCCTAACAACTCTGTATACTAGCAATTGCAAGTTACTTGAGAATAATAAAGGACTTCAGGGCATTGAAATGTCACACATAGCATTAATAGAGCAATTTACTATGCAAGACTTGTTCACTTTAGCTTTCAAAGTGTAGTGTCTAGTTATTTGACAACTTCCTAAGGGCAGCAGATAAATATTATTATGCCTATTTTATTTTATGGATGAATTATCTGAATTATAAAGAATTTAGTAACCCATTAAAAAAAACCACGCAACAAATCAGAGAAGAAAAGGGGATGAGTATCCATAATTTCTAGTTTCTGATGCTGTACTTATTCAATTAGGCCAGAAATCTTTGGCTTTAGAATGCTGAAGCTTAGGAACAGAGTCTCAGAAAACCATGTGGTGCCTCTCCTTTCCTGGGATAGTAATTTATTATTATTATTATCATTTATAGCATTAGTAGTATATGGTGAACCTAATAAAAACAAGAATCCAATTATTTCATATAGCATTTTCATGGAGGGTAGTTTAACCATGTGAGAATGAAGATAAGCTTTTGAATTTTGTACCTGTTTTTATGGAATTTTTGTCATTATCATCCCATAATACATTTGCATTAATGCATGCTAGTGGTGGCTGAAGTGCTGTAAATTAATCTTCCCATGTTTTACTTACTTACTTATTTATTTATTTATTTATTTAAATTTAGTTAGTTAACATATAGCGTGGTATTCGTTTCTGGAGTAGAATTCAGTGATTCATCACTTACATAAAACAGCCAATGGTCATCAAAACAAGTGCCTTCTCCAATACCCATCTCCATCTAGCTCATCTCCCACCCACCTCCCTCCACCAACCCTCAGTTTGTTCTCTACGGTTAAGAATCTCTTATCATTTGTTTCCCTCTCTCTTCCCCCCCCTGCTTCCCATTTGTTCATCTGTTTTCTTTCTTAAATTGTACATATGAGTGAGATCATATGGTGTTTGTCTTTCTCTGACTAACTTATTTCACTTACCATAAAACACTCCAGCTCCACCCACATTGTTGCAAATGGCAAGCTTCATTCTTTTTGATGCCTGAGTGATATTCCATTGGAAAAAAAATATATATATATATCTCACCTCTTCTTTATCCAGTCATCAGCTGATGGACATTTGAGCTCTGTTCATGATTGGCTATTGCTGATAATGCTGCTATAAACACCATGTTACTTTTAACATTAGTGTGAGGATTGACATATAAGACAATTCTGATTGTTATAACATGGTTTTGATTTGCAGCTGTATATTTGACTTGGCTTTTTTTTTTTTTGCCATCTGGCTTTGTGCAAATATTTAAATCTCAATGGTTGTGTACTTCATCACTGAGATAACAAGAGAAAACTGGTCAAGTTACTTTGTGATGTGTCTTGAAAATATGGGAACACAGAGAGGAATTCAATGGTGTGCTGGAGCCAGTGCTTACTGACTCCTGAGAACCAGTTATTAGTTTCTCCTTCCGTGGTGGGCAGAATGATGAATCTCCAAAGACATTCACGTCCTAATCCATCCTAATCCCTGGACCCTATGAATATGTTACCTTATGTGGTAATAAACGAAAAGGATTTTGCAGATGCAATTAAGGTAAAGGACCTTGATTTGGGGAGATTATCCTGGGTTACCCAAGTAGGTCCAATATAATCACATAAATCCTTAGACGTGGAGAACCTTTCCTGGTTTAGTGTCAGAGAGGGATATGATGATGGAAGAAAGGTCAGAGGGATGCAATGTGGAAAAGACTTGACCCTCCATTGTTGGTTTTGAAGATGAGGGAAGGAGGCCATGAGCCAAGGAATGTGGCTGGCCTCTAAAAGCTGGAAAAGGCAAAAGAATGGCTTCTGTCCTAGAGATTGCTGAAAACAGCAGCCTTGGTGACACTATGATTTTAATGTAGTGAGACCTGGGTCAGAATCTCAAGCTACAGAACTGTTAGATAATAAACTTGTGTTGTTTTAAGCTACTATGTTTGTGCTAATGTTTTAACGGCTGCAGTAGAAGACCAATGCACCTCCTAACTCTACATTCAGTGACATCATGCTGGTATCTTGAAATTAGCCGTAGTGGGAGTAGTTACATCACTAAAATTGGCTAATGCTACAAAATAGGGATTTATGTCTTCAGAGATCCAGTTGTTGAACATTTTACAGCACAACCCTGGACATAATTCCTTTTCATTAAGGTTACCCAAGCAAAGTGGAATGAGTTCAACAAATATCCAATGAACTTGATCACTTTAGGATATCAATCTGTACTTTGAGGATAAAATCACTGTTCACTAATACATGACAGTGGTGAAGGAGGCACCTTGCACACTGGGGTAGAAGGAGAGTGGTGATAGGTCAGAAAAGGACCTTCATTTTACTAAATCCCCCTTCATTTTATTCCTGTTAGCGTGGCTTAACAGATGTAGACTCATTCTCATGAATTCTTTAATAACTTGTACAAAACTGGGAGCAGAATACTTTTGGAAAAGCCAAGATGATGTGGAATTGACCAGTAAATTTTCAAGGGAGATGCTCTGGTCGTGTTATACATTTGATACTTGGATTTCTTACCAAATATCTTGCTATAGTTTACTTAGCACCTTAAGTGACTAGAAACCAAGTTTTTGTTTGTTTTTTTTACAGCTATCCACATCTTTGAACAGCTGTTAATTCTAGTTTTGTTTTAGACGGAGCTATAATCTGACTTGCTTTAACTAAACAATTCCAAACCATGTGTGCACTCTGGGAAGTTTTTGGTTTACAATTCTCCAGTCATTTGTTCTTTACCTAAAACTTGCTTTTGCCTGGCCTTGTGGCGTTTTTAGCCTCCATATGCACATATTTAACTAAAGACTCAAGGTATCTCTGTATAGATTTGTGGAGCTTTTTCTCTGTGGACTCTCTTCTTTGGTACTCTGTTTTTCCAGTTCTTTTATTTATTTATTTATTTATTTATTTATTTATTTATTTGACAGAGAGAGACAACGAGAGAGGGAGCACAAGCAGGGGGAGTGGGAGAGGGAGAAGCAGGCTTCCCACCGAACAGGGAGCCCGATGCTGGCCTCCATCCCAGGAGCCTGGGATCATGACCCGAGCCGAAGGCACACGCTCAACAACTGAGCTACCCAGGCACCCTGTTTTTCCAGTTCTTATCGACTCCTATGGCTGCTCTCTCAATGCAGCCATTCTGCTGGTTTGTTTGGCTTACCCTCCTGTGCCATGGTCCAACAATTGTCTTCAGTTGGAAAGTTGGTATAATCATAGGGGTCACTTCATTTTTTTCTCTCCTCTTTGTGATCAGAGTCCTATGTTGCCTATATTCCAATGCCTATATTCCAATATCTAAAATAGTTGTTTTATATATATTGTTCAATTTTCTAGTTGTTTATGGTGGAAGAATAAGATTGGGCTATGTAATCAACTCATGACTAGAAGGAGAATCTTCTAGAGAAATAATTTTTTAAAGAATTAAATATGATTTAGAAATCTGACTATATTCCTGTTAATTGTTACGTATTGGGGTCTTCAGGTGAGATCTTAAAAATACCAACAAAAGGGCAGGTACCCAAGCATTATTTTTCCTAGTAGAAACTTTTATTTCAGGCTTTTATAATTACAGAAATATACATTTTCTAAAGATGATTCTTAGCTCTTTAGCATATTTTCATTCTATTCTGCATCCATAATTCAGTAAGCAACATATTCCCAAAAGGAAGAAATCACAGGAACAAGTCGTTAAAATTCTGAATTTTATTTAAAAATCTAAACTTATAACCTAGAATAGATTTTGGAAAGGTTTCACATCCTCTTGAAATTATTATAAATTTTACATTATGAATATAGAAATAGGAATATAGGAAGTAAGTCTTGTTTTTTATAAATGTTGTCAAGTTTCCTTAGACATTGATTATAAGATATCTTTGTGTGTAAAGACCTTGGAAAAATTCATCAACAGTCTGAAATTTTATGTGTAAATCAAAAATAAAAATGACTTTTTTGCTTCATACATATTTTCTTTCCTTTGCATGCTGGCTCTTATTTTTCCGTGGCACTTTTTGTTGTTATCATTCAGAAGAACTAATTGTAGTTTTATTTTATTTTTTCAAGATTTATTTATTTATTTTGAGAGAGAGAGCATGCACGCAAGTGCATGAGTGGGGGGGGAGGGGCAGAGGGAGAGGGAGAGAGAGAATCTCAAGCAGACTCTCCACTGAGTTCAGAGCCTGATGCAGGGCTCAGTCCCACAACCCTGAGATCAGGACCTGAACCAAAATCAAAAGTCAGGCGCTCAACTGACCGAGCCACACAGGCACCCCCTAACTATAGTTTAGACATCTTAAAAATATATGTTTAAATAGATTCTGTTAATCTTTGAGACTTTTCTTTTATAATGATATCTCTAGCAATAAGATCAGCCTACTTGTATATGATACAAATCTCAGCTTACAAACAAATGTAACAAATGTATGCAAAAACGTAACCTTTATTTTCCATAATTTCTACTTATTTTGGACTCCCATTCTGTAGGAATGAATATATTCTCAGTAAATTTAGGGTTGCTAAGGTGTCAGAGCAGTGAGTACATCCAGTTCATGGTGGCATTTTCAGTTGATCCATCTGTCTATGCAGACTGTTGTGTCACATTCATACATCAGTGTCTATCTTGGGTGCAGGGAAAACATTCTGCTACTCCAGTGTTTTGTTGAGCCATGGGGACTCTCTGTGTCACCTCTGTGCTCTTCTCAGGTGTATAGGATCAGAACACTGTGAGGCTCTCTTAGGCCCTTCTTGTCAACACATCACTCAACAACCACAATTTTGGGGCAAGGCACAGACCTTTGTCTTATTGATTTCCCCACACTAGCTGGGGTTTCTGACATTTCCTTGCCTTCCTACTTCACTCTCTTGTCCAATAATTAATTTAGGTTGGAAAATAGAGTATAGTGCAATGAAATTCTTTCAGTCTAGGAAATAGTATCTAGATTTGGGGGATGGGAAGGTTTGCTCTACTTTATCACATATTTTCCTAAATCTCTTTCTACAGACTAGCAGCTAACATTTGCTGTGATGAATACTATCCCAGAACTCAATGGCTTAAAGCAATAACTGTTTCTTTCTTTAAAAAAAAAAAAAGATTTTATTTATTTGACAGAGAGAGACACAGAGAGAGCAGGAACACAAGCAGTGGGAGTGGGAAAAGGAGAAGCAGGCTTCCTGTGGAGCAGGGAGCCCGATGTGGGGCTTGATCCCAGGACTCTGGGATCATGACCTGAGCCAAAGGCAGACGCTTAACAACTGAGCCACCCAGGTGCCCTGCAATAACTGTTTCTTATCACTCTTGTGTCTGAGGATTGGCTGACATAAGCTGGGCTCAGGTGGGATTGCTCAGCAAGATGGCGTTGGTCCACATTTCTCTAACCCTGTTCCTTAGATCTGTGGGATATCCGGCCAGGTGTGTACTTCTTATGGTGATAGCAGGAGCATGAGAGGTCAAGCAGAAACACACAAAGCCTCTTAAGGCTTTAGACTTGTAAACCACATACTAGCACTTCTGCCTCATTCTATTGGTCAAAGAAAGTGACTTGTTTGGGCCCAAAGCCAAGTGATGGGGAAATAGGCTGTGTCTTTGTGGAGGTATGAGGTATTTCAAACTCATGACGAATGGCATGGATATAGAGTGGGGAGAATTAGGGTCAATAATGCCACTCGCTCTACTAGAATCTTTTCTGTTCTCCAGGCTTTGGAAGTAAAAAGACAGAAGTAGCTCCATTTTCTTGTCTGTGCTGCCTCATCCCTTCCTTTAGTTAGTATAGTTAAAACCACTTTGGTTGAATGGAGAAAGAGCCAATGTGTAGAAATGCTGAAAATTAATTAATGCTTCAGAATGCTTTCCCATTGTATTCACTGTCTCTGCAGAGTTCTGAGATAGGCAATGGGAGAATCCGTGGTAAACAAGTTAAGGTAATTCATCTTACAAGGCAAATCTAACTGCAGTGTGATATCGTGGATGAGCCTAGCCCTAGAATCAGAAGATCTAGGATGGACTCCAACTATGCCTTGGGTGTCACTTAGCCTTGGAAAAGTCAGTTAACTTCTAGTTAGAATAAATTAAAGTCTCTCTGCATCAGTTTTCTCAACTGTTAAAATAAAGATAAATAAGTACTTTCCTCATATTGTTGTTGGGAATTAATGTTTGTAAAATATTTAGAATAGTGCTTGTTCATAATCTGTCCCCCATATGTATTATGTACCATTATTTGGGCTCTTACTCATTTATCAAATGAGGATAATAATAAAGCCTCCCTTGCCTATCCCACATTAAATATATTCTTATTTATCAAATCTTATGCACATGCACACACACACCTCTTAGAAAATATAATTCTAAATATATATGTATGTATATAAAATTTGACAAAGATATGAAAATTAAAATAAATGAGAACTGTTTCACCTATAGAAAAGAAAAAAAATGGATAAGTTAGTCAGAGTGCTTATTATAGAAGTTGGTGATTAGGTGTTCTCTGCCTACTAAGAATAGAAAATGGAATTTAATTGTAGCATGAAAAAATTAGATAGAATTAAGGAATTTCTTACAGTGAATCATTAGTATGCATTGTGAAGGTTGCTGTTAAATTTACATGAGAATGTCAAGAAACAGGCTGAAGATTTTTTTTTCTGGGGTGTTTTAATTCTGTTTAATTGTGGGAGAGGAATTGAAATAACTTTTAGAGG
Organism: Callorhinus ursinus; assembly: GCF_003265705.2. Taxonomy (NCBI): domain Eukaryota; kingdom Metazoa; phylum Chordata; class Mammalia; order Carnivora; family Otariidae; genus Callorhinus; species Callorhinus ursinus. Next base: position 120,819,422 of record NW_027397066.1, on the reverse strand, counting down.
TTATTTCTATCTTTATGGTTTTGAATATTTGCTTCACTATTTTTGTCATCACTTAAGTTATGAATATACTTACTTCTGCTAGCTGGTATAGATAAGTCAGTTCCTCTAGTTCAGCTTTTTAATGTTTTAATATATTTTTACTTCTCTTTTTCAACACATTTCCTCCAATTTTCTTTTTCTGTAAAATGCCATATTATTATATACATTGCAATCTGTTTGTATTACACACAATCTCTGAATAGGATTCAAACCAACTTAACCAAAGATTTTTTTCCATTTAAATGACTTATCATTTACATAAAAACATTGTGGTGAAGATTTTCTTAAAAAAAAAAGCCACATCTCTGCTGACATTAAAATAAAATAAAATTCTGTGCATATATTAAACATTTTAGATATTTCTACTCTTAATATTTGAAATTATTTTGAAAGAGTTATTTACTTAATTTTCAGTTAAGAGGGCTCAATGAAGATAGGAGGAAAAGAACCAAGATATTTATTTAAACTTACGTTTTTGGATAAATTATGCATTTATTTTCTAAAAAGTTATTTGATGGAGTCAAACATCTGCTGGTTTCTTTTAGTTATTCAGTTAAGTGATTTTTCAGTTGTTTTTCTTTGCTAGATATCTGAAGGATGTACGTGCTAAGAGGTTATGCTATAACTTATTAGAGATATTGTTTCTTCTTTAGACTTTGCTACGAATGCATAATGTAAAATATTTATTCATTATCTCAGCAAATGGGATCATTTTGATCTGCATCTTTAATGTATTTAAAAATTATTTGGCCATCTATATTACATACATTTTGAAATGGATCTTAAAAGTAATAACTTAAACTTAGGACTTTGGAAAACTACTACCCATATTTTTGTTGATTTTTTTTAAAGATTTATTTTATTTTAGAGAGAGAGCACGGCGGGGAGGGAAGAGGGAAATGGAAAGAGAGAATCTCAAGCAGACTCCCTACTGAGCACGGAGCCAGATGTGAAGCTCAAGCCCAATACCCTGAGACCATGACCCAAGCTGAAATCAAGAGTTGGACATTCAACTGACTGAGCCACCCAGGCGCCCCCATTTTTGCTGATTTTCCATTGTAAGAGGGACAATTTCATTAAGGCATGAAGCTGGCCATCAAATAGACCATGTTTATTTTGGCAATAGCATACTTAAGAGATAACCCCTTAAAATCTCTCCTTTTAGGAATTTTGATTTCAAATTCTTCCTTTTTCACAGGCAAGTCAACTGCACAAATTTCAGAGGTCGTCTAGTGAGTTTCATATTTCACATGGATCCTACAACACTAGAAAACAAATTGCATTTGCTGGGGCCTGTCTACCTTACTATATATGTGTGTGGGATAGTGTGCATCTTTTGGATTTGTCCAGAGCAGGGTGAGATCTGGGAGCTTATGTGTGGCATAGTCATGTCCTGCCATCATCAAAAGCTCTGCTGGATGGCATGTCATGCCATGAATTTGCCAGAAACAACATAGCATATGACAGTTTTCCTAAAAATAAAGTCTCATAAGTGTTACAGGCACATTATTCCAAAGGAAGGGATGATCATCATCAGGACTTAGCTGCTACCATGCCATTAAAATTTTTGGCAAGGAATCTAGGGCCTGTATTTTTTCAGGAATTATTCTGAGAGGAAAATTTTTGACTTTATTCCGTCATTTTTAACCTCTATAAGTTGTCTCATTAATCTTAATTTTTCAGAATTTATGATTGTATTTTTGCAAAATTTCTGTGCATTGTGAGTCTTAGACTGAGAACTTGAGTTTACTAAACTAGACCAGCTATCATATTCCTCTAGATTGAGGAACTCTGCGTTTTTCTCCTTCTCTGTCTAAGAATAATTGCACCACCAACTTATTTTTGACGTAATATGAAGTACCTGGCTTAAAAAAGAAAATCTTGGTTTTGTGTCATGTTGGAAGCACATGCCATGATTTCCTTTATACATTATGTACATGTTGCCATAAGAAAATAATTTAAGTCTCTTCCCATTAAAGGTAGTTAAATAATGATATATATATTTAAACAAACTTTTTATTGAAGAATAACATAAAGAAGTCTCAAGGATATGGCAGCATACAAAAATCCTTCTTGTTCCATCTCTTATTAATTAATCCTCTAACTAACCACTATCCTAGTTTTTGAATCTTCTATGGAAGATTTCATATAATAATTATTTTTTGGCATTAGGCATTTACTCATCATTAAGTTTGTCGGATTCATCCAGGTTATTTCTTATGCTAGTAGTTTGCTCACCTCCATTGTTACATAGCATTCCAATCTATGAACTTACCATTATTTATGGATTGATTCTACTGTTGGTAGAGACTTAGATTCTTTCCAGTTTTATCTACTCTAAATGATGCGGCTATAGATATTCTCGTACATGTCTTTTTGCATCCATATATATGCACTTCTATTTAGTATATATCTAAAACTGAACTCCTGGGTTATAGGGTTTAAGTATGTTCAACTTTAGTAAATATTGCTAAACAGTTTTCTAAAGTGATTATACCAATTCATACTATTCAGTGTATGCAGTTGAAGTTGCTCTTCATCCTTATCAATTTTTGTATGAGGCTTTAGTTTGCTCCCAATGACTAATGAGGTTGAGTACCTGTTCATGCTTATTGATCATTTAGATATTTTTGTGTGAATTTACTGTTCAAAACTATTTGTTATTTTTCTGTTGAATTATCTATCTCTTTCAAACTGATTTGGAGTTCTTTATATATTCTAGATGTAAGCTATTTGTGTATTGTCAATTACTCCTCCCACTATGTGGGTTATCTTTTCCCTGTTTTAATGATGTCTTTTGATGAAGAGGAGTTCTTAATTTTAATGAGATCCAGTGTCTCAGTCTTTTCCTTTATGATTAGGATGGTAGGTGTAAAGTGATATTTCATTGTCAATCTCATTTGAATTTCTGTAATTTTTTATTACGTTCTGACCATTTCTTCATATGATTGTCTTTTGAGTTTATTTCTACTGCGAATTTTCTTTGGACCATTTTGGGTCTTTTTTTGTTGTTGCTATTTGTTGATTTGTAAGACTTCCTGACATAAATTAGATTAACAACTTGCAAATTTTAAAAATTTCAAATAGTTTCTTTAAAATTCTTATTTGTTTGTTAACTTTTTCCATGATGTTATTCATTTAACTGAGATCCTTAATAATGATGTAATTAGTTATCCATTTTTGGCCTACTGTTTCATACTTTGGGGTTTTATTTAAGAAGTACTTTTCTGCCATTAGTTCAAAATATATATTTCGACATGGTACTTTATTCACTCCATTGATGGCAATTCCATCCTTCCAGCTGCTAAAACCAACAACTGAAGTCATATTAGACTCATTCTTCTTCTCTCACACTGATCACTCCATCTATCAGGAATTTGGGTGACTTTAGCTTCAAAATGTATTTAGCACCTGACTGCCCTATTCCATCTATATGGTTACCATCCAACTACCTCTGCCCCCTCACTCTATTTTGCATCACAGCAGCCAAAGGATTCCTTTAAAATGTAAGTCAGATGATGTCACTTTCCTGCTCAAAACCCATAAGTGACTTCCCGCTTGAACCCCCAAACTTACTCTGTTCTAGCCATGCTGACATTTCTCTTGTTCCTGGCACATGATGGGCACATCTGCCTTTAGGGTCTTTGCACTGACTGCTACCTCTTCCTGTAATACTCTTCCCCCAGATACCTGCATGGCTAACTCCCTCACCTCCTTCAAGCCTCTGTTCTTTTTTGTTTGTTTTTTAAAGATTTTATTTTTAAGTCATTTCTACACCTGCCATGGGGCTTGAACTTTCAACCCCAAGGTCAAGGATTGCATGCTCCACTGACTGAGTCAGCCAGGCTCCCCAAGCCTCTGTTCTAATATCACTTTCTCATTGAATCCTACCTTGAGCACTCCTTTTAAAAATTGTGACTCCATACACTTGCACTTCCTACCCATCCTTATTTCTTTTTCCCCCATTTTCACTTATTTGATTATTATTTATTTTGTTGATTCTTCATTGTCTATCTCCTTTTCTAGAATGTAATCTCCTCAAAGCAAGGGATCTTGGTCTGTTTTGCAAAAGAAATATATGCCTAGTACCCAGAACAGTACTTGGCACAGAGTAGGTACTCAATAAATACATGCTGAATTAATGTTAAATAAATTTATTTTACAACATAATGTTTCACATTTAGGTCTATAATCCAAGCAGGAGTTTAGCTTTATTTCCCCTCCTAAGCTGTGCCAGTCTTTCCAACACCATTTACCAGTTTATACTTTCTCCAAGGTTTGTGGGTGTGAACTTCATTGCATATTAGGCTCCCTTTTATTAATTGTTTCCAGCTTTATAGATATATTATTGACAGATAACTATTGAAGTTTAAAGTATACAACATGATGATTTGATACACATATATTAAATGATTACCACCATAAGTTTAGGTAACACCTCTATTCCCTCACGTAATTACCACTTTGTGTGTGTGTGTGTGTGTGTGTGTGTGTGTGTGTGGTGGTAATACTGAAGATTTATTGTCTTAAAAACTTTCAAGTATATAACACAGTATTGTTAATTATAGTTACCATGCTATACATTAGATCCCCAAAGCTTATTTATCTTTAGCTGAAAGCTTGTACCATTTGACCAAGATCGCCTCATTCCCTCACCCCCAGCCTCTAGCAACCACCATTCTACTCTCTGTTTCTGAGTTTTGCTCTTTTAGATACCACATATAAATGATATCATAAAGTATTCGTCTTTCTCCCTCTTGCTTATTTCACTTAGTATGCTATCTACCCATGTCACAAAAGACAGGATTTCCTTCTTTTCTGTGGCTGAATGATATTCCAGTGTGTGTGTGTGTGTGTGTGTGTGTGTGTGTGTGTGTGTGTAATTTTCTTTATCCATTCGTCCATCAGTGGACACCTAGGTTGTTTCTATGTCTTGGCTATTGTTTATAACTCTGCAACAAGGATGCAGATAAATCTTCAAGATAGTGGTTTCTTTTTCTCCTTCAGATATATACCTAGAAGTGGGATTACTGGTTTATACGGTAGTTCTATTTTTAATTGTTTGAGGAATCTACATACAGTTTTCCATAGAGACTGTACCAATTCACCAACAGTGCAGCAGGGTTTCCTTTTCTCTACATCCTCACCAACTCTTGTTATTTCTTGTCTTTTTGATAATAACCATTCTAACAGGTGTGAGATGATATTTTAGTGTGGTTTTGATGTGAATTTCCCTAATAATTAATGATGTTGTAAGCTCCCTTTATACATGACTCTACTTCCACTCCATTAAATCTACTTAGCTGGTGTTTGTGTCCATGTTATTGTATTATTCTAATTATGGCTTTGTTGTATGTTTTTATTTTGATAGGGCCATTCACCCTCCTTTGTTTTTTTTTTTAAAGTTTTATTATTTATTTGAGAGAGAGAGAGCATGAGCAGGGAGAGAGGTGGAGGGAGAGGGAGAAGCAGACTCCCCACTGAGCAGGGAGCCCCATGCGGGGCTTGATCCCAAGACCCTGAGATCATGATCTGAGCCGAAGGCAGACACTTTTTTTTTAAACTTGAGGGTTTTTTTTTTAAGATTTTATTTATTTATTTGACAGAGAGAGACACAGCGAGAGAGGGAACACAAAAAGGGGGAGTGGGAGAGGGAGAAGCCCGCTTCCTGTGGAGCAGGGAGCCCCATGTGGGGCTCGATCCCAGGATCCTGGGATCATGACCTGAGCCGAAGGCAGAGGCTTAATGACTGAGCCACCCAGGTGCCCCCAAAGGCAAACACTTACCCAACTGAGCCACCCAGGTGCCCCGCACCCTCCTTTGTTAATCTTTGTTTGAAAGTTGATTTAGATATTCATAAACCTTTTTCCTTTCATATAAATATCAAAATAAGCTTACCGAGCTATTGAGGAAAAGTGAGCTGAAATTTTGATTAGGCCATATTTATAAATGAATTTATAGATTTATTTGGGGCTGGGGGAGAAATGGTATCTTTATAATAGTAAATCATCCATTCAAGTACATGGAATGTTGTCTCCATCAGATCAGATCTTTATGTTCTTTTAAATACAGTTTAGCATTTTTTTCCTTACAGGTATTATTAACTCTTTGTTAATTCCTAGATACTTAAAAGATTTTTAAAAATGCTACTCTGAGTGGTTTTTTAAAAAATATTTAAGGGAAAAAATAATAATATTTAAGGGGTGCCTGGGTGGCTCAGTCTGTTAAATGTCTGACTCCTGATTTTGGCTTGTCATGATCTCATGGGTCATGAGATTGAGCCCCACATCAGGCTCCATGCTCTTCAAGGAGTCTGCTTGAAGATTCTCTCCCTCTGCACCTCCCCCCGACTTGCACCCTCTTGCTCTCTCTCACTCTCCCTCTAAAATAAGTAAATAAATCTTTAAAAAATATTTAAAAATAATTACTAGCAATGTATAGAAATATTGATCATCATTGCAGGTTGTAGGGTGATTTTAGGTCCAACAACATTGCTCAACTTTCTGATTAGTTTAAATTGTTTACCCTGCAAGCTTTCTATACAGATAATCATATCATCTGAAAATAATAAGTGACATCTTTTCCTCCCAATGTTTATAGCACTACCTCCTCATCTTTACTTATAGCAATGGTGGTGGGGATAATCTTATATCATAAACAGCTAAAGTTTCTCCATTACATATAATGTTTGCTGTATATAATGTTTCCCAAGTTAAAGAAGTTCAGCTACTAGTTTTGTGACATCAAGGAAAAACACAAAACAATAAGCTGTGTTGAAATTTATTGAAGTTTATTAATTCCCTAACCTAACCCTTACTACTTTGTTAAGGATGAGTGGTGGAGGGCAGTAGGAAGAAACCTAAGAACCAGAAGCACCAAGAAGCTGTCTTGATCTTTTCACTGAACATTATGCCATTAGTTTTCCCTCACAGCTTTCAATAGTTAGCAAAAGTATGATTTTTAACACTTAATTATGCAAAGTATCAAACAAAAGCTAGAATATACCTGCTCATCTATCTGATAATTCTAAACATTTGAAAAGCATTGTTATTGACATTATAGTATAATTTAGAACATTTTAGTGAATGTACCTCAAAATCTTGCCTTTGTCATAATTGAAAAAAAATACCAATCATAGGCCATAATTATTATTATAAAAACAACATCTCAAACTTAAGAATTATATGTGTTTTAGTATGTTAAGTTAGTATAAAAATTGTATTTAGAGAGGGTGGAAGCTGGCCTCCATAAGGCTTTAATCTGAGAAGTTATTGCAATCAAATTTTGATAATTCAGTTCAATGGGAAAAATTCAGAAGGTCATTTATCTACATTAACTCTTCAAATTCAATTAAAAATATTTCAGGAGGTCTCTGTAGCCGTATCAGGCTAGTTCCAGCTAGACAGAAGATTTTTTTTTAGATAATGTGTTCAAAATGATGAATGTTGTGAAAAATAACTAGTTATTATTATTATTCTTAATTATGTTCAGTTAGCCAACATATAGTACATCATTAGTTTTTGATGTAGTGTTCAATGATTCATTAGTTGCATATAACACCTAGTGAAAAGCAGACAGATCCAAGAGTTTTCTGGATTTTCACAGATTTCATCTTTCAGCTCTATGGGCTATAAGACCATAATCAAGAAAAATTTACACAGGCAGGTTAACTTTAAGATTTCAGGCACAATAAAATGGCAAATTCTGTCCTTTTCATGCTGCTTTGCAATTTTCTGGTTTGAGTATTAGGTACCTGTGAACCTCTGACCAAATAATATTTTTGCTTCCACCTGCACATGTGAAATGTTTATTCAACTGCCTGTTCTCCACAGAAGTTTGTTTTTCCTCTAAGAATTATTTTCAAAAGTACCTCAGGAAATACTTCTTAATTTAAGAATGACAACTTTACAATTTTAAGTTGTATTTTTATTGTCAATGACCATTTCCTTTTATAGAATAATAGACCAAATGCATCGGGAAACTCATGAAGTTTAGAGTAATTCTAACTGTATCTTCAAATGTGACCATTTTCTCTCAGTCCCAAACATTCAGTTTTGGGCCAAGGACATGGTAGTCAGGAGTGGAGAGAGTTTGGAAATTAGAGAAATATTTTAAGATAAACAAGATGGAAAATAGATAAGTAAGACCATCTCCCTCTTAGGAGATGGGCAAGAATTAAGCCACAAATGGACAAAGGGCTTGCTTTTCTCTCAAGCACTGATGACTAAAAGATAGAATTTCCTCATATATCACTAGGAAATGTATTAGGTATGTATGAGCTTGAAACATATTTCAAGACTATTTTTCCCCCTACCCCAAACTTCCAGCCTGTGCCAACATCCTGGCACCAAACATCCATTTCCTACCCCTATAGTAGGGGTGGTGGGGAGTAGAGATTGGAAATAGGTAGTGAGACAGAGTGGACAAGCCATTGCTATGGGTGTCCCAACACGTCGACTTTGATACCAGCTCAGCTCTGAGCTCATCCTAGAATAAAGTTTAAGCCCCTTTACTTTTCTGAGACTTATTTTATCACTTGTCAAGGGAAAACCAAATGGCTTCCGTGTTCCCTTTTAGTTCAGGGCTTTGGTGACTGTATGACTCATCTCCCACTCCCTAATTAACTCTGGCCACTGTTAGGACCATTCATTGACTCTGGTTCTCTTTCACTTACACGATTCCCTCCACACACTCTGTCAGGGCTTGAAGTCACCAGTGGCTCCTTCCTGAGCATAGCATTCCTACATAGATTCTAGTAGGCAGCAAAGATACCATCAGTGAAAAGGGACATGCTTTGAAGTGAGAATCATTGGTAGGAACTTAAAAAAATTCCCTAAAAATTATCAGAGGAAGGAGAAAACAAAAGGCCAGGCTTCAACCCTCTCTTCCCTTTGTCAACTGGATGATTGAGGGCAGATTCTTGACCTCTTTGAGTCTCAGCCTTCCCATCTGTAAAATGGAATAATCACCCTCCTTACCCTGAAGGCATAGATGTTGTGAGGCATAATTAAGACTCATAAGCTTTGGGGTTTTGATGGGAGACACTTTAGGAGTGTAACATATCATTAGAGGTATTTACAGAGCATCTGTACTCAAAACTGATAATATGCTAACCTAGAGACAGAGAAAGAGGAATGTAGAGATGGAAAGTGAAATAATGAATAAGGAAGGAGAAATAAAGGGAAAAGGAAACAAACAAGTGTAACAGAATGATGTAAGACCAAACAAAAACAATTTTAAAAAGTCAAGTAGGAGAAAAGAGATGAGCTTAGTATCTTTGGAGAATAACTAAAGAAATAAGGTGTTCAGAATTTATTAGGAATTTACAATAGCTGTAGTAGCTATTACAAACAATAATGCAAATAATAAGTAAATTATAATAGCATGTATGGCAGACAGAGTCCTAAGGGGGCCCCATGACCTCTGTGTCTCGGTGTTATTCCTGTGATTATGTTATCTTACATGGCAGAAGGATTTTGGAGATGTGATAAAGGTTACTGATCTGTGGATGCTAAAATACAGATTATCTGGTTAGGCCTAACCTAATTACACAAGTTCTTTAAAAGCAAAGGGTTTTCTCTGGCTGGTAGTAAAAGAGAGTGTCCTAGAGATGCTCTCTGGCTGGCCTGGAAGAAAGCAAACATCGTGTTATAAACTGTCTATGGGGACTACATGGAAAGCACCAAAGAGTATCCTCTAGGAACTAGCTAGTAGCCAGCAAGGAAATGGGGACTTTAGTCCTACAACTGCAAGGAACTGAATTCTATCAACAAGAAATATGAGCTTGGAAGTGGATTTTTCCTGGAACTTCCAATCTCAGATGACTGACAACTTGATTTCAGCCTTGTGATATAATGAGCAGAGAACCCAGTCACGCCACGATGGATTTATGATTTACAGAACTGTGAGCCAATCAAAGGGCATTGTTTTAAGCTGCTAAACTTGTGACAATTTGTCACTCAGCAGTAGAAGACCAATATAGCATACATGATAATACAAAACAGAAATAAATATATTATAACATTGCTCAATTAGCTGAAACTCTTATTGATTAGCTTCTGGACATCTGGCAAGGTTAAAATTTATAGTCATAGTAGTAAAATTGTGGGTTTCCTGATACTGACTGTGACAGTCAAGGAGAATAAAGATAAATCTTAACACAAACACAACTGTGATCTCATGTGATGCAGTTTCAATATTAAAATGTTAAGAATTACATTATCATACATGTTCAGTTAACATTTTTTGGGTATGTACAGTTGGCCCTTGAATAGCTCAGAGGTTAGGAGCACCAACCCCCTCCCCACCATGCAGTCAAAAATACATGTGTGACTTTTTACTCCCCTCAAATTAATTAATAGTCTACTATTGACTGCACACCTTACTGGGAACATAAACAGTTGATTAGCACATATTTTGTATGTTATATGTATTATATACTGTATTCTTACAATAAAATAAGCTAGACAAAAGATGTTATTTAAAAAAAAATCCCAAGGAAGAGAAAATACATTTATAGTACTATACTGTATTTACTGAAAAAAAGAATCTGTGTATAAATGGACCCATGCAGTTCAAACCCATATTGTTCAAGGGTCAACTGTATTTGCAAATTAAGCCATGTTTGGGAGAGTATTCAAAAGGGCTTTTTGGGTTGACTGTTTTGAAAGGAAGAAAATCCTTTTGCATATCATATGACCTTCTCCAGTTTATTTTTGTGGATTTCTATTTTCTTTCATTAGATTTCCTTATGGCAAACTCTTCCTTTAATTAAAGCTTTTGTTGTCAAGAAGCAAAATGGGCTTATTTGAATTATATCTTCTCTGTATGTTTTATTTTATCTTCCAAGAGAGTAACTGCCAAACAATGAAGGGAACCAGGAAAAGAAATCAAAGACAGAGTAGGAAAGGTAGAAAACTAGTGTGTCTCTTCTACAGACTCTCCTGGTGATTGCTCCTGTCTCCTGTCTCATCTGTGCTAAATATCAAGGTTCTGGTCAAGGACAGTTTTAAGAGGTTAGTAGTAAAGCCTTGCCCTTCCTCCCGCCAGCTAACCAACAACTCCTCTTGACGTCCCTTCTAATGAGAATAATGCCACAATTGGTCCAGCTTCCAAGACTTCAAAGCTCTGAGTCATCTTCCACCCCCGCCTTCTCTAATCCCTCATATCCTACAATTAGTTACCAAATTACTACAAAACTCTTCCCCCCCCCAGCTCCACTGCCATTAACTTAATTTGACTCCTTTTTATGATTTGCCAGATTATTGTCATAGCCTCTTAGGTTACTCAGTTGTCTGATTTCCTATCAAAATCCATTGTACAAATCACTGACAGAGTAGTCCTTCTCAAAGATAGTTCTAACCTTGACCATTTATTTTTTCACTCAAAAAATGTTTAATGTCTCCTTTGTTCCACAGAATAAAATCCAAACTCTTTATTTTGATATTAAATTCTTCCACAATACAGACCCAGTTATTTTCTGGTCTTATTTTTCAGTGCCCTCTGTACATGTACCCTATTCTTTAGCTGAATTAGATTCCTGTGCTTCCTGAAATGTGACACACTCCAGTGGAAATGCCCAACCCTCTATTTCTGTCTATGTAATTGCAGACTATCCATTGTGATGATGCCCCCAAATCCTTTCCACGACCAAGGATGGGTGGTCTAATCCAATCCTGGGAACTCCCTTTCTTTTGCAGAGATTGATTTAGGAAACTTCCTTTGGCCCAGTCATGACCAATGAGATGTAAAAGGAATCTGCTGGTAAAGGCTTTTCTTTCCAATGAGGAGACTGTCCCTCATCTTTATTAGGACATGGCTATGTTTGGATGTGGTGCCTGAACTACTGCCACCCAAGCAAAGGTGCAAGTGAAGACAGAGGCTGAAGGAGGGAGGAGGAGATGGAGAGAACCATGAAGCTACTCATGCTGAGTCTGGTGCCCTCTCTACCTCTGATCTTCTTGTCGTGTGAAACAAAAATCTTTCCTTATTCAAGCCAGTTTGAGTTGTAGCTTTCTTCTTGCAATGGAAAAGGTACTAAGATATTCACTATCCTTCAAGGCTAAGTCCCAATGCTACTTTCTCTTGAAACTATGCTCGGTTTCTTTGGCAGAGGTAAATGTGTCCTCTCTTCTCTGTATTCCCATTGCACATTGCTGGGTCTCTCCCTTGCAACTATCACATGCCACCATGGAAGCTAGCCACGTCTGCAGGTATCTTGTCTCACAGGAGAGGTGTTTCACTGAAGGTGGTCACTGCATTTTGATCCCTTTTGCATCCTGTGCAGGGTATACCATGATGCCTTGCATATGCCATGGTGATTTGCTTAATAACACTTATTCAAAAAGACCATTTGTTACTTGTTGTGCTTTTCTACTGTGATTTTTATAGTGTAGATATGATTAAGGGATTTTTTTTTTTTAAAGGATAGTGGTCCTGGGACATAGATGTGCAGATTCCCTTCCAAATTTTCTTATAAAAGAGTATTTTTTAGAAATCAGCTTGTTAGAGGGGAACCCCAAATATACTAAAACCAGAGGCTTTCGAATAGAAGAGAACCCAAGAGGTTAAGAGTTTAGTGGAGGAAGAGAGATGAAGTCTAGGTACTCTGCTTAATGGAGCCTATTTGCAATGCCAGTGGACATGACTGAGCAGACCTGTAAGCATTAATGTTTTACCAATGTATCGATGACTTTATTTGTGATAAAGGTGAATGGGTGTCCGTTTGGAAAATGTATTTGCAGGGAAATAAATATATTTTCAGGGAAAGAGGATAGAAAATTCACAGAAATTTTTTTCTGAAACCAAAATAGTCAATAAACTCTATGCTTTCTTCTGTCTGCACCATCTCCTTATTTTGTTTTTAGTCTCCAGGCACTGATTATCTTGACATTCACATTCAGGAACACAAAAAAATATTTATAGATTTTGACTTTATTGCCATTTAACATTCATTCCTTAATATAAGCCTCTGATGACTTCTTAAACTTTTAATATTATTAGATGTAATCAAAGACCATGTCATGGTCTTCTGGGATGAAAAGTAACCCACCCACCACTGTCAATAACTTGAATTATGATGAAAGACCTTGGAATTTCTGTCTCCAGGGCTTAAAATAATATAGGTGGCAGATTCTCCTCTTCTACAATTTGTTTAAATGTGTCTGTGTCTGAAAATGGGAAAGATTTGGCTCAAATTACTTCTCAATGTTTCTTTCAGCCTCTGATGTTATGATTGATATGTCTGTCATACCACAGGGTTCCAGAAGAGACTTGAAGGAATTCAAGTATGAGGAAACCTCAATGTGGAACGTGTAGGAGGAAGTAGGGAGAAGCTCTGAGGTGGCTCTAGGGAGGGGGGTTACTTATGTGGACTACTTGTCTGATGTAAGGTTTGGCATATGGAATTATGCTCTGAAGGAGCAATGCAGTGTCTCCCCACAATGGGCAGGCTGGGCAGTTTAGTTGGCCCAAGGGAGGGCCCCTCAGGCTGAGACAGAGAGAAGGGTGTGGACCTGAGCTGGGGGGAGGGTGCATTTATAACTGGGCATGACTATTAGTTATGACTGCATCTCAGCAGCTGCTTTGCTCTTTAGCAAACACTTCTTATTGCCCCACTGGCAAGCAGCCCAGAGTGAGGGCTTTCTTTCCTCAGTGTCTGCTGGTGGAGAGGCACTGCTGGTGATCCTTGTGAGTAACTAATGCCTCCCAAATTTAGTGGACAAAACAAAATGGTAGAAGTTGGAGATCACTGAGTGTCATTTTTACTAACTTCCTCTGTGGTTTTTAAGATCTTGATCTTTATGTTACATGTTGGTCTCCCTTGACCTAACACTTTAATAATTAGCTACCTCATTTTATTTTGTTAATTCTTTCCATTATTTCAATAAATGTTTTTTGAGCATCTACTCCAAGGACACAATGCTACAGTGGCCCAGAACAACATGATCTCCATAGCTCATGAGTTTATGATCTAACGTAGGAGGCAGGAAATTAAAGAATTAATTAAAATATAGTTTCAGTCTTTGAGGACATCTTCCAGGTTGGAGTGCTCTATCCCTATACTTTTTCAGGTCATGCTTCTTCACACACCTTTCCCATAGCTGCTTCAATGTTGCCTCCTAAAAGAGGCTTTCTTGGCTCGATCTCAAGGATGCCCTCATAAGCCTCTCTATTGATTATCCTCATCTACAGTTCCTGAATCCAAACATCTCTGGAAATTAAGAGAATTTTTCTCTTAATTTGAGTGCAATTTAATTAGTACTATAATCTTTATTCAATATATTATGAATGTCTATATGTTTTACTGCAATTCCATCAATGTGTTTGATTATGGGGTGCTGTCTCAGGCCCTGTTGGTTTAACAAAGAGTATGAGCACTGTATTGCCTCTCTAAATTAAAAAATTCTGAATTTTAGAATACGTACAGTCCTCATGGTTTTGGATAAAGGATTGTGAGCCTGTCCTAGTTAAATTTCTCCTGTGTACTAGTTAGTATTTATTTATTTATTTATTTTCTTGTTTCTCCAACTAGAATGGTAGCAAAGACTGTGTCTCTCTTGTTCACTCTATCCAAAATCCAGAGAAGTAACCAAGTACTTAACAAAAATTTGTTAAGTGAGTGAGTGAATGCTTTTATGTAAAGTACCTCGTATTCTAAGGTAGTTTGGCTGGAGGAGGTGGGGGGAGGCAATATCAGAGAAGGCTTGCTGGAAAAATTAATGTCAAATCTAAGATTTAAGAACATATAATCTTAAAATCTGTATGGAACCACAAAAGACCCTAAATATCCAAAACAATCTTGGAGTGAGAAGAACAAAGCTGGAGGTAGCTCAATCCCAGATTTCAAACTATACTACAAAGCTATAGTAATCAAAACAGAATGCTACTGGCACCAAAAAAAAAAAAAAATAGACACATAGTTAAATGAAAGAGGATAGAGAGGCCAGAAATAAACCCACACAATTAATGACGAAGGAGGCGAGAATATACAATGGGGCAAAGACAGTCTCTTTGACAAATGTGTTGGGAAAACTGGAAAACTACATGCAAAAGAGTAAAACTGGACCACTTTCTTGCATCATAAACTTGAAATGGACTAAAGACCTAAATGTGAGATCTGAAACCACAAAACTCCTGAAAGAAAGCATAGGCAATAATCTCATGGACATTGGCCTTAGCAACATTTTTCTGGATATGTCTCCTCAGGCAAGAGAAATAAAAGCAAAAATAAACTGTTGAGGCTCCACCAAAATATAAACGTTTTTGCATAGCAGAGGAAACCATCAATAAAACAAAACGGCAACCTACTGAATGGGAGAAGATATTTAACAATGGCATATCTGATAGGGGTTAATATACAAAATATATAAAGTACTTAGACAAGTCAACTTAAACAAAACAAGTAATTTGATTTAAAAATGGACAGAGGACGTGAATAGACATTTTTCCAAAGAAGCTATATAGATAGCCAACAGACACAGGAAAAGATACTCAACATCACTCATCATCAGGGAAATACAAATCAAAACCATGGTGAGATATCCCCTCACGTCCGTCAGAATGGCTAAAATCAACAACACAAGAAACAGTAAGTACTGGTGAGGCTATATGGAGACAAAGGAACCCTTGTGCACTGTTGGTGGGAATGCAGACTGGTGCAGCCACTGTGGAAGATAATATGAAGGTTCCTCAAAAAATTAAAAATAGAAAGTACCATATGATCCAGTAATTCCACTACTGGATATTTACCCACAGAAAATAAAAACACTAGTTTGAGAAGATATATGCACCCCAATGTTTACTGCAGCATTATTTACAATAGCCAAGATATGGAAGGAATCCATGTCCATTGATAGATGAATGGATAGGGAAGCTGTGGTACATACATACACACACACACACACACACACACACACACACGAACGCTCAAGCTGCAATATTACTCAGCTGGAAAAAGGGAATGAGATCTTGCCATTTGTGACAACATGGATGGACAACACATATTAACTTCTACAGTTAGATATAATGAAAAGTATGGGATACTTGTTGGTCACTCCTGGAAGTGGTAGTTAACTAGGAAGTAGATAAGTAATGAACACTGTTAAAAAATTTAAAAATCATACTCAGACCCCGGTATTCCTTCATCTTATGTATCCAGATCTACTGGCCTTTACTTTTTGCCCTTCAAGCTTTAAGAATCCATCCCATAGAAGTACATGTTTAAAACCTGCCTAATGTGAGGATGGAAATGTGTTATTCCAAAATGCAAAACAGCTAAGGCATATGTATATATATTATCATAGTTTATGATGCTTATTTTTGCTAACAACTTAGATTTTTCAAAGAAGCTTCCATGAGCAACATATTTCATGGACTGCTAGCTCCAACAAAGGTCTAGACTTGAACTTTTGAGTGATTAGGTCAGCAGAATCATCCCCTACTTCAGAAGAAGAAAGAAAACCCCCACAAGTTGATAAGTGCTCATCTCAGTGATGTTTTCTATGATATTTGGTGTGACCTTAAGTTTTTCTTTGTCTCTTTTCGCTCACTCTGGGAGCCCTTCCTGCAGAGAAAAAGAAAGTATATATTTTGACTTGTGCTATGGATCCTTACAAAGATCTAGAAAAGAAGTACCTGCCAATTTGGTATCAGAAATGTGGTATAGTTGTAGTGGTCTCAGTTTTGAAGCCAGGGGTCTGGGCTTGACTGCCAACTTTATCACTCCTGGCTAAGAGCTCTTGGAAGGTTATCTAACCTCTCTGCCCTCAGTTTTCCCACCTGTAAAATGAGATAAGAGTATCTACCCCATAGAGATGTTGTGGAGATTAAATGAGATTATACTTGTGAAGGATGCTTTAAAAGAATGGTGCAAATGTCTGCTATTAATGGTTGATACTAATGGGATAGGAAAACTCCAAGGGTCTTTTATTTTTATTGTTTTTTTGTTTTTTCCCAAGGGTCTTTTAAATATCAGGGTACATTCAAATTTGTCTGGATTGCTCACATGTGGAAATTGACAGAGTGGCCTCTCTGGAATGACTTCTTCTCTCATCTGTACAGCTTGATGACAGTTGTGCCATAAGAAGTACAGTTGAATTAATGAGGAATTTGAGCAAATGCTAAAGCGTCTTAGGAAAAAAACCCTAGAGCAATAAAAACATGTTGAACATTTAGCACGTCAGGTAACATGTTTGAAATATTTTAGCGATGTATTTGAGAGAGTTCTGCAACGGTCGGGCTGTCAGTCTGCTGTAATGGGAGAGGTCATGACCCTGAGACATGACAGGCCACGGGAGTCAACAGATGACCCAAATTCAGCACGTAGACCTGACATGGTTAAGGAGGGGCAGGAGCATGTTCAACTATCCTGGCGCTTTAAATTACTCTGGTAAAAATATCAGCAGTCCAAATTTTTTGGAAAGAATGTAAATAAAGGAGCTAGCAAAAAAAAAAAAAAGCTATATCTACAAACAAATAAACAAAAGCTGGCAGCTACGGTGCCTTCCATTTTAAATGATCATTAAGAGCGCTTGAACAACGTAGTTAATATAAATTTGCCAGTAAGGGAAGCTCTTTGTCGAGGAAGTTAGTAGCATAGGCTTTGGAGTTAGTAAAATCTAGACTCATATTTCTGCTTTGGTATTTTCTCATTTGAGACCTTATGCAGGTTACAGCGTTTGAGTTTATTTATACATCAGTATAATGGAGATAGTAATAGTACACTCATATGATTATTGCATTGATTTAAAAAGGTGGTGTACATCAGCCTATAGCCAGTGCCCGAAGTGAACACACAGTAAATGGTTAATCTGTAAATCTATATTTATAGATTATTTCAAAACTCCAAAAAAGCTGACCTTTCCATCTATTTCTGCAGCATCCTTTCCCCAAAGAAGAGAATTAACCAGCCAGTGGCAAAATAAATTGCTGTGATTTTGTTTCCACGTCCATTGCTTTCCTTATGAAAGAACAGAGAAAAGAACCAGGATAGGCAATCTCTGAATAACTGTGTCCTCAGCCTGGTAAGAACCCGGGCATGGGCAATGATGGGACTTATGTGCCTGAGGTTTTTGCAAGTGCTTGTACTCAAAATGAAATAAAAAAAAATATAGCCTGACATTGCATGCCATCCAATAGCACTTGTGGTGTAGTGCTTTTTGGAAAGAACTCCCAAGTGGGGAAAAGAAATATTAAAGCAATGGAGTTTTACCAAACCTATGAGAGTGGAGAGGAAATCCTTTGTTTGTTGAAGAAACGATGCTCTTACTTTTGCAGAAACGGGCTAGGGGCCAGAGGAAAGAAGCAGGGGGAAAAAACCAGGTAAGATATACTGTGATAGTAAGCAGAACCTGATGTGAACCACACACAGGAACCTGCCTTCCACCTGCAGCAAGAAGCAATAGCAACAACTGGAACCTTTTCATCACAATTGACCTATTTACTGCCCAGAGGGCCCAGCCAGAGACAACTGCAATGTTGACTGAGTGGGGAGACGTCTCAGTGGGGCCTGTAAAGGGAAGAAATCCAAAAAGACTTGGGGGAGGGGGTGTTGTCCTTAGGACAGTAAAACACTTATGTTCAGAGGTGGAGCAACTATAGTTCTAGGCTCTGTTCCCTGGGGAGGCCTGCAGGAGAGACCACAGGCTTAGCTGCTCTGGAGAGTAGTACCTCTGCTGCCATGCTTGGCTCTGGATGCAAAGCATGGTTTATGGATGGGCAGAAGGAGAACACCCTTTTGTACTTCCTGGCTGTGCTGTGTAATGCCCAGTGGTCCAAAAGCGACACACACTCTCTCTAGAGATGAATGGGTGTGAAGCTGTGAAGGTAAATACGACTGGCTTTACCCCTGTCTATTTCAAATACTCAATTAGAAAACAATCTTATAAAGGGAGCTTTATTGTGTAATCACACTGAAAAAAAGTTGAGAGCCTCTGAGCCTCAAGCATACGTAGACATTATTTTGATAGGGCTGTTAGCAATGTTGTTATTAAGCCCCTGAGGATAAACAGCTTGGCTCTAAGCATGGTTAATTGGATGGATCAAAACAGCAATGGCAATAAAAAGATAGATAAAAAAAGATGGCGTTTGTATCTTTGGGAACTCTGGGCAGCCTAACAACCATTTCTGAAATGGGCAGAAAGGCAGGGTGATGTTGAGAATCTTGGTTTTGGAATGATGGGGGCTACCATTTGAGCTAGTGTGAAGGGGGGCCACTGACTGCAGTCAAAGGTGGCTGGGAAGACAATGGCACCCAGGGGCAAGGCAGGACATATGAAGAAGCAGACTGGTTGTCTTTCTTCCCTTGCACCGCCCTCCACGTTGTAGACTGCATCCCGACGGTTAGATCCCCTAGGTACGGGGCCCTAAAGAGGGAGTGAAGAGGAGAACAAGGGAAGGGAAAAATGAAGGTGAGGTGGAGGACAGATAAGAAGGGCCGATGGAGGGCACTTTGAAAGCTTTTCAAAGGCAGCGATGTAGTAACATTCAAGGAACTGCGATGTTGTTCTTCCTCTCTCTACCCCACTTCAAGCTTTGATATTGCTGTTCTGTGTTGCAACCCAAAGTCCTATGACAACTTTGGGAGGGAATGATTGACGACCTTGGACTGGACCCAAGTACTGCCAGCAGCAGAGAGCCATAACCTAGCTAATGGCTGCCCTCGGTACCTTTCCACATTTTCTTCCAGGGACAATTTTTCTTTTTTATCTCTTCTCTTCCTCTTCTTCCTCTCGCCTTTCTCTCTCTCTGTCTCTGGGGGTTTTTTTGTTGGTGGTGGTGGTGTTGATTTCCATTTAAGTTTACTTAATCCTACCACCCAGGGGGCGGTCATTTGTTTTCAAAATTGTTCCGAGAGGGTGGAGAGATGGGCACCCTGGCTTCTGGAGTGTGGAGCAGCCAGCCACTCAGTGGCAGAGGATTTACCTGAGCTAACCCCCGGGGCCACACTCCGTCCTTTGCTGCTTGCTCCTTAGTCTTGATGAAAGTAAAGCATTGTTTGTCTTACTTACTTACTTACTTACTTACTTACAGACTCCTTAGTCTTGACGAAAGCATTGTTTAACACAGAGTTGTGAGAAACACTAGGCCAAATACTAGACTCTTTGGCAGATGCTGTTCTCGGGAACAACACAACTTTCTTTACTTACCATCATGACTGCAGAAGAAAAGAATACAGAGCACAGGGGCACTGGGGAAATGAAGACAGTTAAGCAAATATTAGTTCATACATGGCGATCCTCTCCTTTGTGTACACTTTGAACTAAAACAACAGCCTCTTAGCGGAGCGGTTGAAGTTAAAGGGTTCTGACACACATGGAAAAAAGAAATTTCAAACAGCAGTCTGCCCCTGTGCCATACAAGGCCTCCCAAAGGTTCAGGGGGATGAAATTAATGTGCTCCTACAGTGTCTGCTTCTTGCACTGGTATGGAATTAAGTAGGCTATAATTATTCAGTGCCATTGGAATTCCAAAGGTGATAAAAGAAAAGGAAATATTCTGGAGTCAGAGTGCCCCATTTGACGACTGCCAGGGAGTTAATACATTAACGAGGAAATACTGGACCTAAATGGACTAAATTCATTATTTTTTCTGCTGCTAAAATTTTGTTTGGATTACTGAAAAAGATGAAGTGGAAAAAGGAGACATTCATGTCTCCTATGGAAGGAAAGGCCCGGTTGTGTCTGATATTGGAGAACAAATTTTTCTAGGACTATTCATTCTAGTGAAAATATTACCTTTGTGTCTCTGCCAATGGGAGCGTTCTAATTTGTGATTCAGGATTATTTGTCCTGTTGTGGTTGTTTTATTCTCCTTTAAAATTCTTCCCTTTTTCTTTACTACTTGTTTTGCTTTCCAGCTCCAGTTGTACATGGCTGAATAGTTTTCCAGAAGACAGAGCGAAAATGTCAGCTGGCCCTCAGCTACCAGACCATCGAAGTTGCTCTCTATTCCAAGGTTACACACCACTTCCCATTCAGAAATAGATTTGTGCATTTCTAACTGGCAATTATGCAGTGAGTTAATAAGGCCTCTTTCCTGGAGTGGAGCCATAACTCAATGACTTTTGTTCACTGTATCAAGCTGAGGCATGAAAATGACACCCAGCAGCACAGAAAGGACATTTTGGCCCTGAGTCCTAGGGTCTGAATGTCAGAGGTTGGACCACTGGGTTCTGTTTGTAGTCAGTCCAAATTGCCCAGCTCCAAGACACTTAGGGAATCTCTGGAATATCCCAGGATCATGCTGGATCTTTGGGGATTCCAGGGATGCCCAGCTGCTTTGGGGGCTTTGTTTTGATCTTAGCCTTTTCTTCTTCCAAAAGAACATCTACTCCAGGTGTTCCAAAATGTACAGGAGAAAATACAGGGGTCCAGAGGTTTGCAGTTATTCAGAGTCCCATAGGACACTAACGAAAATTTAGGTTTTTTTTTTTTTTAAGATTTATTTACTTATTTGAGAGAGAGAGAGCGAGCACACAAGTGGGAGGGGCAGAGGGAGAGGAAGAAAGACTCCCAAGCAGACTCCATGCTGAGTGCAGAGCCCTACACAGGGTTCAATCTCATGACCCCCAGATCACGACCAAACCAAAACCAAAAGTCAGACACCCAACTGACTGCACCACTCAGGCACACCTGAAAATTGAGTTTTAAGCAATTCTGAAAGTGCTCACCCTGCTCAAGTGGGTTCCAATGTCTTTAGGAATTCCTCCCTCTGTGTGGTTGCAAATCAGAATGACTTTCTGGAAACTTCTCTGATTCAAAGTCATATCCTCCAGAGATCCCCCAAATTCTCAGAATCTCAGCTCACTTGGGTTTAACAAACTGAGTACTTCTTGGTTTATACCCATCTATTCTGGGTTTTGGCCCATATTCAAGAGTCCTAGGTACTTTTCAGTTTCTCCACCTGCTCTAGAATCTTAATTTGGAGGCAACAATGATTCAGAAAGCTAAAGGTGATTTATATTTGAAAAGAAAAGTTATTTAGGTAATATAACTTTTCCTGAAAATAATAAGCCCTCATTCTTTATTCTCCAAGAAGGTAGCATAGCTCAGTGGATTATTAGTTTCACCCTATTACTAGGAATCAGAAATACCGATTTTGCAGCCAAATCAAATCCTGTGTTTATGGGTCTATGCTGCTTATATTTCCCTTGATAATAATCTGAAAAGTCACTCAATTAAGACTCATAATATAGATCTGACATCCGAAGTGAGATCTGAAATCTAAAGTAAGAAACTCTTGTTTCTTTGATTCACATTAAATGTCAAGACTATTGCTATTAATATTACATTTCTCTAACATGTAGTTTTGAATTTCTGTATTAAATAGCCTTTTATATTCCCAAAGAATATTTGAATAGGTATTGGAAAAACTGCATATGATTTACTTGTGGGAACAGAAATAACTCATAGTCAGATTCATGTACCTATTCTTTTGCTGGTGAGTTTGAAAACTCAGGGTCAACAGGAGGGCAAGTCATATCTTTCTGAATTAGGGATCAGTGTGATGGAACCACCTATGAAATCCCAAGTGGTTTTTTTTTTAAAAAGCATTTATGAAGGAAGAACACATGAGAGAGAAGAAAAGTATATATCAACGTGATATTTTCATTTTTATCAGGATCAGATATGGATTACACCTAGTAAATTACTTTGAGTTGATTGGTTGGCAAGAGATAACATAGCAATTGTGACATTTAGTAATTATTTATTTTTCTAAACTGATAGCAATTTAAATTTTCTCAGCTTCTAAAAGATGAAGTTCCACAGACAAGATCATATTTTGAAGTAAAAAAGTCCAGAAATTATCTTTGAACAAGTTTCTTTCTCTAGAAGAGACTCAGTTCTTATCTCTAATATAGATAGAAATATTCCCTCACATCCTAGTTTTGAGACATACATATAGTATCATATCTAAAGCAGGTGGCATACTGCCTGGCACATATTAGAATGTAACAAAAGATAGTAATTGTTTTTACTATTTTTACTGGCATTATGATCTAAATCTAGGTATCTATTCAATAATTCCACACTAGCTATTTTTCTAGGTGTTTTTTCTCATACATTCTCATCTTCTGGGTTCTGAACTTTTGGTTCCATAACACAGCCTCCTAAATTTCCTGTGTGCAATGCTTCCACATAGGAAATCTCCTTGAACCTTATTGGTATTTGGACCTTTGCTTTCCTGAAGACTTTCTAGAGTCTCTAGAGTCTCCTGAGACTCCAGTCATCCTTGGGAAGGGTCTCAATGATGATGACTCTTGGTTTTGCATATATTTGACAAAGGCCAAGGAATTTAGGATCGTAGAAAGTCAGAATTGCTAAAAACCTGTACCAGACATTTGCTGATTGTCTATTTGGCATTTATTTCTTTCCTACCCTCTTGAAAGCCGTAAGAGGAGGAAAATTTGTAAATATCTGGTGACTCCATCTCAGAAATATTTCTCAAAGTTGGTCTCACCTGCTGGTGTCTGAGGTTAGTGCTCCTAGACTGTTCCAACAGTCTATTAGTCTATCCTTTCCTGTCTCCAATCCATCCCCTGCATTGTTTACTTGTGCTTTTACACAATGAGTAATACTTACGGCCTTTGAGGTGTTAGGCATTGGATTGAAGATAAGTGGTAAATTAGGCTGTGGAAGCATCAGAGGCTGGGGCCCATGTCCTGGTAGTGCAAAAAGCCAAGCTCCCTCTCCCTGCATCTCCATCTACATCTTGATATGGATGAAGGTTTTGTTGCTGGAGGCAGGAAGGCAGATTTTATATGTATAAGGACTTTGAGGTGGGTGGGTGATATGAAATGTCATAGTATTTGGATCCCACCATGTCTCTTAAAATAAACAAACACCCACGGTTAGGTGAGAAGGAATGATTTTTATAAAAGTCTCACTTTGTGCATTGTTGGGCGCAAACAATTGTTTTAGAACCCAGGAAACCAGGCTCTCAGTTAGTTGTGAGAGCCCTTTTCTCTGGTATCCAGCACCACTCTAGGGCTGTGCAGACCTCTGTAAGTGGATTAGCACTGTTAACAAGGTTTCTATAAGTAGCTTCTTGGGCAAAGGACATGGACAAGCAGAAGCCAGAGCAGAGGAGGAGAACATCACTGATGCCACTTGATGACTACTGCAGACAGTCTGGTTTTCAATGTGGAGACCCCAGAAAAAAACTGGGGGGTCTTTGAAGGGTGTATATATGTAGAGGACAGAAAGGGCTAGCATTTTACAGGGAAGTATGGGCCCAGGGCCATTGCAATTTGGATGTAAAACCACTTTATTGGAGAATGATTGATATACAAAAAGCTTTGTATATTTAACATATGCAATTTGATGATATTTGGAGGTAAGTGGATAACCATCATCATAATCTATGCCATAAACATATCCATCACCTCTAAAGGTTTTCTCCTCACCTCTTTCTTTATTATTATCATTTTTTGTGATAAGAACCATTAACATGAGATCTACTGTCAGCAAATTGTTAAGTATACAATACAGTATTGTTAATTATAGGTACTATGCTGTACAGTAGTTCTCTAGGACTTATTCATCTGACATAATGAAACTTTGTACCCTTTGATTAATACCTTTTTGTTTCCCTTTACTCCCAGCCCCTGGCAACCACCATTCTGCTATCTGCTTTTATGAGTTTGACATTTTAGATTCCTCAGGTAAGTGGTAACTTGTAATATTTGTCCTTCTATGTTTGGCTTATTTCACTTAGCATAACATCCCATAGGTTCATCTATGTTGTTGCAAATGGCAGGATTTTCTTCTTTCTAAAGGCTGAATAATAAGTCCATTTTATTTATATGTATATCACATTTTCTTTATCCGTTCATCCATCAAGACATATTTAGTTGTTTCCATATCTTGGCTATTGTGAATCTTGCTACAATAAACATGGACGTGCTAGGATTTCCTTTTTCATTTCTTCACATCCTTGCTAACACTTACTTTTTTTTTTTTTTTTAAATAATAGCCACCCTAACAGAGGTAAGGTGATACTGCACTGTGGTTTTGCTTTATATTTTCCTGACGATTAATGATGGTGAGCACCTTTTCATTTATGTGTTGGCCATTTGCATATCTTCTTTGGAAATGTCTATTTAGTTCTTTGCCCTTTTCATCAGGTTGTTTGTTTTTTTGCTATTGATTTGTAGGAGTTCCTTATATATTTTGGATATTAACCCTTTATCAAATACATTGTTTGTAAATGTTTTCTGCAAAGTGATCTGCAGATTCAATGCAATCTTTATCAAAATCCCAAAGGCATTTTTTTATAGAAATAGAAAAACAATCCCAAAATTCATGAAGGATCACAAAAGATTACAGATGACTAAAACAATTTTGAACAAGAAGAACAAAGCTGGAGGCAACATACTTCCTGATTTCAAAATATATTACAAAGCTTCAACAACCAAACAGTATGGTACTGATATAAAAACAAGTACACAAATCAATGGAACAGAATACAGAGCACAGAAATAAACCCACACGTATATGGTCAACTGATCTTTGACAAGGGTTACAAGAATGTCCAATGGGGGAAGTTTAGTCTCTTTAGTAAATGGTATTGGGAAAATTTGATAGCCACATGCAAAATAATGAAATTGGACCTTTGTTTTGTGCCATACACAAAAATCAACTAAAAATCAATGAAAAGACCTGAAACCTTAAAACTCCTAGGAGAAAACATAAGGAAAAATTTCCTTGACATAGGTCTTGACAATGATTTCTTGGATATGACAACAAAAGCACAGGCAACAAAAGCAAAAATAGACAAGTTGGGCTATGGTATCAAACTGAGAAGTTTCCACACAGCAAAGGAAACAATCAACAATATAAGTTGACAACCTATATTAATGTACCTAACTTATGCTTTTAGGCTTTTGAAAACTACAATCATGTTCCACTTTCCAAACAAATCTGTATATATTTCTACCTGATTTCCACAGACCAAGTCCAAGCTCTGCAGATGTATACACACGGCCCTTCACAATCTGGCCCTAAAAATCTTCTGTGGGCCCTTTTTGCCCTCTTTTTCCATTCAGCCTGTTCTCTGGCCACTTTCTTTCTTCAAGCTCCTCAGATTGGTGCCTTATGCCTCTCTCCCTTTTCTTATATCATAGTTTTCCCACACCCATTTGTTTTTGATTTATTTATTTTCATAAACCTCTCCTTTGGCTATTGAAATAATTGTTTCTCTTATCTCTCTCTCTCTCTCTAACT
The DNA here is from genome assembly GCF_003265705.2 of Callorhinus ursinus. Taxonomy (NCBI): domain Eukaryota; kingdom Metazoa; phylum Chordata; class Mammalia; order Carnivora; family Otariidae; genus Callorhinus; species Callorhinus ursinus. The sequence continues at coordinate 120,793,158 of NW_027397066.1, read as the reverse complement.
GGACTATAATGTCCTTGGGGGTGGGCCATGAGCCATGATTTAGATTCTAAATAAATGTTGAATAAATGCATAAACTTAGTGAGGCCCAAGGAAATTCAAATAGTAGAAGATCACATCAGTTAAAAAACCTTGTGTTGGATATTTGTTGGTTATCTACTCATCATTCATTCTTTCCTAGTCCCCTCTAACAAATGTCAGATTTTTAGGGGGCAGGCACACTTCTCCCACACGGCTAAGGAACTTTTGAGGTGGTGGTCCCCATTAGTTTAATCAGAAGAAAAAGGCAAGCAGTTTGCTTCAAATGTGAGGCAGACATGTTGTCTCTGAATGTGCATCCTCAGATGTTGGCAGCCATCTGGTGACCATGAGGGTGGTTAGGCTGAAGATGAAGCCAACACCAATGGTGGAGAGATGGGGAGAATCATGTCCTTAGGAGATGGAGCCTGGGTCCTGCCCTAAAACCCTCCCTACCTCTGGACTCTCACACTCCCTAAGTCAGAAAGTCCCTTATCCATTAAGATAATTTGAGCTGGGTTTTTCTGCCAGTGCAACATAAATCACTTGAATACAGAACATTATGAATCTCTCCCTCCCACAATGTTCTGAGAACAGGAAACTGATGGTCTGGATCATACAGCATATTTGTGATGAAGTAGAGAATAGAACCCAGTCTCTGTACTCCTACTCCAAACCTCTTTCTGTTAAATCATACTTTATCCCATACTTTCAATGCTGCTACTTTCACTTCTCATCAGAGATGTAATAATTTAGAAAATCTCTTAACAATTCATGGGCTTACTACTTAATAATGAATTCAAGTATATTGGCAATATAGCTCAACAATTATTTAAATTTATATAAATGAGCCTCATGAAAATAATACGCAAATTTATGGAACATAATTTTCAAATGAGGCATTTGGGACTCAGTTTTTTTTTTTTAAAGCAGGACCCTGGCCTTATTTTTTTTTCCCAAGAAGTACTGAGACCAATCATAGGAATATTGTAGTAAGTTCACAATTCTGCGTAGGAAATATCGAGTTCTATAAAATCTGATGGGAATAAAATATTAACTGTTGTATATCAATAGTCATTTAAGATGAAACATGGCTATCATTGTTGAGAGATTATAAAAAGTGCTTCAGATAACTTTCCATATAGTCAACCTTAATCAAAATGTTGACAGGCATGCAAAGTCATGTTACCAAAGGGCTATAGAAGTGCTTAGGCATATATGTACATATAATACATGTTTGGCTACAAGGCATAATGTAGCATTTTTACATTCTTTCTAAGGTTGATGCATCACACTTACATTACTTTATTTGAAAATATAACTGCACACTGGCTAGTCATCCCCTCATGAAACCTGTATGGCAAATCATACTTACCATGGTAAGCTGTGGTAAGTAACTGACAGTGTAAATAAACTCCCCACAATGACTTGGGAGCCTCTACAAGGTAAAGTTTATCATTTTTGGTTCCTTGTGACAAATCACTAAGAACATTCTATTTACTTATGCAAAGAAGTGCTTTTGATGAACCAGGTTCCTGGAGGCAGTGGGGAGTCCCAACTGCTTAATATTAAGAGGTCGTGAATTTCCTTCTCTTACGCCTTCTTTGTTGGATGCTATTCTTTCCAGCTTTTCACCTCTCCATGAAGAACAGCTGCATACACATCACTTACCCTGACACTTGGAAAACAGACAAGTAGCCTTTTCTATTACTGCCATAAATGCCACTCAATGAACCAGCCACTAGGTCATGCTCATGTGCAATGCAATGTATTTCCTCCCTCCTGGGCTCCAGCCTCACCTTTGTAATGACTAAGCTGGAGCGTCCCTTGGGGCATCTGTTGTCCTACATGTAGGCTTTTGGTGGCTGATAAACATAAAACCACTATTTTCTAAGTAAGCTGGTTAGGCAAACATGAAATTTCCAGGTTGGAAAACTGCCAGCTAGGCTCAAATTCAGTCTTTGGAATTAACTTCTTTAAAATTTATAAGAGAATATTTAATTATGGAAAATATTCTGATGTTTTCATTTGCTAATATAGAATATAATGCTTTTAAGAACATCTCCACCCCGTACAAAACTTCTCTTTTCTATATTCTTAAGGAAAACCCATGCTCTCTTCCCAGGGTCTATAGAGGGCATATTATGATAATCCCAAAGTCAAAATCATGAGAGAGATGATGGAGAAAATTGAAGATTAAGATTAGGAAGCATTGCCAATATAAGGAAATCAGTATAGGAAACAGACCAGCTCTAAAGTTATTTTGTTAGCCACTGGGAATATAGGAATAAGTGGACAAAAAAAATCTCAGCAGAACTCACATTTAAAAAGTAGGCAACATTTTACCGTTCCAAAATTATGACCTAGTGCTATTTTCTTCAAGTGTTCAGAAAACCATACCCATAGTCCAAATGTTCCACCTCTCAAAATGTACACGGTTTAAATTTAGACAGAAGGACATGGGTCGGATTTGTGGTTTATCATGCTCACTATGCCAGAACAAGAAAAGGCTTCTCTTTCTAAACTGTGCTTATCCTTCACGAAATTCAGTCTAAAAGAGCCAAGAATGTCTACTCTAAGCATTCCTTTCTGCCCTTAGAAATTGATTCTGAATTTAAGTTTCAGGGCTTAACACAGTGCTTGGCGCATAGTAGGACCTCAAGAAATATTTGTTGAAGAGATGAAGAAGTAGATGAACGACTCCCTTTCTGAGTATGTTGTACTTCACCCTGCTCTGCCTCCTGGGGAAGGGAATTCCGCTGGTGCTGCCATGGATCACATTACTTGACCTTGGGTTTTCCCTTCTGAAATTTCACAGACTGTCTTCTAGGTCTACTATGTGGTAGACGAGCCCATGTTGTTTTTTCACAGCTTAAAGATGCTAACAACTAAGAGTACATGCTTTGGAGTGAGGCCGTCCTTGGAGTCTCTTCCCTGCTCTACCAGCTGTGTGATCTCAAGCCCTGCGACCCATTTCCTCACTTGTGTGGTGAGGATGAGAATACCTTCCTCCTAGGCTGGTTGGGAGGACCGAACGTTCTGCCTGGCTTACAGTAAACATATAGTACATTTATTATTATTATTTTAATTTTGCACCTGTGAGAAGAATCCTGCTTTCTAAAGTTTATTTTTACAAGCCTCTCAATCCCTGAGGTATTCTCTTTTCCTTTCTCTCTAGAGGGTCACTGACCTCAGTACTGCATATAATATTCCAGGAACTGTCCACTATTGTTTTGAATGGCATTTCACGTTTGATATCTGATATTTTATTGCTTTTGTCCACAGAAATATATTGGCATCTTATATTCAGGGAACAGAATTCGGTGATTCTTAGAACTCTAACTTGTAATTGGTGGCCTCACTTGTATTACATTTGGGCATTTCTTCCCATATGTTTAAACTATCATTCACCTGACTCCTTGAATGTTCTGTGATACTATCATTTAGTTAACCATTTCAGTTTTACATTTCAAATGTTCCTTCTACCTGGAAACACTGAGTGGGATTTTCACTGTTGAAGATTTTAAGAAAATATTGATCATGACCAGCACTGGTACTTGTTTCAGGAAGAAACATTGTTAGCACGACCCCAGTGAGGTCCTTTTTCTGGTTTTGGTCTTTAAACCTGTTCCTTATCATGGTGGTTCGCGTTCATTTTTGGTTTTGATTTTTCTAAAAAATGAATTTGTATATGATAAAAACATGATCTATTGTCATTTTTGACAAAATTTTCTAGTTTGTTTGGTTTTAACTTTGTTTATGTATCTTTGACCGATAGAAGTTTTATGTTTTTATCTAGTTAATGCTGTAGTATATCCCCCCTCTTTGTGATTTCTTGTGTTGCTCTTAAATTCAGAAGTTCTATGGGTACTGAGTTCAGATAAAAATTTATCAAAATTTTCTTCTAGATATTAATAGTTGCCTTTAAAAAATTGATCCCATTAAATTTATCACTCCATCTACCATTCTTTGGCATTTGTAATAGCTAAGAATATGACTTTAAAATATGTAATGAATTAACTTAGCACCATTTACTGAGTAATTCTTCTCCGCATATTTGATTTGTAAAGCCAAGCTTATCATATACTTAATTTTAAAAATATATTCTAGCATCTGTTAATGGGTTATCTCTTCACATAGGTCTAGTTACTGATCCCTGCACTGAACCTGTGCCCTACTGTTTGCTTTGGTTTTTGTGTGTTTGTTTTTGCAGCTTATAAGATGTTTTACTATCTTAGAGTTTAAGTTCTCCTCATTCATCAGCAAATCCTGTCAGCTCCATCTTCAGGATGATTCCAGAATCTGGCACTAATACACCATTTATGACTACCATTTGGGACTACCCTGGTTTCAGCCACCATCATCTCTTGCTGGAATTGTAGCAATGACCTAGTTCTTCCAGCTTTTCCCTTGAACCCTGGGGTCTATTCTCTGCACCATAATCACAGTATGGATTTCAAGTGTAAGTTAGATCATGTTGGATCAAGGCCACACAGTGGCTTCCTTCTTATTCAGAGTGCAGTGCCTCCAAGGCCCACATGACCTGGATCTTACCACTTTTGCCTGACTCATTCAGCTCCAGACACCGGAACACACTTTTACTTCAGAGCCCTTCACTTTCTGCCTTCTCTGGAATGATTTTTGCTCATTTTGTGCATGGATTTCTCCTCATTTTCTTCAGTGGTGCTGCTTAGATAACACCACAGGACCTTCTCTGACTTCCCTGAAGAATAACCACCCATGGGGCCCCTGCTCCATTCCCCTCACTCTGTTGTAGTTTTATTCATAACACATATTGGCACCAGTGTGTGTGTGTGTGTGTGTGTGTGTGTGTGTGTGTGTGTATTTTTTCTTGTTGATAATAGGAAAAGAATAAAACTTTATGAAGACAACTGTTTTTGGGTGGTGGTGGTGGTGGATGGATATTTCCAGTGTCTACTGTAGTTCCTGGCATATAGTATGTGCTCAATAAATATTTACTGAATGAGAGGGTTTGGGAATTTGAGATAATTCTTTGATAACATAAAGTATTCCCTTCACCAAGATTGTTGCTCTTTTTTGGCTCTCTATTTCTTGAGACAAGTAATATTTTCTGGTAAAATTTATGTATTCATCAAATATTTCCTGAAAACCTCTCTGTCTCAGGCACTGTTTTAGATGCTGTGGAATCAGCACTGAATATTTAGATCCAAATTTTTATTAAGATAATATTTTTATAATTTAAAAATTTAAAAAATCATCCCTATATATACCTATATGTCCTTCCTCCTATTAAATTTATTTGATTGACTTTTTCCTTAACTAAAGTTTTATAGGTTTTTTTTCTATTTTTAAATACTCAGAAAACAATATCATTTATACATCTAAGAATTTTTTCTTTTAAAAATAGCATATTTTTCTAATAGTTTGTGTGCAATGTTTTTAAATTTTATTTTTAGTCCTTATTTTTCAATCAAGGCATTTACAACTATGTATGTCCTTATCTCTATATAGAATTTGGGTGACACTTTATAAATTTTGCCCTTGCTTTAATAATGTTTTAACTATCCTATAATTTTCTATCCAGTTAGACCCCACATTTATTTGGGACCATCCAGCAACATGACTGGAGTCGAGTGAGTGAAAGACAAAGAGGTACACATATTGATTCAAATAACTTCACTACATTATTCCGATATTCCATGAAATATATTTATTGAATACTTAAGATGTCAAAGGCTGAGAGAAGCATGCTAAATTCAGGATATGGTAGAAGCAGCAGTCTGGGGCCAGAACATGCAAGGCTTCTTAGGACACATGAAGAAGTCAGCATTCTATTCCAAAAGCAGTGGGAAGCTATTGAAGAATTTGAAAAATGGTGCCATGTTTTATGGTTGTTTGTTGAAGAGATGATTAAAGGGGGCTAAGACAAAAGTTAGGGAGATCAATTACGAAGTTACAGAAGCAGTCAGAGGTGGGAAGAACGATAGGTATTTGGGCTCAGGGTGTAACAAAGAAATGAACAAATTGGATAAAGAAGGGACATTTCTGTTGGATTAAATACAGGAAGGGATGTAGGAAGGGAAATAATGAAAAATAATTCCTAGTTTTTTTGGCTTGAGTAATGGATGAATGGTGTCACTATTTAAGGAAATGATGAGAGATGGGAAAATAGTGATTTTGGGGGAAAGAAAGAGAGGGGGATTTTAACCACATTTATTTGAACTATGTATATATAGTTCCTCTAAAGGATTTTACTACCCACTTCTCTCAATTTCTAAATTAAAAAAAAAAAACTCAGATTTGTAAATTCAGGCTATTATATCCAATTTCTAGTTATTTAACCTAGGGCAATTTACTGAAGTTCTCTCTCCCTCAATTTTCTCATCTGGAAAATAGGGTTAATAATGGCAACCATCTTGTAAATTTTCTTGTTGAGATTCAATGAATTTGCCCAGTAAAAGAGTGTCTGGCAAATACTAACAATCAATATAGGCTGTTATTATTATAGTTTGTTTATATGTTTGATATTTCAAACTTTCTTGGGAAATTTGCATTCCAGTTTTTGACTTATTTATATTAATACTTAGACAACTATATTTAATAGAGTTCAGAGTGTTCTGCCACCATGCTTTCATAGAATACTTTCTAACTGTTAGGCTTTTATTTTTGAAATAAGTCTTGACCACTGTGTCTTATAATTTTTTCCAGAAGAACATTTGACTTCTTGTTTGTTTTTAGGCCTGACATACCAAGAAATATCATCATTCTGTTGCCTTCTCACACTGAAAACATCTTAGCTGGGGTATCAGACTTTTAGTTGATGAGTTTCTTCCTACAAAATTGTGTGTAGCTATGGTTCTATTGTCTTCTGACTTTTCCTGTTTAAAAGAAAACCAACCTCATTTTGGTCCTCTTGTAGTTAACTTGCATTTCTATCTAGATATTTAATAGGATGTTTTCCCTTTGTCCTTATTTCAACACTGATAAATTAGCACATGCCTCTATGTGGATCTTCTTTCGTTAATTTTGTCTCAATCAACATAAGGCCTTAAAGGGCAGCAGAGCAAGTGAAAACTGCCAGGTTCTTACACTGACAGACTGTTCTTCCATACACTCAGCCAATGAAATCGTACTGCCATCAGCTTCTCCCCATCTCTTCCCCCCCGCCAAGAAAGCAATGTGAGATCATCAGTACTTCTTCAAATTATTGCTCCTTTATTTTCTGGGATATAGAGCCTCAAAATGGATATGAAAAATGTGGCTGGGAATGTAGTACTCTGCTCGTCTCAGAAAATACCATCTGACCCACGAAAGAATAATGGCCCCCCTTTCTTGTTGGCAAAGAGCTGTGGGTCACTGACCTAGATGTCAGTAGGAAGGTCTTCTTCCCTTCTAAGTAAAAAAGGCTGTTCTGTTTCAAGAAGTAAAGCATGGGCAGGCTCCTTTTTTTTTTTTTTTTTTTTTTTTTTAGAATTATCTCCATTTATGAAAATACATCCTTAACTCTAGCAATAGATAATTGGCCTTTGTTTTTATTTTGCATGTCTCTGTGGGAATTGAATGGGAGCTTGGGACAAATTGTTAAGAGGAGCTTCCTTGACACACCATTTTAAACTGCAAAGTCTCCTTGATTTGAATTTATATTTCAGTGTTCCCATATTATCCCATCCCAGAAAAACTTTTCTCAGCACTTGCATGCCATTTTAGGTCTCTATATTTTTTTTAGACTAAACATGTTTTCTCTATTTCTTAGACCTCAAACTGCAATTTACATTATCTGGATTGTTTGCCTACTTAGATCACATTCTCTAGACAGTGCTCAACTCTTTACAAGGCTGCAGATAAATAGGCTTATATACAAAATCTTTTATTTATAAAACCTCTCTTTGGGATAGCAGAGTGCTTTTTGCAAATTCATAGACCTTTTCTAGATTTGAATGCCTAATTTTGAATACTTTTAATTACAAACATGACTCTTTCCCTAAAGGAATACCTATATTTATAGTGATATACAATATATACATATGTAAATATATTTTCATTTTTACTCTAGTTTTGTTTACAAGAAATATGTTCTCATATGTCTATAAGTTTGATGCCAGAGAAGTCTTTTATGCTATTAAGCTTTCACTGTAATGTGTATGAGTCCAACCCATTGTTCATTTCATCTCTGTCCCCATTCCTTTGAGTGCATGAAAAGAAGGGAAGGTGAAGTTTTCTTTTCAACCGGTAGAATCCAAACTAGGCAAATTTGGTGCATTCAAGTTTTTAACCCTTTAAAAAAAAACCCAAGGTTTTCCATTAACAGCAGGGTGATAAAATAAGGGAAAACTGCAGCCCAGGGTAGAAGGTCTAAAGGACAGAAAGAAGACCCCGGAGAGGATCTCCCTTCTTACTCTGAGCGTGGACTGTAGCCTTGCCCAGACTTAGCTGTCTTCCCTCCATTACTACCACCACACCTCTTGTCCCCATCTTATTAAAAGCATGTGTCTTGTTTGCTCTCCGAAAAGGGAGTTTATTCAGAAAGTATACAGATAAGGCCAAGAAATTATTTTTCTTTTTTCAAAAATCTGTACAAAAAGTGCTTTCATTTATTCTTCTGGTGTCTTTTAAAGCATATATATATATATATATATATATATGCTTTGCTGTCTTTATGTCAGTCTGACTTCCTGTTATCCATTCATTCTTTCCTTCAACAAACATTTATTAGTCATCTATAAATTCTAGGTGTGTCCTTGGCCCTGGAAATTCCTTAATGAGTGAGACATCATTGCAGGACTTAAGGGCTTTGTATTTTTGAATTGAATACAAACATGTAACAGATCAATGTCATGATCTTTCCAATAAGGTATTATAAGAAATATAACTGAATAATAGATATTAAGTACTGTGGGACCCAAAGGAAAGACAGTAAAGAATATTTAAATGGAGGCAGAAGGCAGTTTTGAAATGTTGTAAGAGATCCAGACGTTAGAAGTAGGTTTTGCATCACAGTACTTTTATAGATGGGTGTGAATGTTAAATTTTAGTGACTCCATACTTGAAAAAATTGCTTGGATGTTTTTCAGACTGATTACTGAAGAAGAAAGTATACTCAGCTCACAGTACTCTAGATGCAAATGGTGACAGATTCATGCCTCTTCCTCTCTTAGCATGTTTTTAACGCTTAGGGGAAACACTCTAAATAGTTGAGATTCTTAAAAAGCTGGACTATGAAGTTAGTCCATATTTTTCTATAAATATTACAAAAGACAAAAGACAATGGCTATTTTGAAGAAGAAATAGGAACAAGTGTGATCATTTTATGTAGCTATGAGGATATGCATACTCTGAGTTGCATAGAATATATTTCTCTTTCTTCACATATAAAATAATCCAACATTATGAGAAGCCCTGAGAAATAGCAAATTTTTCTTTTTTCTTTTTTTTTAATTAGGTTACAAAAGCCCCTTTCCACTTTGTTGAAAATTTCCCCTGAAAATATGCCCTTGAACACCAATTGCTTTTTTGTCACAATGGAAAATAACATGATTTCACTCCCTCTACCCCAGGGGTTGCCAAAGTAGAAGCAGAAATTACTTTGTGGCCCACCACCATGGAGAGAATATGGTTCTTCTTGCATGGCATAATGCAGACCTCAAATCATTCCAATTCTCTCTTACCCTTGTTTAAGTATAGCTCAGGAACTCAAGCTAGGTGGAGTTGTTGCTAAATGGGACACACTATTTTCCACAGAGAGCTTGTGGGACACCCAAGTAGGCCACCAGGGTGTTGGGGAGAACCAGAAAAACAAAGGTATGAGGGCTTTCCTCCCACTCCACCCTCCAATTGCAGGGTTATCAAACCAGGGCCCTGAGTAGGCTAGTGGCTGAAGGATTTGGGGTTTGGATGAGAGAACAGGATGGTGGGAAGCAACATTACAGAAAACTGATCCGATTAAATACCCAAAGCAAGTTCAAGACATTTCAAAAGCTCTTCTGTTAAAAAAAAAAAAAATACTGTTTTGCTTTCCATGAAAAATTCATGAAACAAAACCTAGGAATTTCTCACAGTGCACGCAGGGGGATGGGTGTTTCCACTTCAGAGCCAGCTGAATGAGAGACAAGTAATGTGGAATATTGTTTCTGTGAACATGAGTATAGAATATGCCTAGACACTTAGGAACGCTTTGTAGTCCTAGCCTTCTAAAACGCAGCAACCTCTGCTGCGTGTTCAAGGGCACTTCTCAGTTCAACGTAAAAACTGAGAGAGTATCAAGGGGCAGATTGAAATTTCCCCTTATCTGTGAGCCAGCCAGACGCTCTCGCTGTTCAGAAAAATCACTTCAGTTTAAAAGCGTGTTGGCTGCAATTCCCTTGGAGTTCACTGAGTATTCCTGGAGCAGACACGGAGTTGTTAGAACCCCTTCTTTAGGTACGCAGAGTGTACATCTTCTTCTGACCGCCACTCAGCCACTTTCCCTCCACCAGCACCCCTGTGGAAGGCTAAACTGATGGGCAGAAGCACCTGAAAGAGCTCACAGTACAATGTGGTTGTTGCACAGGGGCTGACGGCAAGTGACAGATGGGAAATCAGCAAGTGCACAGAGAAGATGTTTAGACGTTTCCAAAACCTCCCAACAGGCTAAAATCCCCTTCATTCCCTGTCTGGGCTTCCCCTAAGTGTTAGTGAGCACAGGCAGCTTACCAGGGTTTTAAGATAATCAAGACACACCATTTGTGGAACGGAGAAGTTATGAAAACAGTTTCTGCTTTTAGTGTTATGGTCTGATTCTTCTGATTCTTAAATTAAGGGTCATTCTGCGTTTTTTGAATCCCTTTTGTGCTTCTCTGCCCAACCACTTTTCACCCATTCAACTTCCTGTTCCTCCCTTGCATCCAGTTCTTTGTATGACTTGGCACCTCGGACCTTCACATGTCCGGAATACTTTCTGAGCAAATATTTTATTGAACTTCCTAAAAATACACAGGTAGAATGAAAATATGGCCATGTAAATAAAGGTCATGGAGTGCTTATGTTTACTAGAAAACGTGCATAAGTATGCTTGTGTAGGATTCTCTGATTCTGTCTCCACTGTGATTCTTTACAGTGTTAAAAATGCCATTAAGACAGAAATAAACCCATGGCAATTTCCACATGACTTTCTGACACCAATTTCCATAGTAATATGTTTTTGAAGTTAAGAACAGTCTGTTTTGCCATAATGTGATGGTTGTGTTCCTCAATAATTCCCTGTTGTCAGAAAAAGAAAGAGAGAGAAAGAAAGAAAGAAAGAAAGAAAGAAAGAAAGAAAGAAAGAAAGA
>NW_027397066.1:120706457-120781845 GCF_003265705.2 Callorhinus ursinus | reverse complement strand
AGAAAGAAAGAAAGAAAGAAAGAAAGAAAGAAAGAAAGAAAGAAAGAGAAAGAAAAGAAAGAAAGAAAGAAAAAAAGAAAGAAAGAAAAAAAGAAAGAAAGAAAAAGAAAGAAAGAAAGAAAGAAAGAAGCACATGATGAAAAGAATTGCTGGAAAAGGTATGGTTCAGAGCTAGAGAAGTATAGTTAATTTTCTAGTGGTGATGTATATAAGTGTTTGGGTGCATGCTTTAAAAAGTAAACCTATAGGTGCTTAGATATACAGTCTAAAGTTTATTGAGCAAACCCAGCGTTTGATTATTTTCCTATTATTATTTTCCTATTACCACCAACACTGTCCTTAACCTAGCCTCTTTACACATTTTATTGTCATTATTACTTTGTCACTCATCAGAAACATAAACCAAGCAAAAAGCCACTAACCAAACTCTGTGCGTCATTAGGGCAATGGCTTTCTTCTTACCCAGGTGCTAATTTCTGTTCAAAATTAACCTACTACTTAACACAGTCTGGTAAAAGCAAATCATGCTTCCTCATTAACAAGTTTCATTATATCTAACTGGTTCAGTGGTAAGATGTACTGCATTTGTAGATGCAAAATGCAAGTTAGGAGTTAAAATTAAATATAAGTTGATTTTGGATCAAAACAGCCTTTTTGAGGTTGAAATATTATCTAACTGTTGACATTTGCTGAGAATCTTTTATTCCTTTGCATGCTGTAAACTGTTGAGATAGGAGCCAAAATGGTCTTTTCTAAGGAATGCTCCATCTTTCTCCTGGGACATTTATTGCTGTTTTATTTTTGTCTTTTCTTTTTAATGGGATTAAAACGCTCACTTTGTATTTGTTTATTGTGATTGTAACTACACACTAAAAAATAGTGGGGCTTAATGACGATGCTTCACATTCTGATGATTAGGATATCCTTTTCAAATATATTTTCAAGTAAGTTTGCAGTACCACGAAGAAGCTGCACAGATTTAATGAGGGTGAACCAGGTATTACTAAACAGCTTTTCCAAAGCAGGGAACTCTGAGTTAAAGGAAAGCAAGCAAAATTCCTTTTCTCCCTCCTAACTAAAGAGACCAGTTCACTTGCCAAGTGAAAACTCCAAGTCCCAAGAAATACCCTAAACACAGAAAAATAAGCACATAGATGAATGCCTCCCCTCTTCTTGTTGGTCTGAGGCCGACTGACAGCACCAGGTGGCAGCCCTCGGGAGCTGCCCGCTGCAGATGCCCTACCTGACAGCCAAATGCTGGCAGGAATTGAGCAGCAACATGTGCTTCCTGTGGAGGGCAACGGTCAGCAGGTGGGATCGGCAGACTGCGTGCTTTCCTGAGCCTGTCCTCCTGTGTGGTCATCTGGGCCGCCTTCCTCGCGGGCACTGAGGGCCTGGAACACGACATTTTCTCAGTGCTGTGCTGGAAGCCGTTCAGATGCAATTATGCTGTATGTCGTTGCGGAATAGATGACTTAGAGGTTCCACACAAATTGAATTTTGAGGCCAGCTTGAAATTACATTAGATTTGGGGGCTTTGACCAAAGTCTGTCTGAATCCCCCCTGCATTCCCCTTTGGGTCATCTTTCTTTAATCATTTACTAATGTTTTTCCGGTTAGGTCACTGATGAATGGATGACGTAAATCTCTCCCTCCCGTCCCCTCTTTTCAGTACTGTACATAAGGCTGTATTAATTTGTCCTTTTTGGCTGCTGTCAAGACAGCAAATATGAAACTCATTTCCGAACCTCAAGAAATGGACTTCTCTGCTTTGTACTGTAAGTCTCAAACGCAAAGAGCTATGGCTCACATGTGATAAAAGCCAGGGTGCTGTAGCTCTTTGCTGTCGTCGGTCAGTGCACTTCTACAAAGAGAGAGACATCAAGGGAATTAAGCAGATTTGACTCATGAGAATAGTAAGAGCTTGCCCTTCAGAGTGGGAAGCACAAAGGCCCACGCTCAGAACGATAGCATCTTGTGTCTCAGATGATGACTTCGTTTCTCTTGATATCCTATTAAAGCACTAGACCGCGACTCTCAGAAAATTGTTTAAGGGGTAGCAAAGCCAGAAAGCTTCCTCCATGCTTACTTTGCTTCTGCGAACTTTAGCAGATCGTTTAAGTGCATAACCATGTCTTTGCTAGGTTATCGTATTTCTCTGATATATTTCAGAGTTAGCTAGGCTATGTACAAATTTTGTTTTCATCTTTCAAACACAGAATCTACCAGGAATCTTTAATAAAGGAGGTGATGTTGTCAGCTTCCTCTGATCAGAAGAGCTTAGTTAATGATACTCCAAAGCCAAGGAAAGGCAATCAATGGTTTGGGTGAAATTTGGGGGAAAACTCAGAAGACAGTTGACATAAACTATTGGGTGGCTCACTTGACAAGAACTGATGTTTCAGCAAACGTGGCATCAAAATGTATTTCTATGATATATAAAGTAAATGTATCTCATTTCTCATTAGTTTTATTTTGCATTCATTCAAGAAGCATTTATAAGAGCCCTGCTCTGTGCCAGGCTCTGTGTTGAACACTGGAGATCAAATGATAAATAAGACACAGTCTCTGGCCTAAAGCAGATTATGACTGAGTAGGGGAGACAGACATATAAACAAGTAACTTCAATGCATTGTATTAGGTGCCAAGTACAGGGTTAATTGGTAGCACAAAGCGGGGAGTTCTTAGCAGTGCCTGGGGAGGTTAGTCCTTCAAAGGTCCTAATAGTCTCTTAATAGTTAAACCAGTCAAGACTCCTATTTGCATTTACATTTTTTGAAGTTTAACATACATACACACACATACACATATGTGTGTATTTTTGAACTTTAGCACACATGCATGTGTGTATGTGTGTATACACATGTGTGCACGTATTGGCAAATTTTCACTAAGTGAGCACACTCATGTAATCTGTCCCCAGATCAACATGTAGAGCACAAGATCACTCTGGAAGTGCCCTGGTTCCCTTTCCCATCATCAGCTCGCTCGAAGGACAATGACTATTCCGACTTCTAACACCATAGTTTAGTCTTGCCTGCTTTTAAAATTTATATAAATGGATTCATAAAGTATTCACTCTTTTATATAATGGCTACTTTTCTCAATATTGTTTGTAAGATTCATCCATGTTGCGTAACAATGGTTTGTTTGTTCTCTATGATATATAGCCTTCTATTTTGTGAATATACCACAATTTATTTACCCATGCTTCTGTAATGGAATTTGGGTTGTTTCCTGTTTGGGCTGTTATAAATATTGTCCCTGTGAACATTTCTGTGCATGCCTTTTGGTGAACATATGTATTCATTTCTATTGGGTATATACCTAGAAGTGGAATTTCTGGATCATAAAGAATGCATATGCTCAGCTCTCATAGATACTGCCAACCAGTATTCCAAAGTGGTTTTTAGCAGTTTACATGACCACCATCTGTGTACTGGAGTTCCATTGCTCCATACCCTCCCCAGTGCTTGGCATTGTCTGTTTTTTCCACTTTAGCCATTTTCGTAGATATGTAGTGGTCTTCCATTGTGGTTTTATTTATGAAACCGGGTAGTTTTTAAATTTTAAAATCAGAGATGCATTCCCATGGGCAACTGCTCTGAATAGAGAGCTAGAAAATTGTGGAAAGGAGGATATCCAGTGGTTTTATCTACTACTCTATGGGGCTTTTATACTATGGTGTTGTCATAACACTCAGAATTTTGAAGCATCTCCCATATTCATGCCTCTTCTGTTGTTCCCTTCAGTCTAGCCAACTTTTACCTCTGCGGTGGCTTCCTCAAACTATGGGAATAAGAATGAAAGTGATAGAAATAGCTGATAATTATTGTGGGCTACTATTGCCTAGGCAATATTCCAAAGCACTTTACAGGTACATATTCTTTTAAACCTCACAGCATTTCTGTGAGTTGAATGGTGTTATTCCCTCCACTTTTGCAGGTGGGAAGAATGAGACACAGAGACAGTGAGCAACTCATCCAGGTTACACAGGAAGTCGTGAAGCCTTGATTTGGACTGAGGTGGACAGACTCTGAACACAAACTTTTGATCCTTATACTACCCTGTGCTGGTGGAGTTTGAAGCCTGCCCCTTTTCTCTCTAGTGTTTCTATTTTACAGTAGAAGTAGATTAGAAAACCTATGATTTCTTGATAGATAAACTTATTTAAAAAAGATGCTCCATCAGTTATAAGCTATCTATTGAATGTGTGTCCTGAGCTATTGTTAGATACTATGGTGCATGTAAGGTGAAGAGTTTAACAAAAGTTTGTCCTTGAACAGAACCTGTAAACTTCCAAACTCTTTTCCATCTATCATCTCATTTGATCTCCATGAATGTTAAGTGAGGAGAGAATTTAGGACTGAGAAGTTAAGCGAGTTGCTGGAGTTCAAATGGTGCATTAGAGGCAGAAGCAGGATCTGAACCTAGATTCAGGCCCTGGAATTTCCCCATAAAATTTAGAATCTAATGCACAGAGACCTTGAGTACATGATTAAAAGAAAAAAGGCAAATGGTAAAATTCTATATAATCCAAGTCAAAAGTTCCCCCAGGTTCTACACATGAATGAATCTATTAACTCTGTGAGTCAAAACCATCAATGTTGATTTTAATTTGCACTTGCCACAGCATATTTTAATTGGTTTTCTCCCCAAGTCTCTGGTCTATTTTTTGGAGGGTAGGAGTTGTGCTTTTAGTAGTACAGATATCTAAATGGCTTCATAAGGACCAAATTCAGTATTTGAATTACTAATGAACTTAAATACATATAAAAATTTGACTTAATACTGGATGATAGCCAATAACTAAAAACAAATGGTGCAGTCCTATTGTGTTTTTTGAGTCATAAAAATATACATTTTTAAGATTAATTACCCCAGAAATTGTTACTAGTAACTTTGATGTCATCCAGTGGATGACACTATAATTTTCCTAACACTTATTCACTAAAAAAAACAAACCTAATTTCCATGTACCACCATGTTGATAAATGTTGACTGTAAAAAGGGCATTAAGTATTTCAGTGCCACCCACCATGTAAACACCTATGTCATATGTTACTTCCAAACTTACATCTGTAATGTTGACGGAGAAGGCAGGGTCAAAATTAAAATGTGAATCTTGTTGACTCCACCACAATAATATTCTCTGGGTTTTGCTTTTTGTTTTTTTTGTTTTGTTTTTGTTTTTTGCAAAGACTGCTCTGAAATCAGAAAAGTAAGTCTCCCCATGCTTTCTCCACCTTTTCCAAATTGCTTATAGACTTGTTTGGATTTGATAAGAGTCCTGTTTTATTTGTTAGTTTCTCAACTATATATGCTTTTCTCCCATGAAGTCCAAGGAATTACCCACTCCTTTTTTAGATCTGAGACCGTTCAGGATGTTAGAGGGTCATGAAATTATTTAGGGAGGTGTAACTAGCCTTAAAAAAATAAAATGGAGGGGCGCCTGGGTGGCTCAGTCGTTATGCGTCTGCCTTCGGCTCAGGTCATGGTCCCAGGGTCCTGGGATCGCGCCCCGCATCGGGCTTCTTGCTCAGTGGGAAGCCTGCTTCTCCCTCTCCCACTCCCCCTGCTTGTGTTCCCTCTCTCGCTGTGTCTCTCTCTGTCAAATAAAATCTTTAAAAAAAAAAAATAAAATAAAATGGAATAGAGTATACTAGAAAAGAAAATACAGTGCATCCCATTGGTGCATGAAACTTATTCCAAGTGGACATGCACGCAAATGTTGTGTACTGAGTCCTGATGTGAAATGTATTTCTTACTGGAGTTGTGTTTGTGGCAGGATTCACCCTTTGTCTTTCAATTCCAAATCCACCCCTGTATATACTGCTCTGTGATTGGCACTGGAAGTCTTCTGTGCCCGCTGGCTTTCTGTTAGGTTCTGCAAGTAGGGGGCACTGGAGGGAGATGCAAAGGTGGGAGGAGGGGAGAGGAGGCTTCCTGGCTGTTTGCCTGTTTCCCTCAGCTTGGCCCCAGCGACAGCACTGGCTCCAGCCTCCGGCTTCTTTCAGCTTCTTTCAGGTCTCTAGCAGCAGAGGTACCAGCCAAAGTGTCCCTTCTTCAAAGGTATGGATGTCCGCTCCTTGGAACCTTTCCTCAAGCTTCTGGTTTTAGCAGCCCCACTGTGTTTTCTTCTCTGCCCCCTCCTCAAGCCATGGTAGCTCATTCCTGTAGTAATTATCTCTAGATATTAGTTTAGCATTTCCTTTCTGCTTTCTCAGTCTTTCAAGACTTAGGTAACCAATTTCTTGTTTTAAATCCCTCTGTTTGAAATACTTAATGAGATTTTCATTTTCTTGACTAGACTCTGAATAATACATGGTAAGAAAAAAAGAGAAAAAAAAAGTTTAAAAGCCATGGTTCCTGGGCATCGACTCTTCAGTCTTAACCTCAGTCATGCGGTGTCCATCCTAGCAGCTTGGGCACATTGGTATCTACTAAACACCACCAACCCCGGATGATAGTGCAATGCCTGCCTCATTTAGTTTTTTCCAAAAGCGGGGGGAAAGGCATAAAAGAAAATATATACAACATAGCTCATTTAATTTTAGGGTTTAAGGCATCTCAGTATTTGTCTTGGTATTATAGGTGTGAAATAAGATTTTAACTACTAAAAAAAAATTTAAAAAGATTTTAAATGAAAAGGAACTAAACAGGATATAGGACCAGCCTTCCTGAAACAGGTTGCCCTAGCTGCAAAATGCAATGCTGTATTGGAAAGTTCTGGTGTCTCTAATCTTATACATCTCTCTCACACACATACACACACAAATTAAGTGATGAGTCATTTACATTCACATGAGCATTGGCGAATGTTTGGTTACCAAATTGAGGACACCAAGAGAAGGCTAACTTGGTCCACTTAAGAAGAGGAAACAGTTCCAGAGAAGTCACAAACTGGAATCCCATGGGTTTCATCTGGCTGGCAAATACTTTTATTTTACCTGCATAGTATTTTTTTTAAAAATATGAATTAGTTGCCAAGATGTGGAAAATACCATATTTTGAGAATCTCTTGACAATTGGAAACTCAGGGAATACTGGGTCCTCATTCCCATTGAGTACTGAGTACTTTATGGGGCATATGCTATCTGGTTTGTCATGGTCCACCAGTTCTTCATACTTGGACTTTCATTCTTTCTTTATGTTACCTACCTCTCCTGTGGGCATTTGCATTTTGAGTCTTGGCCTAGAGGAAGCAACCTACAGTGGTAGGGGCTGCACACAATGTGGGAGGGAGGAGAAGAAAAAGAAGAATAGATACAGTAGATGCAGAGTGAGTTAGGAGGTAAGAGACAGCTGCCAAGGGAAAGGGTGTTTGGGGAATGAGGAAAAGGAAATCTGTTGTTTATAAGGTTGTGCTATATGACATACCCCCATTCTCCATCTGTCCACAAGAATGTCAATAAAACTCCCTTACTGGGGTTTGTGTGTTTGTACATGTGTATTACTTTCTGTGTGTGCGTGTGTGTGTGTGTGTGTGTGTGTGTGGTGAGATCATTGACAATGGGCTAAGACTGACATATAGACAGGTGGGACTAGAGAAATGGCTCAGGAAAGCCCAGGTACAGGTTAGTTACACGACATTTTCTGAGTGATTTTTTCCTAAGAAATAAAGTCTTTGAAGTTTATAGTGATGGCTATCTTAACATTTGGTAATAGAAAAGTAATTATAATTGATGAGACCCATTTAACTTTAATCAGTCAAAAAATTATTGCAAAAATAACATTTGTCAACTATTGCTTGATGAAGTCACCCTCTTTTCACTAACTGTCCCATGGTTTGTTTTGTGTGTATATGTGTGTGTGTGTGTGTGTGTTTTTAGATTTATTTATTTATTTTAAAGAAAGAGAGAGCGCACGAGTGGGAGGGGCAGAGGGAGAGGGAGAGAGAATCTGAAGCAGACTCCATGCTGAGTGGGGAGCCTGATGTGGGGCTTGATCCCACAACCTTGAAATCATGACCTGACCTGAAACCGTAAGTCGAATGCTCAACTGACTGTGCCACCCAGGCACCCCAACTATCCCATTGTTTTAAACACTTTTTAGAACCATTTGTTCCTCAGTCTCAGATTTTTAAATATACATTAACTTATGATTAAATAAATAAACTATATATATAACTTATCTATCTACATATAACTATAAAACTATATAGTTATAAAACTATATGCATATCTTTCTCTGATTGACTTATTTCGCTTAGCATAATACCCTCTAGATCCATCCACGTCATTGCAAATGGCAAGATTTCGTTTTTTTGATGGCTGTGTAATATTCCATTGTATGATGTAATGTATGGTGATTAACATAATGTAATAAAATAAAATTTAAAAAACCTATATGCATAAAACAATATATAGCTATATAAAACTATCAATCTATGAATAATCTGACTTTAGTGATATATTGGGAATATACACTTCTGTCCTCATGATGCTTTGTAATTTCTCAATTTATACATACTTATTGAAGTATTATTTTAAAATGATTAATAATACAAAGTAATTTAGAATAATCTATAATCCATGTCCAGAGTTAATAGTGTTAGAATTTGGGTATCTTCAGCTAACATCATAATTAATGGGGAAAAACTAAAAGCTTTCTTTTTTTTTAAGATTTTATTTATTTATTTGTCAGAGAGAGAGAGGACAAGCAGGGGGAGTGGAAGGAATAGGGAGAAACAGCCTCCCTCTTGAGCAAGGAGCTTGATTCAGGACTCAATCCCAGGACCACGGGATCATGACCTGAGCCTAAGGCAGATGCTTCACCAACTAAGCCACCCAGGCTTCCCTGAAAGCTTTCTTTCTAAGATCCAGTACAAGGCTAGGTGGCCCACTCTTGCCACTTTTATTCAACATAGTACTGGAAGTCCTAGCCAGAACAAGTAGACAAGAAAATAAATGAAAGTCCTCCAAGTTAGAAAAGAAGAGGTAAAAGTTATCCACAAACAACTATTAGAACTAATAAAAGGATTCGGTAAAGTTGCAGGAAACAAACCCAATATACAAAAGCTGGCTGTGTTCCTGCACTCTAACAATGAACTATTCAAAAAGAAAATCAAGAAAGTAAGTCCATTTACAATAACATTTAAAAGAATAAAATACTTAGGAATAAATTTAAGGAAGTAAAAGATCTATACACTGAAAATTATAAAACATTGATAAAAAAGTGAGGAAAAACAAATAAATTGAAAGATATCTTGTGTTCATGGATTGGAATAATTAATATTGTTAAAATGTTACAGATTCTATAGATTACAGAATCTACAGATTTAATGCAAAATTTCAATAGCATTTTTCACAGAAATAGAAAAAAAAATGCTAAAATTTATATGGAGCCAAAAAGACCCTAAGTAGCCAAAGCAGTCTTGAGGAAAAAAGAACAAAGTTGAAGATATCCCACTTCCTGATTTCAAATTATAAATTTAGTAGTCAAAACAATATGGTACTGGCAAGAAACAGATCCATAAGCCAATGAAACATAATGGAGAGCACAGAAATAAACATACATACACATAATCAGTCAACTAAACTTCAGCAGGGCACCACAAATAGGGGAGGATGGTCTCTTCAATAAATACTATTAGAAAAACTAGATATCTACATGCAAAAAATGAAATTGGACTCTTACCCTACACCATACACAGAAATCAACTCAAAATGATTCAAAAACTTACATGTAAGTTCTGAAACTATAAAAGTCCTAGAAGAAAACATAGGGATAAAGCTCCTTGACATTGGTCTTGGTGATGATGTTTTGAATATGACACCAAAAGCAAGAAGGAATCAGTGGAACTACATCAAGGTAAGAAACTTCTTTGAAGAAAAAAAAAATTTAACAAGATGAAAGGGAAACCTACAAAGGGGAGAAAATATTTGCAAATCATATATCTGAAGAGTTAAAATCCAAAATATATATACCAGTAATTTAGTGAGTAAGCTGTTTTCCTGAGTTCTATGAGCTGTTCTAGCAAATTAATTGAACCCAAGGAGGAGATTGTGAGACAGTCAGAAGCACAAATATCAACTGGACTTGTGACTGGCACCTGAAGTGGGGGGCAGTCTTGTGGAATGTAGTCTTGTGGGACTGAGCCCTTAACGTATAGAATCTCATGCTTTTGCCGGATAGATAGGGTCAGAATTGATTTGAATCATGATCAAGCTGGTCCTGGAGAATTGGTTGGTGTGGAGAAAAAGCCCACACAATGAAGTTGGTGTCAGGAACATATCTAAAGGAAATGAAACCAGCATCTGAAAGAGATATCTGCACTTTCATGTTCATTGCAGCATTATTTACCATAACCAAGATATGGAAACAGCCTAAGTGTTCATCCATGAATGAATGGATAAAGAAATCATGGTGTATCTATAAAATGGAATATTAGTCAGTTTTACAAAAGGAGGAAATCCTGCCATTTTTGACAACATGGATGGGATTCATCTCACCTCTAGTTGTGAGGGGGTTGAGGAGGGATCAAAGGTGTTACACCTTCCTGCCTACAGGAAGGGCTGGGAAACAAGAAACAAGTCAAACAAACCAGGACCCTAAACTGGTTTTTGTTCAGACTTTTCTTCTCACATAACTTGAATGAGGGTACATGTAGCCCCAGGAAGGTCTCCAGGGTAGGACGTACCTGAGAATGGGAACTATTCCACAGAGATAAAGTGGAGAAATCTTGTGAGACAAACTAGATTTGAACCTTGGGTCAAGCCTCCCTGAAGTCAATTCCATCTCTGAATTGTTTAGTTAGATTGTCAGTCATTCTTTATCCTGCTCAAGACAGATTGCTTTAATTTTTCATTTCTATATTTGTAACATAGTATGCACATAGGTGTACTGTGTTTGTGTGGGTATGTATAACAATACTGCTGTTATGCCGACTATGAAGTTTATATTCTACTTTCTCTTTCAAGTAATATTATATCATCAACAATTTCTGGTACCATTAAATAATCTTCAAAAACATGATTCTAAGGGTGTATAATACTGCACACAATGGATGTGCCATCTTTTATTGAAACACTTCCTACTGTTGAATAGTTAGATGGACTCATAAGCTTTCAAATATTTGTGTCAGTTTCTTCAATCTCTGTCTACGATTTTATATAATTTGCTTGTTCAAAATGGCCTTCATCTTGTTTCTCTCTGCTTTAATGAGCCCTATACTTTTTTTATAGGCATAAGATAAATCTATCATGTTCTATCCATCAAATAATCCTCCCTTGTTTGCTTAAAATTGTCTTCAAGTGTCACTTTATTCAAGAAACCTAACCTTAAAAACAGGGCTCAAAACCACTCATTATAGTATCACTGACAGACGATCCATCTTTGCCAAGTCATCCAAAGGGAACAATTTCTTGTTTAAAAGGGAGAGAAGTATACATATCTGGCAAAAACATTCTTCTTGTGTTTCCTCACAGTGCTAGTACATAGGAGGTATTCCATCAATATAAGACAACAGCAAGTGTGTGATTACTTATTATAACTTCCAGGTTGATGACTTCCTCCTAAACTCTCACCATTAGTTCATTCCTCAAGATCCTTTATTAATTCCAGAGGCACTTTATTGAAAGTAACAAAGAACCATGGCATCAATTCATTTTCCTCACAGAGCAGATGTAGAAGACTCCAGAAACCAACTCAGAGCACTGGAATGTTGCAAATTGGTGCTGTTTCCTTTGCAACCAGAGGTTTGAACTGAAAGATTTGCAGCATTGAAAGGGGTGGGTTTCTTTATTTTGGCAGGCAGCTCCACAGCATTTGGTAGAGACGAAGGTGGTCATCTGCACTGCATTTTCTTGCTTTTTACCTTAGAGGTTAAGCTCCAGAGGAAAGGAGCTGATGCCCTTGATCTCTATGAAACGTCTTTCCTCTCTTTATCAAGGTTTTAATTTTAATGTAGATTGCTACATGACATCTTAATATTTGAATCATTCATTTCTTTCTAAGTGTGTCTAGTTTCTCAACTGTAAAATGAATATAAAATACTTCATAGAATGTGGGAGCACCTGGCTGGCCCAGTTGGAGGAAGGTGTGACTCTTAACCTTGGGGTGTGAGTTAGAGACCCATGCTGGATGTAGAGATTACTTAAAATAAATAAATAATTTAAAAAATAAAACAAAATACTTCATAGAATGTGAGAAAAATCAAAGGACACAACACATGTGTAAATGCTTAGAACTGATGAGACATTAAAATTGTGTAAGTTAACTCAGAGAATGGAAGTCTATAATGGTTCTGAAAGGTTTTAAAAGATTTTATTTATTTTTGACAGAGAGAGAGAGTGTGTACAAGCATGGGAAGCAGCAGGCAGAGGGAGAGGGAGAAGGAGCCTGATGTGGGGCTCGATCCCATCACCCTGGGATCATGACCTGAGCGGAAGGCAGACACTTAACTGTCTGAGCCACCCAGGCGCCCTCTGAAAGGTTTTTAAAATTTGTACTTTATTAAGACAAAATGATCTCGAATGAAAAAAATCATAAAATGGAATGAATACTGTTTACACTTCATTAAATAATTACGATTAATTACACATGCAATAAACTATGAATATTCTTCTATATAAATGTCATCCCTCTTTACTATTACTCTTAATTCAGGTGTAAACTAAATGAAATCTCTCTATGAACCACATCACGTTCTTGATTTATCCAAAAGGTGAAACAATCCTCTCCCTTTAGCCTATTTTTGTTGTTGTCATTATTATAACATTTTCTTACTTGTATTAGTGCCTTAAAAAAACAATATAGAGACTTCTTGAAGTCTTCTTTGTCCGCAATTGCTCAATCTCCCTCACCTGTATTTCTAAGGAGGTTTACTTTCTTGGGTAGCAAACTGCCTACAGCTAGTTTCTGCACTTTCTTGCTCCTTGTTCTAGCTCTGTTTATGTTCTACTAAGAGGTAAGCTATATGAAGACAGGGCATTTACTAGTTTGTTTCTTGTGGGATTCTAATACTTAGAACAGTGTCTGGCACCTAGTAGGCCATCAGTAATTGTGATAGCCAAAATCACATCAATGGGTATATTAGTTTTTAGTTTTAGTTTTCTATTGCTGTTATAATCAATTACCACAAACTTCTAGAATCAGTCTGCATTTTTTGGCTTCTGCCTCCTTCCTCCATCCTCAGCCATCAATGGCAGTTTGAGTTTATCTCGTGCTTCAAATCTCTCTCTCTCTCTCTTTTTGGTCATTATCTCTCTCTCTGACCTACACTTCGGTCTTCCTCTTCTGCTGTTAAGAGCCTATGTAATTACACTGGGCCCATCCAGATAATTCAGGACACTATTCTTACCTTAAGGTCAGCTATTTTGTCACCTTGATTCCATCTACAACTTTAATTTCCTTTTGTCATATAACATATTCACATGTTCTGAGAATTAAGATGTGGATATCTATGGGGACCATTATTCTTCCTACCACACTGGATTACAGTCTTGTTACTATTATCCCATATAACATTTATAACTAGCTTAAAATGGAAATTATTATTGTTTTTATTAGATAGATGATAAAATAGAGGTCCCCGGAAGTTAAATAATTTGTCCAAGATTATAAAGCTAGTAGAGATCAGGATTCCAAAATAGTTTGTTTGGGTCAATAGTATACATATGAACTACTACCTAGCCATACGGTATTCATATTATTATGATGGGAATGATTCTCCTTAGAGTTATCCAGTGTACAGTGTGCAGAATTGTACATGGAAGTTCTGACTTCTAATACATATTGCCTCTGACTTTCCCAGTGTTGTAGTGATGGAAATGATCATATTCCTCTTTATCTTCTAGGAAATGAGGATCTACAGGCTGAGACTCACCTGAAAAGCCCTTCCCATTTCCTAAAAACCATTAAGCTCTACAATGAACATTCCTTTTAGCCATATTAACTTTACATTTTACTGTTTTACCAACTCATAATAGCTATTATTTAGGCTACATTTGCTGATAATTTAGCATAGTATTCTCAATTAATGATTCAGTCATAACTTGGGTACATTCATCCTGTGGTTCCTCTAAAGCAGCTCTAAAGCAGCTCTAACTCTAGTAGTGATCTCTAGCTTATTTTAAACATGGCTTTTTTTCCAAGGTAAAATAAGCAGTGTTTAAGTGGGTAGATGTAAAATTCTAAGACCAGTAGTTTTAGAGTCCTGTAGCACACTTACAAATAGTTTCTTCTATAAAGTCTGCCAGATTAGGTAGGTAGTAACTGGGTACCATGGAGAAATCCCATTCCCATTCACTATCCCTATTACCCCCACCTTTCCTCCTACTAGAATTATGTTTAGGAATTCTTCCCCAAGTTCCCCGTTGCCAGAATTGGGCATTGAGGAGGAACAGAATAAAATTTCAGAAACAAAGGAATAGTGACTAGCACCAATCAGCCAGAGAACAGGAATATTCCAGGGCACAATATAGATGCACGCCTCAAAGAAGTTAGTTCAGTTCTATACTCCAACAATGAGGGAATCAAGGCCACTTTTCTTTCCTTGTACCCAAGACCCCATTGGACCAGCTCTTCTGGTTTTACTGTGCTGCAGGTGAGAGGAATCAGTGGGCCCAGAAATGCAAGAGTGAGAAAAAGAGGCATGGGGATAGAGAAACTCACCTCCTCCTATTGTGGATGGTGAACAACAACCATTTGCTGAAACAGTGATCTGCAAGTTGGGGGTGCTTGTCCTTCAGCTAATATGGAAGGTGGTCCCATGGGATGTGGGAAGAAAGCATAAGAATGTCTAATTGTATATATTTTTTAAAAAGTCATATCTCAAAAATATTTCTGGGGGCTCCTGCGTGGCTTAGTTGGTTAAGTGTCTGCCTTCGGCTCAGGTCATGATCTTGGGGTCCTGGGATCCAGCCCCAGGTTGGGCTCCTGGTTCAGCAGAGAGACTGCTTCTCCCTCTCCTTCTACTTCTCCCTGCTAGTTCTCTCTCTTTCTCTCAAATAAATAAATAAAATCTTTAAAAAATGTTCTGATTTTTTGTGCATATACATGTATTAGGGGTACATTATTATAGAAGTGAAGAATCAAGAAAAATTTGGAAATTATTATGCTCAAGCTCTGTTCTCAATTCCTCTTAACCAGTTTCCAATATATATTTCAATGAAACAGTATTTCATACTATGTTTCTTTGAGTCCTAGGAGCACTGGGATCACCCCAAGAGCAGAGCGGATGGGTCTGATTTGTCTTTGTTTTAATTAGACAGCTTCTCTTTTATTTCTTTTTTTGTATGTGTGTTTGAAAGACTTTATTATTAAAAATTTTTTTATCTGAGTATAGTTGACCTCTTTTATTTCTTTTGTATATTGTGGTTCTACATAAGATTTATTTTAATAGGTGAGTGGCGCTGATTAGAAAATAAGTTTATTTAGAACATCGGACAGGATAGTGTGCTAAATTATCTGCAAGTATAGCCTAAATATAAATGTCTTTATATTACCTGTGATACAATGACAGAATGCATCCATTAAAAAGAATGAAGTAGAGGTTTGCTTCTGCCTAGGATGTAGATAGCTGGAAAGAATACTGCTTCCACCTTCACAGGGAGAAAAAGCCAGATAAACTACAAAATCGCTTTTCTTGAAGCCATCAGAAAACTGAGGTTGCAGACCAATCAGGCAATCTGAAATCTAAAAAGTGAGACACCTCCTCGATCACCCCAGGAAAGGCAGAATGTCAGGATTGGCTTACCTGTGGCTGTCAAAGCATGGGAAAAAGATGCAAGTGGGTAAGAAGAAATCAGCTAATATTTTGATGAATTTCTAAAGGTTGAGCGTGGGCGAGCCCCAGACACATGGGAAGTTCACATTCATTGGCAGACTCTTTTCCTTGAACTTTTTATGGATGCTCATGAGAAGGATTGCGGGAAGGGTATGGTACCAGAGAAAGCCTCTCTTGGTACTGCGGATTTGGTGGAGGGCCTCAGTCATCACTGTGGGAAAAAAGCATGAAGTCTTTCATCCCCTTTTTGTCAAAGGGAGCAAAAGGTTTAAGCGTGGGGATAGGGCAGCAAACCTTTATATCTGACCTACTTTAGTCCGTGGCTGGATCATCATCATAGAATTTTAGTTGTAATATTATGCCTTTACCTTTTTAAAAAATACCCATAAAAATCTATGGGAAAAATTAATAAAAAATAAATGCTATACTTGTAACAAAAATTGTCCTGAAGAACATCACTAAGCCTTTATAATTTACTTTTAAAAACTTAATGGCAATTCCAATAAGAAAGAACTCTAACAGAATAATAAATGCATGAGATTTTCAAGGAGTTTTTAGAAAAGAATATTAATAAAGGAGAATTTATCCTAAGGGATTTAAAAATATACAGTTATAGGAATTAATGCAAGTTAGTGTTGACACAAAAGTAGGCGTCTAAGTTAGGGATTCCAGGAGTAAACCTAAGTATATATAGGAATTTACTATTTGATGAAGTCGACATTCAAATCAGTCAGAAAGGCTGGAATGGCAAGTTAGAGAAGACACCTAACAGTTGAAATAAACCTATATTATATATATAAAATATAGGCTTATAATATATATATTATATATTATATATATAGGCTTATGCCATATTTATTATATATAATATATAGGCTTTTGTTTTACATGGTGTTCAGGCCCATGGCCCAGTTAGTGTGATTATTTTGGTCTTATTCCTGGCTCAATTCTTCTGAAAGTGCTAGAATGGCCAAAGGAAGGCCAAATAGCAGAAGTCCTATTCTGATAGTTTACTTGATTTCCACTAGACTATTAATTCTATAGATTGTGGACTGTAAAACATAAGCTCCATAAAGACAGGGAGAAGGTCAGTCTTGGTAATCATTGTACCTCTAACCTAATAGGAACACAATACTGTTGAATACTGAATAAATGCATAGAAATGTCTGTCTTTTCTCCACTAAATAGTAGGCCTTACCCCATTTCTTTGTGCTTCTAAATTGTCTTATGTTATTTGGTTTCATTATCATTAGCAGAGTTCTTATTAAGTGACTTTGTTTGTATTTCACCCTACTGGTCCTTTTAGTCAGTTCCCTAAAGTCAGACAATGGACCAGTGTTGATCTATGATAAACTTTTCACTGGTCTGTGACAAAAAGAGGGGAGAATTATTCTTTGTTTATTTATTCATGTTGGTAAAATGTTGCCAGATGTCCCTTTTGAGGGGGAAGGATTGCTGTTGTTTTGCTTGAAATTATGTCCTTTATATTTTTGGTTATCAAAATCATGGTAATAATAAATGGTAGTTATATTTTAATGACCTTACTTAAATATTTGGTTGAATGTTGAGTGTTGTATGTAAATCCCAACTGAAAAGAGAATTGTCCTTGAAATGTACCTGCCAACATAGTGGTTAGAAGCTTGGAGTCTTAAGCCAGAAAGACTTTGTTTCTTGTCCTGACTGCCATTTACTAGTTAAGTAACATTGTGTCTCAAACTCCTCAATTTTTGTTTTAAAATGAGTATGACAATAATATTATGCTGAGCGAAATAAGTCAATCAGAGAAAGACATGTATCATATGATCTCAGTGATATGAGGAATTCTTAATCTCAGGAAACAAACAGAGTTGCTGGAGTGGTGGGGGGTGGGAGGGATGGGCTGGCTGGGTGATAGACATTGGGTAGGGTATGTGCTATGGTGAGCGCTGTGAATTGTGTAAGACTGTTGAATCACAGACCTGTACCTCTGAAACAAATAATACATTATATGTTAAAAAAAAAAGAAGATAGTAGGAAAGGAAAAATGAAGCGGGGGAAATCAGAGGGGGAGAGGAACCATGAGAGACTATGGACCCTGAGAAACAAGCTGAGAGTTCTAGAGGGGAGGGGAGTGGGGGATGGGTTAGCCTGGTGATGGGTATTAAAGAGGGCAGGTAGTGAATGGAGCACTGGGTGTTATACGCAAACAATGAATCATGGAACACTACATCAAAAACTAATGATGTAGGGGCGCCTGGGTGGCTCAGTTGGTTAAGTGACTGCCTTCGGCTCAGGTCATGATCCTGGATTCCTGGGATCGAGTCCCACATCAGGCTCCTGCTCAGCAGGGAGTCTGCTTCTCCCTCTGACCCTCCCCCCCGTCATGTGCTCTCTCTCTCTCTCTCATTCTCTCTCTTTCAAATAAATAAGAAAAAACTAATGATGTAATATATGGTGATTAACATAACATAATAAAAAAAGATAATATTTAGAATAGTACTTCAGTTCAAAAGCAGGAAGTAGTGTTGTTTACTTCTTGAAACATTCTTGTTAACATAATAAGAAGCTGTAAAGGCAAGGGCCATGTGTCTCTGTTCAGAATTATATATCTCAGCACTTCCTAAGTTGCTAAGCATATATGTGTTTGTTACCTCTTTTAACTCTGTCAATTTTTGCTTTATATATCTTGAGGCTATGTTATTAGATATACACAAATTTAAGGTGGTTATAATTTCATATTCAGTTGACCACTTAATCATTATGAAATATCCCCCTTTTTCTTTAGTAATATATCTTGCCTTAAAGTCAACTGTGTCATATAATAACACAGCTACCCCAGCTTTCTTTGTGCTGGATTTCACATGGCATATCTTTTTCCATCCTTTTACCTACAAAGTTTCTGTATCCTTAGAATAAAAGTGTGCCTTCTGTTAATAGCATATGATTGGTCCTTATGCTTTTTATACAGTCTGTTTAGATTGTTTAGTTCATTGTTTAGTTCATGTGATTATTAATATAGTGGAGTATAAGTGTCTACTTTACTATTTGTTTTGTTTGTCCCACCTCTTCTTCATTCCTTCATTCCTCCTTTCTTCCCTACTTTTGCATTAATAAAATTTTATATTATTCCATTTTTATTTCTTTATTGGTTGTTTAGTTACAGATTTTCAAAATTTTCTCAGTAGTTATCCTAAATATTAAAATATACATTCTCGACTTATTACAATCTATATTAAATGAGTAACTTTATCACTTCCTGAAAAGTGTAACATCATTTCCATACTCTGACTCCATTTACTCCCTTCTTGCCCATTGTGTTTTCACATATTTTACTTCTGTCTCATGTTAGGCCCTGTACACAACATTATTATTACTTTTATTTTAAATGGTCATTATATATATACACACGCACAGTTTTTTGAAAGAAATATTCACATACTCTTGCCAGGGTTCTGTATTCCTGTATGCAGTTTCTTGCTTCCAAGTGGCATCATTTTCCTCCAGCCTGAAAAACTTCCTTTAGTGTTGCATTTAATGAAGGTTTGCTAGCAATACATTATCTCAGCTTTTTTTTTTTTTTACCTAAAAACATCTCTATTCCACCTTCATTTTTTTGGAGGATATTTTCACTGGGTATAAAATTCTAGGTTGGTAGCTCCCCCGCCCCCCGAGCAGATTCAGGATATCATTTCCTTTTCTTTGAATTCCCTGGTTTCTACTGAAAAGTTAGCTGCCAGTCTAATGGTTGTTCCTATAAATGTTGTGTGTTTTTTTTCCTCTGGCTGTTTTAAAATTTTTCTCCCTGCTGTTGGTTTTCAGCAGTTTGACCACGATATACCTAGGTCTGTTTTTTTGTTTTGTTTTGCTTTTTTGTTTGTTTGTTTGTTTGTTTTGTTTTGTCTTTTGTATTTATCCTGCTTAGGATTTAATAAAACTCTTGAATTTGTGTTGCTCTTTTCACCAACTTTGAAAAATGTTTAAACATTATCTTTTCAAATATTGCTTCTGCTCCATTTTCTCCTTCTCCATTTTTGTGTCTTTCTGGGATTCCAATTACAGGTAAATTTGACATTTTTACCAGATACCACATTTCTTTTATACTCATCTCTCTTCTTTCTAACCTTTTTTTCTTTTTGTGTTTCAGTTTGGATATTTTCTATTGATCTATCCGTTAATGCAGTTAGTTATGCTATCTTCTGCAGGTCAGTCTGCTATTATTCAAGAACTTCTTATTTTCAGATGTTATATTTTGTAGTTCTAGAGTGTCAACCTGATTCATTGTAATAAGTCTAATTTTCTGATGAAATTCTTCATCTTTTCATCAATTTTGCCCTTTTCCCTTTAATTTCTTTGATATATTAGAACCGGTTATTTCAAAGCCTTCGTCTGCTATCCCCAAAATCTGTATCATTTAAAGATCTCCTACCGTTACGGGTTTTTTTTCCCTTGATTATCAGCCACATTTACCAGACTCTCCATAACCTAGTAATTTTTCATTATATGACAAACATTTTGTGTATGGATCTTTAGAAGGGCAGGATGACATCTTCTAACAGTGAACTTTTCACATTAGGAAGATAATGTTAGGCATTGATTGTTTCATTCCAACCTACATTATGCTAAGTTAGGACTGGACTGCTGGTATATATGACTCAGTTTAAAGCAATTCACCTCTCTTTCTCAAGCATGTTCTTCCACATCTTTTTATTAAAAGTCAACAGGCCTCTATCACCTTAGTCTTGAAAGGTTGTAGGAAATTCAGTATTCTCTTTAGAGGTTTGGGACTTTTCTTTTTGACCTCCTGCTTCCCACTGCTTCCAACTTTGGCAAACATAGTGAGGAGGAGTCCAGCCATGTGTTTTGAGGCAGGTCCCATCCTCAAGTGGGATTTTGTCTCTTAAATACCATGGTAGTACAGGAGACTTTAGTTTGCTTTATAAAATCTTCCCTGTCTCAGAATTCAGCAAATGTACTGTTGGAAAAACTAACCAAGTTTTAGGATGTCTGAAGTTTCCAATTGTCCCGCCAACCCCACCTGACCACTACAAGTTTTGCTGATTTTGTATTCTCCCAGTGAAGTCCGTCTGTGCAGGCCAAGCCCAGTCATCAGCCCATGTCTACATAGGCAAATCCTCCATAAAAAATAGGCAGTGACAGGCTGCTCAACTTAGAAGGGCTTTCCCTTCTATGGATTGTTTAATTCTCCTCGATTCCTCAACTTTCCAAGGTCTTAAAAAAAAGATATATATATATAGCAACATAACTGGTTTTTAAAAGTTATTGTAGTAGAAATAGTGGTTCTTGTCACCTACTATTTTCCTACTAGGAATTAGAAGACTTAATAAATATATTTGAATGAATGAATGGATTTCTCAAAAGTCTGTTATGAGAATGCAATGCTATAACACATGTAAAATTATGCAGCAAACTAACATTTATTGATAAATTTATGTTAGTATTGTTATAATTGGCTCATGGTCTTCAGCTTTCCAGCCTATTATCCTAATTTTCATTTTCAGTACATTTTTCTCCTTAGGTCTATAAGAACATCCAACTCTGCTTATATCTCATGTCTTTATGGGTCAGAGTAAGTTTGTATCCTTGCTTAACCTTTGCATAATTTGCAAATGTCTTGCTTCTTTAACTGTTCTTTTTTCTTTTCTCTTTGCACCTTTGCCATAGAGTTAAGATCATATCTGCCATGATGTGGTCTCCACATGAGATGGTGAGTCATATGTCTCAGTGATTATGGCAATGTTTTCTGCCTGGCAATCTTCAGCAAAGTTAGTAAATGAAAGGATCTGGTGTGCATCTCTATTCATTTTTTAGGAGTAAACATACTTTAGAAATATTGAAGTTGCTGTAGCATTAGATACAGTTTGAGAGAAGAGAAGTAGGGTCAAGTTCTTGACTTGTGAGACATGGTGGAACTTAGAATTCAAGGACAATAGAATCTAGTGTCAGTATTAATACAGGATTAAAACATTCTTGGTGTATTACATATGCTAATTACCTTTAATTACCTTTTGATTCTGTGACTAATTTGTTAAAATAGAAAGTTTTTATTGGCCCGATATCTTTAATGAGTCTGTCCCCGTCAACCATTAAAATCAAAGAAAGGAATAAACAAACAAAAGCCAGGAGACTGATGACTATATCACTCCTGCTCTCAGGTGGCCTTGTTGCTACATTTTCAAGCAGGTTTCAGTAACATACAGAAGTTGCAGGCAGCTTTACACAGGAATTAATGATCTAAGATAATTCTTTCAAATTATTTAGTGTTATGTTAGGCTTCTTACCCCTTTAGTTGTCAGCAAGGTAGAACAATAACATGAAGGAAATGAGCTAAGGTTTGCTTTCTGTCATCTTTAACATGAGATGTAATATGAAAATCTCAGTGCACTTTAATTTTCTTCTACATAGAAGTGGCTTAATAGGGCCTTCCTACTCTGTAACATGTCATTATCATTTATGAGCATTTCTCGGGTGCACTGTACTTTCAATGCACTTTATAATCACTAATTAACTATTCAACACAACACCCCCATGAAATAGGTCAGTGGAATTGCCTCTACTCTATAGACATGCAAACTGAGATACTAAGAGACTCAGAGACGTGCCTGAAGGTATACAGCAAGCCAGAACAGAAAAGCAAGTCACAACTCATGGATTCTCCATGCTCACTCCCTTCATGACACTAAATATTTTCCATACATTTTAAGATCCTGAAACAAAAGGGATTTCTTACTAATGCAATGTCAGAGCGATGCCAGGACGTTGAGAGGTGGTGGCATCGTATTTGTTCTTGGATCTTAAATCTGACTGCACTTTCAGGCCACTGCAATCTGGAGTTTTTCATTAAAATGTGATTTTGAGGGACACCTGGGTGGCTCAGTTGGTTAAGTGTCTGCCTTCAGCTCAGGTTGTGATTCCAGGGTCCTGGGATCCAATCCTGCATCGGCTCCCTGTTCAGCAGGGAGTCTGCTTCTCTCTCTGCTGCTCCCCCTGCTTGTGCTTGCTCTCTCTCACTCTCTCTCTCTGACAAATAAATAAAATCTAAAAAAAATATATGATTTTGAGAGAGTTCATTGATTTTTTTAAATGTGCATTGAGCTTCTTCTGAATTTTACCATTATCTTCAGTAGATCATAGTAGCCCAACCAGGAAGGAGACTAGGGAGCCCTCACAATTTCAAGTTCAGTGATGAGAGAAGAACCTGTCTAGCTCAAATGCCAGTTCTGATTTGCCCAACCAAGCAAAAGCCTGTTATTATCTTGGCCAGCCTTTCAAGCAAAAGCCAGAAACCCATTCACTCGTTAACAAATGTGCCAAGCCCAGTGCTGGGTCCTAGAGAAATAATTCTTAAGTAAAGGATGGTTAAGAACAAATAAAATAATGTTCAAAGTGTTTTAAACAATTCATGTTGTGTAAGCACATCAGCTGCTTGGCCTGCAATCAGTGGTTTCCTTGCTGGTTGCGTGTGCCATGCCCGTCCTGGCCTCCATGCGGCAAAGAATCCTGTGATTAACTGGCTACAGGAAAGGCAACAACAGCGACCAACCTAATTTTAAACCCTCTAAATGGCAGCTTGACACTGAAGCACAGCGAATACAACTGATCAGAGGGCTTTTTATTAACCACTCTTGATGGGAGGAAATGGTAACTCAAGAAAGACTAGAAACCCCTTTGGCCTAAAGCAGTTACTCTGCTGTAGATCCCAAGGCAGGGAGGGATGGCCACACAGGAGGAGCACAAGCAATTCAAAATGGGACTCTGTGGAAGTGAATCATGCTCGGAGTAACGAGTATTTTTTCTGCTTTATTGTGTGGGTGCTCTTGAGCCAAATAGCAGAGAGGAATGAGTGAGCAGAGACAGGGTTAGGAGTCAAGGCACTTTTCCGAAATGGTGCCAGTGAGTGACTTGGTGGAATTTTAGAAAGGGTAGTATTATGGCTGGTTTTTCTGACTAACTGCCTCAACTCAATTTTGCTAAAAGACATCACTGGCAATTCTGTGCTTGCCTCCAAAAGAATGTGAAAAACAACTACAAAATAAGCCAGTTGCCCCATTTCCTTTCCTTTTCTGAGTAATAATAGCTTTCTATCTTCTGATGTGCTGATTTAAAAAAAAAACAAAACACCTTTTTATAAGTCCTGTTGTGCTGCTTGTAGCAATTGATTGCATGAAAGACTAGATCCATTCAAACATACACATACAGGCTTGAACACAGCAGTTTTGAAACATTTGGTCATTTTAATGTTAATTTTCAAATTATGAAGACTTTTACCTACTTCTTCTCAACCACACTGGACTGGTTTCTCAACTGGTTTCTTTTCTGTTTTGAAATAATCTGTAGGAAAATATGGTTTAGAGAATAGGGGGGGTAAGGACAATCTATATTTCTTGCTATCTTATTCTATTTAGTCCCTGCCCTGAGACCATTCTAGCCCAGGGGTCTACACTAAACATCCAGTTGCCTGCAGGTTTCCTCATTCCTTTCAGGAACTTAGAAAAAAGAAAAGACAAATTGGACAAATAGCAATGGCCTTTATGTTCCTAGTCTGCTGGAGTTGGCCAATGCTCTTAGTCTTAAGGAAGAGCTATTCGACACTGTTTTCCTCATTATGGGGGTAAGAGGAAGAGGGTGTGGAACCAAGTCTCCTGTTTGGTCCTCTTCTCTAGGAGTCTTGTAGGAAATTTCTGTCCTATGGAGCCAACTGGCTATAATACGTTGGTTTATCTCACTCCCTTCTTCTTTGCCTTATTAAGATCTGGTAAGGATCCAGCACTCATCATTTTGCATCTGACTTTTCTGAAATGGTACCACTATCTAGTCAACCCCTTTCTCAGGCCATCAGGCTTCTGGGAAAGGGATCCCTGACATTTGCCTAAAAGCTGTAGTAGGTCATCAGAGCCACGTTTGGACGTTCCCTCTGATGGATGGTGTGACCTCCATAAATCAGAATGCATTGTAGATGTTAAACTTTTACTGTATAAGTATATCTATTGACATAATAGAGGTTCATGATATATTAAGTGGAAAAGATAGATTACAAAACAGTACACATAGAGTTTGATTTCACTTTATAACTGTAGATGCATATTAGAAAGCCTGGAGGCTGGGGCACCTGGGTGGCTCAGTCATTAAGCATCTGCCTTCAGCTCAGGTCATGGTCCCATGGTCCTGGGATCAAGCCCCGCATCGGGCTCTCTGTTCAACAGGGAGTCTGCTTCTCCCTCTCCCTCTCCCTCTGTGCTCTCTCTCTAAAATAAATAAATAAATAAAATCTTAAAAAAAGAAAGAAAGAAAGAAAGCCTGGCGGTATATATAACACTGTATCGGTGGAATATCTTTACGGAACATATGTGTCTTCCTTTTTCTCTTATCACTATTTAAAAAATGTTTTTAATTTACATATATAATAATGTTTTTATTACTTCAAAGGATGTGTGGTGATCGACAAAGTGGTAGTAGTAGACAAAGAAGGGGAGACATTTGTCAAGAAAGTATATGCAGTGTTCAGTGGCCCAGAAGAAAATGTAGTGTCAGTGTAACAATATTTCCCAGATGAACAATAATAATATATAGTACTGCATGAGCTCCTCTATTAATATCATCACTGACCTTCACAATAGTTCTGCAAAATAAATATTACTCTTATTATTCTTTCCATTTTACAGAAAACTGAGGCTCCTAGAGTCTATGTGACTTGTCCAAGTCACAGCTAAGGAGTTGTGAAGTTGAATTTAATTTGCGAGTTCATGGAAATGCCTGATTGTACTTAAAATGGGAAGACGGTAAGGGACATCTACTTCACAAATAGGTTTATCATCATTGCTGAGGCAGCTTGCATATGAGTGGCTAGTTAGGTTTATTGCTGTTTTACAGCCAATCCATTATATTATAGTCTTGTCCCTGCAAGAAATTTCCTAGACGAGATGTGGATACATATAAATTGTGGGTGCATATAAAATATAAAGCAGACAGAAGTATATCCTTTCATTTACGTGTAATTCCCTCAAATATTTTATAGGCACTGAGTATGTGCAAAGTCGGGGACAACCAAAAAGGACTTGACATATTTTTCTACTTGGGTATCTGATTTTGCTGTGCTAGTTTTAGGGGAAAGGCTCAGGGAGTAGTAGAGCCTGGATGGAGAATAATTTATAGAACAGGGAAAGGTAGGTATTATGATGGTTGAGAAAGAAAGGAAAATCAAAGAGAAATAAGAAGAAAGACAGAAGATTCATGGAAGGCAAAAATGAGTCAGTTTGTTCCTAGACCAATCTTTGAACTCAATTAATTTATGAAACAGAACTCTTCAAGTTATTTTAGTGAGGAAAAGAAGACTCAGAAGTACTCGGGAAAAATGGGATTGCAGACAT
The DNA here is from genome assembly GCF_003265705.2 of Callorhinus ursinus. Taxonomy (NCBI): domain Eukaryota; kingdom Metazoa; phylum Chordata; class Mammalia; order Carnivora; family Otariidae; genus Callorhinus; species Callorhinus ursinus. The sequence continues at coordinate 120,755,751 of NW_027397066.1, read as the reverse complement.
ACAGGATTTAAACAGCTCAATATGAGGAAAATCATAAAACAGCGGTACACTGGTAAATGTTTAACAACTGGCTCTCAGGGGAAAACAAACCCTGAATTGTTTCCTTACCCATTTCTATGGGGTAAATACTCCCACCAAGGCTGATTTCAAATGACCAATGTTGATGAAATGGAATTGAGAAGATAATGCACGGCACTGGCTCTTGAGAGTCAGAGCTAGCTGGCTCAAGCACACCACTGAATTATGCAGTTGAAGAATGAAGTTGATAAAATAAGACTGCCCGTGTCATACAGTAGGTTCAGTATTTTTTATCTCTAGAGACAGGTGTTAGGCTTAACATGTCCCTTAGCACACCCTTTCTTCATAGAAAGCATACAAAAATATTTTAATATTTTTTAAAAGATTTTATTCATTCATTTGAGAGAGAGAGAGAACGAGCGAGAGCACATGAGAGGGGTTAGGGTCAGAGGGAGAAGCAGACTCCCTGCTGAGCAGGGAGCCCGATGCGGGACTCGATCCAGGGACTCCAGGATCATGACCTGAGCCAAGAGGCAGCCGCTCAACCAACTGAGCCACCCAGGCGCCCATACAAAAATATTTTAAACAAGATTGTTGGGGGCAAATATATTGGGATTCGGCAAAGGACTTGGATTAATTGTTGGAGAGTATGTTCATGTTGGCTGTTTGTGGCATAAAATAAATGCTCAATAAATGATGGCACCTCTCCTTTCCATTCCTTCAATACACACACACACACACACACACACACACACACACACACACACTCAGCAGCTTCTCCCACTTGACTCCTATCTTCTTCACTCAGCTCTGTTGAGATTATGACCCAGACTAGGCATACTTATGCCTATTTGGGCAACAGCTGCTCTTGCCCTCCTTCTAAGAACATATTCATTCTAACAACATGTGAATTCATATAAATTATATAAATAAAAGAAAATGACATTTCATTACTTTTGTATAGAGGTTTACAGTATTCCAGCTCTTTTGTATATCTTATCTCATCCTCTCTCACAGTGAACTGGTGAGGCATGTATTTAATATAAGAATGATTTATTTCCTTTTCACAAATGAGAAAAAAATGAGACTGACAAAGATCAGGTGATTTACCCCAGTGTTCATGTGTGAATATAACCAAAATCTGGGTCTTCAAATTCCTAACTCTAATGCTTTCTCCACCACACCTTTATTTTTATGATAAAATTGAAAAACAGAACAATTTGTGGCTATATAGGTAACTGCCTACAAAAGAGTAGCTGGGAATGGTACTTTCCAGAAATGTGGCAGAGATGAGTTTTCCTTTTTTTTTTTTTTTTAATGGTGGCTTAAGTTTGCCTCAGTCTTTTATTTGTGAAATGAGGAAGAAATAAGAATGGATAGAATTTTTGAAGGTCTTACTATTGGTCTTTCACCATGTTGGGGAAGCATATGGGTTATGCATTCATTTCATTTATTTTGTTCATTCTAATATTTCTTAAGATTCCATTATGTGCCACGCTCTGAGCTAGGAGCTGGGATGCAAGTGTGTACAGGAGGATCGTAGTTCTTGCCTTTATGGAACAAACTTGGGGACAACCAAACATACCCATGTGGAGCCAGCAAACTTTGTATAGTTAGAATAAACCAAATTTTTATGGAGTTACGAGCATTAGTTCATGGAAATGATAAATGCACTAGGGGAGCTACCTGAGAATGTCCTTGGGCAAAGTGGTCACATGCTAGGAGGTGATCATTTTTAAATTTCTTAGTAAGTTTTGTTTAGTACATGGAGGGGGAGACAAGCATTAACTGAGTGCCTACTAAGTGCCACTGCCCCACTCACTTCCTACAAAGACCCCATCAACTCTGTATTAAGGAAGGGGAAATTTGTTGCTAAGGGCAACAAATTGACTTGCTTAAGTCTGCACATGGATTAAATGGTAGAAGTCAAACCTGAGTATGCTTGCCTTTTCCACCACACTGTGCTGCCTCCTTTGACCAAATCTTGATCTTTAGGATTTTAATCCTCTGTTATTTCATTAATACGGGTATTTAGAATTCTCTAGCCAGACAGATTACAGTGTGTGTATTACTTGCCCTCCCCACCCCCGCTGTACACATACATAATGGGTTAATGGGTGGGACACACAAAAGTAAAATAATCCTCCTGCTAGGAGCTTCCACTAGAAGCTTGCCCATTCTTTCTGTTTTAATCATCAAGACAGGTGGCAACTGAACCAACCCCTTACACTGTTACGAACACCAACTTCTCCTTTGTATATACTGTGTTAACTAAGTGTTTCTGGCTTGAGTTGGGGTCAATGGCAAGATACACTTTATCAGAAACAAGACAGAAGGATTGATTTCAGAATAAACTAAACATTTACAAGAAATAAAACCTCTTTACCCATGTGCTAGCTTGTAGAACTAAAGCTATCTTTCTCCTCCCTACTTCCCATGGGCTGGAGACTTTAGGAAATTATAGCTCTGACCTCTCTAGGATGCTGTCGCATGTATAGTCCCTATTGTATTTCTCTTGGATATGGTCCACCTGTAGCATTACCACCCTGTCGCAGGGGGAGGTGGTTCCCAGCAGAACTGCTCTGTATTCCATAAATACTCTGCTGACCCCACCTGAATATGTACACAAAGGTTATACATGAATGTTAAGTGTAGGGAATGCTTCTGTAATTGGTGATATTTAAATATATGTTTTGGACACTTATGGGTGTTCTCGCTCCCTCTCTGTCAAGTATAAACACACACACACACACACACACACACACACACATCCTTCTTAAATTCACAAGATTTCTTTCAAAACAGAAACAGAAAAGACTATCTGTTTCTGGGTAAAACCTGACATTTTTTCTTAAGGCATCTTTCACAAATTGTTGATAAGGTTTTCATCAGCATACTCAAATTTCTAAGGCAACTCTAAAATAAAAATTGCAATTCAGTTGTAAGCCAAGACTAGAATAATTTCTTGAGCTTACAGGTGTAATTAAAATATAACTTCATTTGAAAAATGTTCCTGACCTGACTTTGAATGTGCTGTTTGTCTGAAGAGTTGAATTTTGGTTGTTTTAAAAAGATTTTTTTTTTTACAGAGTTTTGTTTGTTTCTTTTTCACTTAGAAAAGAACTATTGAAAAAAGTAATTTGACTTATTATTATTTAGAGGTCTTCAAGAGAAATATATGAAACTTGTCCATTAAACAGATTAGATAAAAAATTTAAGCGGTTGATGTTTCTAGCTAGCTAGATTTAATGGCCCAAAGGTTGAATTTATTTTATTTTTTATTTTTCTTCTTCTTCTTTTTTCATTTAAATTCAATTAGCCAACATATAGTAGAAGGTTGATTTTAAATGAAAAGTTATGCCCAAGACAGAGTACAGCCACATAGGTGACATATGTGACCCAAAAATGTGTCTGAAACCAGACATTTCACTATATAACGGAAAATGTCATCATCTAGACTGAATTAAGGCGTGCCAGGTCCAGATCATCTCAAATTCTACAAAACTGCCAGCACAGCAATTGTTAAGTCCCATGGGGGAAAAGTATGTGTGGGCTCAAACTTTGGACTTAAAAACAAAATTAAGTGTCTGATAAAAATGGTTCACTAGAATAATTTGTTAATTAAAATTATTTTACTATTTATCTAAAATAGCTTTGGGCAATTGCATACAGCAGAGTTTATGTTCATTCTTCTCTTTTCAAAATAAGAGAATGTTTTGCTTTGTGTACTTTGTGTTTCAGCGTCAGGATATTGGGGTTATATAAATTAATTGTATCTCTGCAGCACTGACATGAATAGACTCTTTAGGAATAACATGTTGAAGTAGGGATGGCTTTTTTTCTTTTACCACCCACATTATGTTATGAGTAGCACAGGGTATTTAAATGCTTTGGCACAGAACATGAATAAAGAGCTGATCTTGAAAATACCATTATCATTATTTATTTTGAAATTGACACTTTGCTCTATTTTAAGGCTTACACCCAGTTTTATCTGTGTATTTCAGATAATCCAACACATACATAAGAACCAGCCCCAAGTGTCTTTCTTTCTTCACCCCGTCCTTGGGTCTTTCCATTTAATTTTTTGAGGAAAAAATAAAAGGTGAAGAAAACACGGGTCCAGAAAAAGACATCAACTGAGGAATTCTGTTTATTATAATTGGACAGCTGCTGTTGGCCTAGTAAGGATCATTTTATGTTTTATTTTGATTGAAGAGATATCACTTTGCCAACCATAATTTTTACAATTCAGCTTTTCAGTTGAAATGAGATGACCTTTAGATTTTCTTTTTTTTTTTTTCCCAGCAGATGGTTGTTCCCTAAAAGTGTCATTGTCTGGCAGATGATTATGCTAGTACCTTGAAAGTGACTGATTTGATGTTATATTTAAGGGATTTTTGTTTTTATCCTACCTTGGCTGAAATCCATGTATTGGCTACATGTTTACTCTAGTAGTATGAAAAAGTCCTGTGAGGATTCTAGGGGAAAGAATTTGGCCCTCAGTCTTGGAGAGGATGCTACTGATGTCTTTATTTGACCAAGATTTTGGTCAAATACACTCTACAAAAATACACTCTACAATGTGATGAACATGAAGCAGGCCTATTGACCTGCTCCAAACTTGGGTTTGGGGATCATGTGGGCAGAGTCTTTTTCAGTTATTTCTGTGTTCCCATTGTCTGGCCCATAATAAGAACTAAGATGGGAATGCTTATACTTTTCATCTGCATCTGTGACTGTTGACTTTTTGGAGGGTCCCATTATTTAGATTCTGTGAAATGGGTTTGCTGCGAAATGGGTTTGTGTTGACAAACAGCCGTGTTGAAATCCGAACTCCCAAGTTGGTGGTATTAGGAGGTGGAGTTTTTAGGGGGTGATTAGGTCATGAGGGTGGTGCCCTCCTGAATGGGATCAGGGCCTTCATAGAAGAGAACCCTTGCCCCTTCCACCATGTGAACACACTGGGAGAAGATGACCACCTAGGAACCCAGAAGCAGGCACTCAGCTGACACTGAATCTGCTAGTGCCTTGAACATCCCAGACAGAAGAACTATGAGAAATAAATTCCTTTTACTTGTAAGCCACTGAACCTGTGTATTTCGTTATAGCAGCCCAAACAAGCTGAGGCAATGTTAATGTACTGAACTTTTAAAAGTACTGAGTTGTACAGATGAGTTTTATCTTGATATACCCAACGGAGCTTAGAACAAAAGCTGACATTGAGAAAGAACGAAGTGCATTGGATGGACATCTTTTCTGGGTCTGGAGTCATGGGGATTCCATTTTTATTGACCATATGCTCTTAATTCCTGAAGTGTTAGAGGACACATGTGGTATCTTATGCGGGACTATTTTGGGATGAGTTCTGGTATAAGGATAATAAATAGAAATAGCACAAGTGAATTTTGCCAATGACACGCCAACATCTTTGCAAAATGAGCATTTGTGTCTAGAGTAGCTAGAAGAAAATGAAGATGGACATTCCATTTATTGGCAGGATTTCTAAGAAGGGCAGGGCAAAGTTTTAAAGGTCAATTGGTCAATCTTCCAGGACCACATATGTTAGGGGTTAAAGGTAAAGATCTTGCTCAGCATAGAGCATCATCCCATCAAATTAAATGCTGCAATATTTCCTCAGTCACAAAGTGTTTCTTATAGAAATCATCTATAGTCTCCAAAAATTAAGTAAATTCCAGAACTCCCAGTTTAGTACACTTGGGAGATTAATTTATACGCTTCTAATTTGGGTGGATTAAGGAAGTATTTCATTTAGTCACGTATATGCTAATATGGAGTTCCAAAAAGTGAAATAACTTCTACCCAGCTCCCACCCTTCCTGTGCACATTTCCATAATATTTATTAATTCAACACTGATACTTGTGGTTTTTCTCTATTCATCCCTACATTTATGCTCCCAAAGCATTACATTGCATTTTAATTATTTTTAAAGACTTATTTATTTGAGAGAGAGAGAGAGAGAGAGCATGCATGAGCAGGGGGGTAAGGGCAGAGGGAGAGGGTGAGAGAGAATCCCAAGCAGACTCCACATCGAGTGCAGAGCCTGATGTGGGGCTCAATCTCGAGGCCCTGAGATCATGACCTGAGCTGAAATCAAGAGTCCAACGCTCAACCAACTGAGCCACCCAGGTGCCCTGCATTTTAATTATTTTTTACATTTCTGTTTCCCCTACTAGAATGCATTCTTTCTTTATTTCTTTTTTCTGGGCAAAAAATTTTTTTTCCAGTTTTATTGAGAAATAATTGACATATATTACTGTATGTATAAGTTTAAGGTACACAGCATGATAGTTTGGTCTACATATACGATGAAATGAGTGCCACAATATCTTTAGCTGACATCCATCATCTCATATAGATACAATAAAAATATCCTTTATTTTTTTTAGCCTAGTTTATGGACTGAAGAACAGGGGTCTATGGCCAGACCATCAGACCACCGGGGTTCAAATCTCAGCTTTTTTGGTGACAGTAGTCTGTGTGAGCTTGGTTAAGTTACTTCATTTCTGTGACTCAATGCCCAATTCTGTAAAATTTAAAAGACAATATACCTCACTCATAGGCCTGTTCGAAGGATTAAATGAGTTCATATATAAAATTAGAACATTGCTCAGGACATAGTAAGGGCTAAATAAATATTAAATGTTCCTGACACATAGTACTAATACAAGAAATGCTGATTGAATGAATGAAAAATTATTAGAAATGTTTGAAAGAACATCTCTTACTGTTAAGGTGATCCAACCTTTCTTTAATAAAGGTTTTATTTATTTGTTTATTTTGGAGATAGAGAGAGAGAGATAGAGAGTACAAGTAGAGGGAGGAACAGAGGGAGAGGGACAAGCAGACTCCGTGGTGAGCGTGGAGCCTGACATGGGGCTCAATCCCACGACCCTGAGATCGTGATCTGAGCTGAAATCAAGAGTTGGCTGCTTAACCAACTAAGCCACATAGTCCCCCTGTGATCCAACCTTTTTACACTGACCAGCCTTAAGAGGCTGAGAAGGTTCACTTGAAGATGTTTTGAAACTGTGGTTCTTTTCTTTTTTTTTTTAAGATTTATTTATTTATTTGAGAGAGAGAGAGAGAGCTTGAATGGGGGGGAGGGGCAGAGGGAGAGGGAGCAAGAAAGAATCTCAAGCAGACTACCTACTTGAGCTCGGAGCCTGCTGCGGGGCTTGATCCCAGGACCCTGAGATCATGACCTGAGCCCAAATCAAGTTTTGGATGCTAAACCGACTGAGCCACCCAGGTGCCCCAACCGTGGTTATTTTCTTATTTGCTAGTGTGAGTCATTGTCTTTATATACCAAGCAAAAATATTCTTATCTGGTCAGATTGGTTCTTCTTTTGACATGCTCTATAAAGATACTAGATCTTGTTCGGGATCTATGGTATCAGTATTTTAATTAAGCAGCCACACCGTAATGCTGTGCAGAACATGTCCATTGAGTTTCTAATTTTATCCTCTGCTACGCCATTGTTAACCCCTCTAGTCAGGCCTTGTGTTCATTTTGGGCCTGGATTTCAGACTTTTCAGATTCCTTTTATATTGCAGTGATATCCATGGCAGAAAAAAACTATTCCTGGTTTTGACTCAAGACAAAGCGGTTGATCTCACAGATAAGGGAGGATTAAAACAAAGAACAATTAGCACATATATTAGCTTGGATCATGTTTATACTTTCTTGTCAACTGTCCTCATTTGTTTGAAACAAGATCTCCTGCATTTATTTGACTAATAGAGCCTGGCAGAAAGTGATAAGGTGTTTAAATTTCTTCAATTATGTTTAAATTTGGGTTTCCTTATATTTCACAGCGGGAATCTACTTTCCAGTTAGGGTTTTACAAAATGATTCTTATAATCATTGTTGGGTCTTAAATGATTAATCTTTGCAACTGAACCATAAACCTCAATGAATGCAAGGTCTTCATTTTTTTGTCTTAGCTTCTGATACTCCAAGAAATTCTATATGCTTTGAGAGTGAGGGAGGTCCCATCTAGAGCTAAATTAATATGTGCTACAATGAATTTTTTAACCTTTAAAAACAATCTTTAAAGGCAGTAACTTGAACCAAATATTAAAATGATGGCTGTAAAGCAAAAACAAAACAAAACAAAACAAAACAAAAACAAAAAAAAAGGAAGAGCCCTTCCTCATTCTAATTTCACTTCTCAGAAATTATTACTATTAACTTTTGCCATCTTTTTTCTCTGCTCCTAATGACACACACACACATACACAGAACAGGGTGTTGGTTTTTTTTTTTCCTTAAACAAATGAGATCAGATCTTGCATATCATCCTGCAGTTTGCCTTTTCACTTCACAATGTTCACAGGACCTTTCTAAATCAGCACATGAAGATGAGCACATGCTTTTTAATGTTTACATAGAATTCCATTGTATCAGTTTACTGTGATTTATTTAACCACCTCCCCGCTTGGTGGACATTTAAATTATCTCTAATTTTTCACTATTACACACAGTGCTACAATAATCATGTCTGTCTCTATCTCTTTACACATACTTATGACTATATTTCTGTAGGATAGCAGTGGATTGCTATGGTTAGGCAGGATAGTAGTAGACTGCTAGGTTATAAGTCAGATATTTTGGAAATATTGCCAGTGTTTTTTCTCTCTCCCTCCTGCCCCTGCCATATTCAAACCCCTAGGGTCGTCTATGCTCATTGTCACTGAGGAAGGATGTTCCAATTCTGAATTCAGAGCGGAGGAAATGTCTTCAGGACTTTGGTTTCCAAAAGCTCAAATGCTTAGGGGCATGAAGAAAACTGGCAAAGACAAAACGTGTGGGAGACACATCATAAAAGACTGCAGAACTTCTGTTTTAGGTTAGAGAAAGTTTTTCTGGCATGGTGGGGGGCTGGGGTGGGGGATGGAGGGGAAGTGAGGACAGCAGAGGTATTTGTAGGTTCTAGAGGCAGGCCAGGCCCTGTGCCTCCCAGGTTATAATCGCAGCCCGGAAGCTGGCCCCAGGGAATGAAGAAAGTGGGACCCCAGAGAAGAAAGGCTGTGTGTTGCATAGAGGCAAATCTTCCCGCAAACAACCTTGCTAAGATTCTAAGTGTCCAGTTTAGCAGGAGAGCAGCAGAATTACCCGCAGGACCTCGAGCATGGCATGAAAGGAGCAGAGAAAGTTGCTGGGCATATAAGGATCATGCCTCCAAGAACAAGGGATATCTCCATCAGTGCCCCCTCTGGGATAACAGCTGAAGACTGGGTAAGCCAATGATTTCCTGGAGGATTTCGTGTGGACTAATGACTTGGAAGATCATGTATGTCTCTCCCTCCTCCTGACTATCGTGACATGACATCGGCACTTGGAACTATTCATAGGGAAAGAGGGGAATCCTGAATTGGTTGCAGTTGAGTTTCTGTGATTCTGTGATTGGTTGCTGAGATTCTTATCCATTCTGTAGGATTTGGGCATTTAAAAGGCAAGGGTGCGCAGGTGGGCTCAGTCAGTTAAGTGTCCAACTCTTGATTACAGCTCAGGTCGTGATCTCAGGGTCGTGAGACTGAGACCTGCGTGGGACTCCCTGCTGCGTGTGGAGCCTGCTTAAGATTCACTCTCTCCCTCTCCGTCTGCCCCTCCGCCTCCCTCTCTCTCTCTTAAAAAAAATATATATATATATATATATTTAATAGCAGGAAGGGAAAAATGAAGGGGGGGAAATCGGAGGGGGAGACGAACCATGAGAGACTATGGACTCTGAGAAGCAAACTGAGGGTTCTAGAGGGGAGGCGGGGTGGGGATGGGTTAGCCTGGTGATGGGTATTAAAGAGGGCACGTTCTGCGTGGAGCACTGGGTGTTATGTACAAACAATGAATCATGGAACACTACATCCAAAACTAATGATGTAATGTATGGTGATTAACATAACAAAATAAAAAAATATATTTAAAATGTTTTAAGCCGTTACTTTTTTTCTTGCTCCTCAGAAATGGTTATTTCACTTTATTGTCCCACCAATAATATAAAACAGGGCCCATTTATTCTTTTTTTAATTTTATTTATTTATTTGAGAGAGAGAGAGTGAGAAGACCCATTTATTCTTATATCCCCGCCAACACTGGATGTTATCACTCTTTTGATTTTTGTTTTCTGTCAGTTTAATAGGAGAAAAAATGTTATCTCCTTGTCGCTTTAATTTGTGTCTCTTTGGCCGTGGGTGAGCATCTTGTCATGTTAATTGATTATTTATTTGTTTTTATGTGACGTGCTATTGTAATTCATTTTATTCTTTTGTACTGTTTGATGATGCGTTTTTTTTATCTTCTACTTAAAGACTAAAGACTAACTACTGACACTTAAGACAAGCTAATGACCCTTAAGTGATATTTAGTCTTTTGACATTACCTCTCAACCCAAAGGAGAATAGATCATGCTCCCAAAGATAGCCTTTGCTCTGTTACAGAGTTAGTATTTTTTTTTAGCACTTTCTACCTAATTAGTCTTGTTTTAATGTCTTAACAAAAGACATTATGATTCTCACATAGCAAGAAATTTAGGTGGGGAAGGGGTGGGACTTTGAAAAATATTTTCAGTTATCTTCCCCTGTTTTTTTGTATTGCTAATGAAAAATAATATTTAGAAAATACATCATTGATCTCTTAAGTCAGAAGAGCAAGATTATAAGGATTATGACTGGCTATTTGCTAAATTATCTTTCTTTAATCCCCTTTCCAGTGGATTTAAATTTGATTTGAAAACCCATTTACTTGTTTTATTTTGTTTAAATTCTTCCCTGGGCGGGGGGGGGGCGGTTGCTCATTCTCCCCATCTTCTGACAAATCTCTAGGTGACATTTTGGTGATCCTTTTCATGTTTTAATATGCATCACTGACCAAATCATGATTCCCTCCCACTGTGTACTCCAATGGTGTAACCCTGAGAAATAGTTTATTTTAAAGGTAGGAACACGGACATTTGGGGGACGCCGGCCAGGGGCAGAAGGAGCCCCATGCCTGCTCGCTTCTTCTCCCTTCGCTTCTGTCCAGGACTCGGCATCCTCTATTTCTTCGCTGTCTTTCTGTTTAATAGGCTCCGGGAATTAGAGAGTTTGAAGAGCTGCTAGCTGTTCAAATAGAGGCCAGGTTGTTAGCTGTTGCCCTGTGAAAGCCGCTTTGATGGTCTCTGTAAAATGACCTCGCGGACACCCACCGCACCGTTGGCATCCCTGTGGCCGGCTCAGTGGAGATCAAAGCCACCTGGTTGCGTGGAGGCAGTTCCCTGAGGACAGCGCGGAAGCTTCCTGGCAGGCTGTCTTTGCTGGCTTCACAGCATCACTACCTGCGTCCTGCTTGCTGGAGAGCCCCAGTACCCGTCCGGGGTCCATGGATTAAAGAGGGCTTTCAGTCTTCAAACCCATTCTCTGGCAGCTGGAATTCCAAGTGTACTTAGAATCTATAACCAACTCTATTGATTTTAAAATGAAGCAAGGATACCACTGCTTTTCTTTCTGCAACACTGTCCCTTTGTCTCCTCTGGGCTGAACTGTGCTTTGGGCTGTCATGTACCACGACTGAAATGATTTAAAATGTTATGCAGTGGGGCACCTGGATGGGCAGCCGGGAACAAGGAGCTCTGTGGTTATCAGAGTTGATGTCAGCCAAACTCGCTGTCTAGTGCTCAGCAGAAGGGTTGATGACATACATTTATTGTCCTAAGTCTACTTTTATTCCTCTGGCCAACCTGATCCCTGATCCCATATTCTTACCTAACCTGGTAAATACCTGGCATTTGGCAAAAAAAAAAAAAAAAAAGAACCTGTTTTTTTGACATGACCGTTCCACATCTGGGTAAAGACTGGATCCCAGGCACTTTATAAAGGTGTTTTTAGTATTTTTGACAATATCCAAAATAAAGTAAGAATTATTGGAATGTCCTCATCATTCTTAACTCAGAGGTCGGGGAACCTGGGAGGTTCCAACAAGGCCGGTGCTCCACTTGATAACTCGGTTCGTCACTTGCCAGCGGGAGTAAAAGATTCTTTTTCAGCAATCAGACAATGGTAGCCTCCTTTCCAGGTACCTGAGAAAACTCATCTCTCTCATGTAAGTCCAAGTTGTTTTCTGCAGGCTCGAGAGCCAAGAAACGTGACTCAAAAACGAATAGTCTGAGCCCCACAGCTTGGGCAACTGAGCCTTCAGACGTCACAAACTCTGTCCTAGACTTTCATTTTTTATCACTGTGGGGTCAGGAGCTAGATAAGCAGCAGGAAATTTAAAGATGAAGACGGTCTCCCAAGTAGAGGGATTGTGCTAGAGTGACTACTCAAAGTAGATTGTGGATTTGTGAAGCAGGACCTCTCCTTCATGTGGCCGTTGTGACATTCTTGTGGAAAACTGACAACAGAGCGCGCTGTGTATAGCGCGGCAGATTTCACATCGACAAGGAAGGGCTTCTAAGTGCAGTGCAATTGTCTGAGGCACTACACCCTGCAGGTGTGTCGTTAGCAGTGGGCTCACCTCACTGGGTTGCCGGAAACGACTAGAGGAAAACACAGGGCTGGCTTTTTGACTCTTCGCACATCTGCTAGTGCGGAATTCACGGATGGAAACAGAGGAGCAAGCTGCATGGTGAAACTGGGGAGCTGATTTCCTTGTTAGTGCAGAAGAGAGGAGGGAACAGGTCTTTACCTGTTGGTAAAGGTGGAAAGATGGAAAGAGGAGGACAGTACCCCCGCTGGTTGGATTAGCCTGTGATTTGCCGATTGCATCGTCTGCTGATTCCTGTTTACCCCTTTCACTTAACACATGTAACTTTTCCAAGCTTTTCTGCTTTTATTGTCTTACCCGATGCCTGTAATAACCATGCAGCCGCGGTAGCCACGGTGTCCTTATTTAAAGGTGGGGAAACTGAGGCCCAGGCAAGTAAAAGGGTTCGCTCATTCACACTGAGTGAGGCTGTGCGGGCAGAGCCAAACCGGGATTTCAGGCCTGAAGCCAAGTCCAAAATTCCTTCTGTGACCTATCTCCCCTCTGCATGCAGGCTAGCTCTACCAGGCCACTGAAATTTCAGCTTCAGTTGACTTCAGTTACTTGAGATACACATCCCCCCACCTAAGAAAACCCCCACAAACTGTAAATATTTTTTTTTATTACTAGGCAAGTAATGTGTAGTTAAAGTTAAAAAAAAAAGTTGGAAAATACAAATAAGGAAAAAAAAAAAGAGAGAAAATAAATATCACCCCTAATCCCACCACATAATAACTGTCTATATTTTAGGGACTACCTTGCTGCCTTGATTGTATAAATGTATACATTTAGGCAGGTTTATAGCTTTTTATTTTTTCCCCAACAAAAATGAGATCATTTGGTAGAGAATGGACTATTTTTTTTTATTTGCCTGTATGTTGAGAAAAATCTGTCAAAGTCAATATTACAGACACTTTTGCAATATGTAGTTTCATGACTGCCTATTTTCCATTCTATAGGCATATTTCATTTTACCCTTATGTGTTTTCAAATTTGCCAGACTGTAAACAATGCTGCAGTGACTGTGCTAGTGATTACATTTTTGCACACAGCCTCATTATGTCCTTAGGATTAATTTCTAGAATTGGAATTGCCAGGTCAATGAGTACGTGTATTTTTACAGTTTCCACCAGGAAGCAATGTATGAGAGGGCCTATTTCTCTAATCTTCAGCAGCACTGAGTTTAAAAATAGGACTCCAGATGCTTTATATAGTTGCAGAGGAACAGGCCCCAGAATGTTATGAAGGAAACTCTTTTTGTCCTTGCAAAGGTAGACCATTTATAAGCGAAATAAGCACAACACATTCTTTTGCCACTTTCCTAACCCCAGAAGATCGGCTACTGTATCAAAACAAGATCCATAAGAGGAAACATTAAGGAATATTGTACTCAATCCACACTTCAAAGGCTCTAAGAAAACACAACCAAGGGAAAGTCTAATCCATCAGTGGCCCACGGCCATATACCTTCTTCTATAATCCCTTCATTTTTTACAAGTTAAGCAGGGTTAAGCCAGGTCAGTACTTGGATAAAGGTCCTCTAAAGAAATCCTAAGTACCACATAAAGTGTTGTTCATGATTGTGTAAGTGTCAATCCTGTGCAAACAAGCATGTGTAGAACTTTCCAAAATACCTGCTTCATAGTGGGACATATTCCGTCTCCTGAAATAATGCTGATGAAGAGAGAGCAGGAACCAACTGGGAATGAGCTCTGTTTGGTTTGTGAGATTTCTTGGAAAGCTTGTGAAGCAATTGGTAAGGCTGTACCTCATGGCTCTGGGGGGAGGGCGGGCAGGGAGGGGCAGAAGGGGATGGGATGAATTACCCACCAGAGTGCTTGGTCCAGAAGGAAGACCACCCATTTTTACTGTCACAGGATGGTTCAAGAAAGTACCAGAGACTTCCAGCTGGGATGATCACATTGCACTTTCAGACTGTCAACACAAGCAAAATGAAGAGCTGATGCCATGATCTAAGTACTCGAAGAAAAAAAAAGAAAAAACTGGAGAAAAAGGCATTTTTAGCAGGGAATTGTAATCCTCAATAAGCTCTCTCCCTAGTCATAAACTCCACCAATTAATAGCCAGATTTTTCCCCGCACCCCTCATACTTCTAAGGAAAAACGCAGTGAACGTGTCACAAAATAGAAGTGGGATGGGGAAAGACTGCAAGGAAACGAACTTTTGAAGATCTAAAGGTCAATGGGATGGGACAAAATGAGAGGGCTGTTGAGAGGTCTGAGGTGCTCATGTAGATTCTTTGTGTTTTAAATGTGCTGGTGAGTCTTAATGGCTCTGTTATAGTATACAAATTTAATTTGCAATCACAGCGTTGTCAATAAGAACTGCGATCCTCAAAGCCTAAAGTACATTTAAGAAAAAAATCCACTTCAAGGGTTGGGTTATACCATAATTAGTTAAGAAGATATTTTTCTAGGGCGCCTGGGTGGCTCAGATGGTTAAGCGTCTGCCTTCGGCTCAGGTCACGATCCCAGGGTCCTGGGATCGAGTCCCGCATCGGGCTCCCTGCTTGGCGGGGAGCCTGCTTCTCCCTCTGCTTCTCTCTCTCCCTCTCTCCCTCTCTCTCTCTTCTCCTCTGTCTCTCATGAATAAATAAATTTAAAAAAATCTTTAAATAAAAAAAAAAGAAGATATTTTTCTATTCGTTCTCACCTGTCAGTAGAAAACTTTCAGGTGCTCTTAACAAGAGTAGATGAATCACAGCAGTTTGTTGATAACTGATGGTTTCAAAAAACAGGAAGGATTTATATCAAAAGAGATTTTTTAGTTTTAAAGGCCAATGCTATTCATTTAATGATTGTATTGATTTTAGACCCACTAAAACTTCTAGGCTGAATAGTCAAAGCAAGTAAAGTTGACTACATAATTTTCCAAACGTGTTTTTAAAGTCTATATGTGATATTTTTTTAATACGGGCAAGAATTTTATAGCACTTCATCTAGATGATGGTGCAAAATATTGTTCAATAAGTTTCTATTGAATTAATTAAGAAATAAATGAAAGGCAGGTACAAAAGAAACGCCTAACTGTAGCAACATGTGGGTTAACAATGAAATACTCACAATATTCATACTTAGTTTCCCGTCCACAAAAGAAATGTTTTAAAGAATGAAGGCTTCGGGAAAACTGCCACTAAATGTATTCCTTCGTTTATTCAACAGTTCTTGAGCATCTACTGTGTGCTCCATACTATGCTAGATGCAGGAAACACAAAGTTGCCTAGACAGTTGTCCCTGTCCTCCAGGAGTTTACGCACTGTCCTCAAGAAACTTTGTAACCTTGACTGGTATTATTCCCCACAGAATTTCTCCAATGTCCGAGGGATTTTACATTTTTCCAGTTTAATTTTGCTGTTGGATTTAATGAGTCCCAGAAAATGAAAGAATCTGCTTTTAAAGCTTGAAAGACTGAGATTGAAGACCTTCAGGAGGTTAATGGCCCTCCAAACCTCCAATTCCTCTCCAGTGGCTTTAGAAATAGAAGAGAAATGGACGGTCACCGGTGTCGAATAGCTTCTTGGAGACAAGTTTTGAGGTGTGCAGGGTAACCTCAAGCTAGTGTTATTTGCACCCCATCTAAAATAACTTGGCAACACTATTCTGATCAAACAGTCTGGTAGTGTGTCCCTTAGATGCTAACCCTTGTTTCCCAGCAAAATTCCAAAATGGCTCTCTTGGCCCCTTCGACTCCTCTTAAGAGGATTAGCAGGAAAAAGACTCATTTTCCTTACTTCCTGTCCTCAACAGCTGGGGGGGAGTTGAGCGGGCTTTTAAGGCATATTAGAAATACTAAGTATATGACTTACACAGAATTTCAAGGTCTGCAACATTTTCTAGGGTAGAAAGCTATTAAATAAGTGGGATATATTTTATGACACCATGATTTATCTTGCTTAACGTCACCATTTCTATTCCCTAGAAGGAAAGGAGTGTTGTGGCCAAAGAAACTCCTAACAATGAGGGAAAGACTCTCGGCCCCACGTAAATGGCCCCTTCTCAATTTCTCAGCGGATATGGTGTCCTGAAAGGAGTAATTGGATACCTGTGCGTGGGCCTGGCGCGTCCAAGCGCAGGCGCAGTATATTCAGGTGTGGGTGGCGCTGCAGACTGCGGACTTCAGAGCCAGTGTCCCTACGGAGGGTCCCACTTGTGCTGTCTTGCTGGAAGGGTGGGTTAGACATGTGAAACTTTGACCTATTTTCTTTTTGAAAAATATTTTTTTTAAATGCTGAAAATATCAAATTTATTTTCACAAGCAAATTCCTAGGGGAAATGAGGAAATGAGCCATACATTCCTTTTTAAAGTAGCCACTCGTGCCTCTGTTCTGTTTATTTTAGGTTTTAGCTTGCAGCAGGTCCTCCAGCCTCTTGCTGTCCCTCAGTGAGGCTGTCGCCGTGCACTTGACCGAGTACACACGCCAGTCCTTCGGGGAGAGGGTTGAACATTCAGCCGTCCGCGGCCTGAAAGACAACGAATAGAAGATAACAGGAAGAAGCTAGTCAGATGGTGAAACAAATCGGGTTCATTTCAGTTGACAGAGAAAAAAAATTTGATGCATCAATGAGCACCTAAATGGCTTCATTAGGCCGTTGATTTTTTTTAAAAATTCTTTTTACTTCCGTAAGGCCCTCCCCTCCTTGTGCTCTCTGATGGTTTAAAATTCGACTTACTTATCTGCAAGATGCAATTAATTTAAGATCATAAGTTTTTATTTTCCAAGACAAGTAGTTTCGTGTTATTTTCATTTTTACTCTTTTTTTTACCCTTAAAAGAACTTTAATTTTATTTTTAGGTTAATTCTCTTTCTTTTTTTTTAAGATTTTATTTATTTATTCATGAAAGACAGAGAGAGAGAGGCAGAGGGAGAAGCAGGCTCCCAAGGAGCAGGGAGCCCGATGCGGGACTCGATCCCGGGACCCCGGGATCATGACCCGAGCCGAAGGCAGACGCTTAACCATCTGAGCCACCCAGGCGCCCAGGTTAATTCTCTTTCTTGAAAAATGTAATCAGTGTTCTGTATTTTCCCTCCCCCATTCTCTCTACTCAAAAACATTATCAACTGCCTTAAAAAGAGCACTTTAAGCATTGATAGTGGAAACTCTGTGGAAGGCATTAATTTTTATAATGCACATTTGTCATTTAAGTCACTCTGGAACAAGCAGAGCCCATTTTATATAGAATCCTCATTCTGCTTACATTGAGTAACACTTCCATAAACAGAATTACTTTATGACTATCTTAGAATACTCTTTACTGTTTTTTTTTTTTCCCCCAGAGCCGCTGGGGCATTTGATATCAACCCCCCTCCAAACATTGACAGTGTTCCCAAATGTTTTTTCCCCACTGGTCCACCTGCTTCCCTCACAGTACTTAATTATGAGCAGGAATAGACCTTCTGCCTCCTTTGAACAGAGCCCCGTACTTTTCGTGTCCCATGTGTGTTCAAACTGTTTACCCTTTCAGTGTACCACACCGTTTAGACCAAATGCACAATTTTCTGTCTATGCTTTCATTCACTGTTACCTTGAATCTTCTCCAGGGTTCACTTTGTATTTCAATTACTTATGCACTCTCTTTCCTGGCATGAGAACATCTGAGGTCTTCTCTCTCCAAGAAGGGAAACGTCAATGACTTTAAGTACTTTGCTTTCATTACTTGTAAATAGATACCTTTTAAATTTAAACCAAATATTTATTTGAGGAACAACTCATAACTGTTTTTACTTAATTTTTGCAATGTTCTTCAGTGCCACATGAAAGAAAACTGAGGCTGAATCAGACGATCTGGTTAAATCAGTTTTGAAATGCCAGCCAGGAGTGGAATGATGCTACCCCTGGGGTGAGATATTGGTTACACCATTTGGGGTTAACAGTGACACCCTCATCGCAGTCAAGAGAGGGCAGAAGCCAACTCCAAGAGTGAGGGGTCCATCATCTTCGTGGTGGCAACTGACCTCACTGAAAAATTTTCCCTAGATTAGGTATATGACATCTCTTTGGTCATGGAAGAGTTGTTCATTTTTTCCAGAACTTTCTGATGTAGCTGTCAAGAAGGAGATACAATGGTGGGTCAGGCCTGGTAGGAAGAAGGTTGAGCTTACCCACCCTACTAGCAAAACCAGTCTCACTGGTTGTGACTGCCACATATATCTTCAACCATAGACCTGGCAGGACCTTGCAAACATGGAGTAAGACGTAGGAAATGTACCACAAGGAGCAATGGGTGGGATGCAGCAACAGGGTAAAAGAAATCATCAAGAAAATAGAAGTGAGAATCACTGGATAAGGAGGGAAACAAGCAAGGATAGACAGAATGTGCACTTGGGAATAAAGCTTAAAATGCACGTACATATTCTTGAGACAAGGTACTGTAGATTTAATTCTAACCTTTTTAGAATCAATGTAAAAAGTAACCTTGCCAATTATCCAGATGTCTCAAATGAATTAAAAGTGAGATGTGCGCCCTTATTTTTTCTCTCAGGAGTCTAACGTGAGTTGATTTTTTTTTTAAACAGAGGTGGGCAGAGGGAAAAGGGTTTTGATGGGCACCTGGGTGAGAAGAGGGTGTTACAGAGATAGTAACTAGGATATGACCACATCTAACTTAACTGGCCCTTGTTTTGGTGACTGGGAATCAGAACAATTACATGAAGGAGTGCTTTACCTGAGGGAGTTTGTAAGGATTGAAAGGAACGTGGTGTTATTTTATAGTTGGATGCATGATATGACATCATAGCCAGGGTAGAATTCTCCAGCAGGTGTGGGAGTGTGGTGAAGGGCAAGAGAGATCCTGGCAAACATGGTGGATGTCCTGTGGCCATGGTTACTGCCCTATAGACAAGTAGATTTCTGATATACGCTGGCTGAAAGCAAAACATCCAGAGACTATGTGCTCCTTTTTCAATATACCCGAGACATCTATGGGCCCTCTTGAAAATATTTGAGAGTAGGAGAATATTATGGGAGATTCTTGAAGGCATAGATGTAGAGGCTCTAGTGACAGTAAGAATTATGCATTCCCTCCAAACTCTGTTCGTTCTTATAGGCTGTTAAATTAGAAGCTATTTGAGTTACATCCTGTTTACAGTGTTTGTGAAGGAAAACATGACAGATGCTCAGGAGATTGACAGGAATTCGTGGTTTATAGACCAACAGGAGTTTCTGCCTCAGGTCATTCGAAGGAGATACTCTTATGGTAAATATTTATTGGCTCACATTTTTGCATCATTTATTAAAATCATTTTCTAGTAGTACTGATTTCTGTTTGGGGGTCTGTGTGATTCTGAGAAAAATGATTTCGCCCCTGTGTCTGAGGTGGAACACGTGACCTAAGCTAATCTAATCAGTGCCTCCTATTCATAAATTATAATAATTAGTTGAATTTGGGGCATACAGGGGCGCCTGGGTGGCTCAGTCTGTTAAGCGCCTGCCTTTGGCTCAGGTCACGATCCCAGAGTCCTGGGATCAAGCCCTACATTGGGCTCCCTGCTTTCTTTTTTAAAGATTTTATTTATTTGTTTATTTATTTATTTATTTATTTCAGAGAGACGGAGAGTGCAAGCATGAGTGTTACTTTGGGCAGCTGCCGCCGTTTGGGGACGATGAGGTAAGTCAGTCTTAGGATGAATCCTACTTAGAAAGAAATGAAAAAAAAAAGATGTTAGATTCATAACTGAGTGGCTTGATCAAGGTTTATCATAGCCTACTCTCCCTCTGGTATTTTTAATTACATGGGTCAGTGAGCTTTCCCTTATGGTTTAAACACATTGAATGAAGTTTTCTGCTAGTTATTACTGAAAGTATTCTTACTAATAAAGGTGTAAAGTATCTTTACATCAACACTCCCAAAAACGTTGTGTAAAAGTGTCCCACTTCCTTAAACAAAGAAAATTCCCATGACATTATGAAATCGGACAAAATTGATAAAGGTGACTGAATTTTCCCCCTAGAAGACACCAAAGTGGAGGGAAATTCCATAAACCCACAAACCATATTCATTTGTATTTCTCCACTGACTACTCCATTCCAGATACTAAGCAAGTAGGGACTAGGGAGTAGACAACATGCCCACTTATTTTGCTCTAAGTCATACTGATCACAGTATTAACTGTAAAAAAAAAAAAAATAAAAAAAAAGTTAATGGTGCTGGTAACATTTAATTAACATGTAAAGTTTTTTGGTAACAAGAATAAGGTAACCAGTAATTAACATACTACCAATTTTCTAGGAAAACAAAATAAGGAAAAGAAGTTATTTTGGAATTAATGGCGGGATCAGACAGTTCAGTAGCATTCAATAAATGTTTTCTGAGGCCAGCTATGTGCTGGATACTGCAACCTGTGCCAGAGCCACACAGTGAATAACTGTGGTCCCTGCATTCCTAGTGCTTACAGTTCATCCCTGAGAAGGCAAATGGGTTTTGTTGTCTCATGGGCTAACTTTGATACATTGGTAATGGGTACCTGCAGAGGGGCATTGAGAAGAGACCCAGCTTGTGTTTTGATTCAGTCAGAAAGGGCTATTGGATCAAGGTTCACCTGAGCCCCTGCTACTTCTGGAACCATTCATAATAGCTGCTATGGACACAAGAACGGCAGGCTGGTGGGACAAGCCCTTACCTTTGCTATCCCTGGCCCAGGAGATAGAATTTAGGTGTCAATTCTAAGTCCATATGCCTTCTACTAAGTCACTCCAATGATAAAGGTTCAGAGCTCAGGGGCTAATGGAACTATGCTCAAAAACATAATACTTTGGCAACAAAAATATATTTGCCTCTAAGACCTAAAGATTCCAGGAAGGATTTTGAAGAAAATCATGAAACCAACCGCAAGAATATAAGAAAAATTCCCCAAAACAAAACAAAACGGCATACGTGGTCGTTCTTTCGCTTGATTTGATAGGGAAACTTGGAATTTATGAGTGAGATACTTGTGTTCTCCAACAACCTAAGAAAATGATGGGCCTGGGCAGATACGATAAACGTGGGCAAAACAAACACAGATTTTGTTGGGCCTGATGATTTGGTACACTATGTTTTTTGTAAGGCAGTTTGCTGAATCCGGCTTTCTTGATGAAGATCACATTTTCTCTAGTGGGACATTGCCCAAGAAAGCAGTTAAAAATTGTTGGTGTGGATCAAGAAAAGAAAGGGTATTTTGGTATTCTCATGTCTCTAATTTAATTCCAAAATGTGAGTCCTGTACCCCCAGCACAGTTAAATGCTTTTTGTAGCATGATGAAGGGGAGTAGGAGGGAATTCAACCTGCCAGAGCCACGCAGATTTATACCTTATAATAGCTACCAATGCGATGCAGTAAAATTTTACGTTTCAGCTAAATTACTAATGACTTTCAGGCCCGTGCCAGAAATTTTAGAGAAGGCTTATAAAGGGAGATGAGAGAATGTACAGTCAAGCATTCTTAAGAGTGGTGTGTGTGTGTGTGTGTGTCCGTGTGTGTGTGCATATGCGTGTGTTTTTCATTTGGGATTATGGGACACGTGCTCATCATTTTTCGCCATCTTGATTAAATATAATTAGGTCCTGGCAAGCTACCCTTCCCCTCTCTTGGACGCCGGCGCTTTTTTGTATTTTCACATGGGTTATCCGCAGGAGGTTAGAGCAGGAGGTTATTTTGTTGCCTTATGCCTTTACTCCAGGGGTGGCCACATTTTTTTGACGTCTTGGGCTTCACAGTGATTTACAGATTAAGGCGCTGGCCTGTCCCGGGGCCAGCAGGGCTGCTCTCTCGCTGACACATCTTGCTGCTTGGAACCAGTGGCTCCTTGCTTACCCTCTCATTATAGTTCTTAGCCCACATTTCCTTTTGGCACGGAACACTTGGTTATTTTGACGATGTGCTGGATTTGCCTCCTGCCTCTACCCCCTGCTGACTTGTGAAAATGACCACAGACAGGGAAGCAGGTGAGGGGAGGGAGCTGCTCGGCGGCTGCCCCCACCCCTACTGGGGGCCCAGGAAAATTTCTCCTTAAGCAAGACAGTTGCTTTACAAGAAGCCTCCGAGTGTCAGGTTTGCTTTGCTAACATTGATCTGGTCCACCCTGGGCCCCTGATTCTCTCTCTCTCTCTCTTTTTTTTTAACTGCAGGGTCTTTCGAGAACACAAATAGCTCACACCCCAGTAAGTAGCTCACAGCTCTCTGGATGGGGAAGGGGGCCTTGCCGGAGTGCTCCGCTGCTAAGGACACTGACCACTGTCTTCATGATCTCAGCACCCTTTGAAAATGTAGGACCCTTTTGACAATGCCTGACAATGCCTATCGACTTTGACAATGCCTCTGTATGGGTGATGGTTACAAATATGCAAAAAGTGGGAATTAAAATATAGCTAAAACGATCTGTCCTAAGATCAAGAGCAAAGGCCATTAAGACTTCTGTGTAATAATGACAAGCCACAAAGCCCGGTGTTTTCCTATATGAATTGATTCCCTGATGTTTATACCTTAGTTTTCACTCACAATTACCAACATATGCTGCGATTTTGATGTTAGTCTTTCCTATATATTTTACAACCAAAAATTTTCATATTGTCCTAATAAAAATCATTTCTTTCTTCTTTCTTTCTTTTTCTTTCTTTCTTTTTCTTTCTCCCATCCTTTGTTCTTTTATGTTTGTTTTGTTGAGTCATTTTCACTTATTTCCACGGTGTCTTTATACTTTTAAAATCAAGGAAGTCCCACCGTAAGTTGCTACCACGCAAAACTTTGCCACAGGAATAGACACATTTCTAGTGTATGTGAGAGACCCAGTGATACACGTGAGCTTCTGTAGGATTGATTTCTGTGGGAGTTTGTGTTACTGGCTTGCGATGGATTTGAAAGTTAAAACCTGACAACTTATTAGTGTATTTAAATAATCATTATTCTTTTGGTATTTTAGGTTTTCTCCAAATCCGATTTTAAGAAGGGCCCCATCGGAGACGAACCATGAGAGACTATGGACTCTGAGAAACAAACGGAGGGTTCTAGAGGGGAGGGGGTGGGGGATGGGTTAGCCTGGTGATGGGTATTAAGGAGGGCACGCTCTGCGTGGAGCACTGGGTGTTATACGCAAACAATGAATCATGGAACACTACATCAAAAACTAATGATGTACTGTGTGGTGATTAACATAACATAATAAAAAAATGAAAAAAAAAATAAGGGCCCCATCTTCTCTTTAGTTGTGTTCCTTAACAAAAGAGGAAACTGAGACTAGGTCAATGTGACTCTTCACCAGCTCATTCTGATGACTAGGTCTAGGATTAAAAACCAGCTTTTACAGAGATACTCAGAGACATAGATAGCAATGTTATGTAAAATAATTATTAACATTGCTATCTATGTCTCTGAGTATCTCTGTGAAATAAATGATTAAATACGGGGGAAAAAAAAAAGAAAGAAAGAAACCAGCCTTGGCTAAGTTCAGTATTCTTTCTGTTACTGAGAAAGTCTGCGCTGTGTGAATGGAAGTCTCTGTCCTTGGATTCCTCATGAGATTTATGTGAGGATCCTGGGAATAAAGACAGCCAGCAAGAAAGTAACAAGGACAAAGCAGTTTATTAAGGGGAAAGCATGCTCTCAAGTGGGAGAGCCCGCAGGTTCTGGGAGATGGCACCGGCCCCTAGGTTGTTTTGGGATTGGATATTACTGGATCTCTCTGGGCTGGGAGGAGCAGGGGGCTGGGTGGTCTCTAATGGAGGCTGCTTCCACTCATTTAGGAAACTCTTCCAGCCGGCAGGGAGTTTTTGACCCTACGTACGAGATTTGTACCCAAACAGTCCTGGTAGCTTTTTTCCATTGGGTGCGGCTGTACATGCAATGCAAATGAATTACAGTGAGTCTAGGGCTTACCCTGGGGCAGAGGTGGAAGAGGGGAGTCCTTGCGTTCCTCACTGTGGCTCTTGATCAGTCAGCCCCAAGGTCTTAGAAGCCACAAGCGCCTCTCCGCCTCCTCCCTGCCCCCTGCTTTTAATGTGTAGCTTATTTATCACCAGCCTTACCTCCAGCTCCTGTCTCTATTCAACCCCCTTCAGGGCCTTGGGACTCTGACTCGTGGCCTTCCTTCCACGGCTCTTGTCTATGTTCTGCCTAACATTTGCATTTGACCATTGGCCATAATGAAATCATGCAGGTAACCTGACGGATCGGGTAAGTCATGAATGTGGAGAAGATATTTTCATTTTAAAATAATTTAATTTTGGGTGCCTGGGTGGCTCAGTTGGTTAAGTGACTGCCTTCGGCTCAGGTCATGATCCCAGGCTCCTGGGATCGAGTCCCGCATCGGGCTCCCTGCTCAGTGGGGAGTCTGCTTCTCCCTCTGACCCTACCCCCCTCATGCTCTCTCTATCTCATTCTCTCTCTCAAATAAATAAATAAAATCTTTTAAAAAATATTTTAATTTTGATAGGAAGGAGGAGGAGGAAAAGAAGCAGGAAGAGAAGAAGAAGAATCAATTCCTTCCTAACACATTCAGGCTAATATGACAACATTTTCCAAATCTAGGCCCATCCCAGCCTATGTTCTCCTTTCCTAACTCCTTGGAGGCAGCCTGAGAGTTGTGACCTCTCCCACCAAACTGTTAGACAAGTTCTCCGTTTAACCCATTTTCATGGGGCTGGGACCTTCTCCGTCAAGGCTGACTTCTCGGTGGGTCTGGCCACCAAGTTTACTCAGCTGCTTTCGCTTTGGCAGGCAGCCTCCAAGACCTTCATGCAAACCACTGGCCCGGCTGCTCTGGCTTTCTTTTGAAATGTCCCCAGGCTTGGCCCAGAAGATAGGACGGAGTGGTACCAGAGTGTTCAGATGTCTCCCAAAGACTCCCAGAAAAGACCAGCTTATGGAGCTGATAGCCAGAAATGGGGTTTAATTCTGAGCACTTGTGATGGAGCTATCACCTCTCTGAATATTAAATCCCTGAAAAGGTAGCCAAGCATGATTTGTACTTTTCACGTCAGTTTTCTGCAAGGAAGAAGAAATGGTGGATTTGTAACTCTTGGAAACTCATCAGAGTGACTTGGCAGCATTGGAGATAATGAGCTATGTGCACAGGTCACCCGGTTCCATGGGGAGGGAGGGTTCCTGCTCAGGATTCGGGTGCAGTGATGTCTAGGGGACAAGAATTCATATGACTCTTATTTTTTCTTTCTCTCTCTTCTCTAATAATGTGAGCTTCTTTTCATGGAGCACTACTACCTACAGCTCATTTTCACAGCTATTATTTTATTATTCCATTTTTACCGTTTCCATTGTTCTACCATGAAGTAAGGCAAAGACAGAAGAATGAAGAGTCTATAATTGGGTATAAAAAACCACCTGAGCTGATTCCCGGTCCAGCTTTCCTTCCATCATCTTGTGCTGCCATCCTGGTCCGGAGCATGGGGAATGGCCAGGTCTGAGACAGATTTATGTTGTGAGAACGTGATCTCTGATAGAGTCTTGGTGGAGCTCGCCAGGGATACCTTTGTGCAATGGGCAACATGTTCATGTTGAGCTATTTCAGCTCTTGTGAATTGCTTTATTCTCCTCACTAAAATAAGGGCAAACTTTTTTTTTTAATTAAAAAATCAGGGGTACTTCGGTGGTGTAGTTGGTTAAGCATCCAACTGTTGGTTTTGGCTCAGGTCATGATCTGAGGGTCGCTCTATCCTGCCCTGCACTGGGCTCTGCACTCAGGGCAGTGCACTCTGCTTAAGACTCTCTCTCCCCCCCTCCCTCTGCCCCACCCCCCCACACTTGCTCTCTCTCTCTTTCTCAAATAAATAAATTCTAAAAAAGAAATAAAAAAGTAAAAAGTCAGAGTCTTCAGATGATGTGTTTGTTTCCTACGGCTGCCGTAATGAATCACCACAAACTTGGTGGCTTAAAACAACAGAAATGTATTTTCTTACAGTTCTGGAGGCCAGACGTCCAAAATCAAGGTGTCAGCAGGGCTGTGCTTCCTCTGATGTTTCTAGAGGAGAGTCTTTCTGCCTCTTCAAGCTTCTGGAGACTCCCCCGGCATTCCTTAAATCGTGGCAGCATAACCCCCATCTCTGCCTCTGTCATCTTATTGCTTTCCTCCTCGTGTGTCTGTGTCTGTCTTCCTGTCTCCTCCTGTAAAGGCTTGTCATTGAATTTAGAGCCCACCTCAATTCAGAATGATCTCTTCCCAAGATCCTTATAATTTAATTATATTTGCAAAGGCCCCCTTTCCAAATAATGTCACATTTATAGATTTTGTGGGTCGGGACATGGACATTATTTTGGAGTGTACCACTCAAAGTGGCTAGGGGTAACTCAGAAAAAAATGCTTTGCACTGATACGGTGTGGGAATGAAAAGTTTTGAGTCAATATAATTAGATGTTGATAATAGAATATGATGTGATGACGCAATTTAGATGTTTTAAGTGAAAAAATTCCTCTTAAGGAAAGTAATCTTACCTCAACAGTATGAGTAGATAAGGAGGAGGCGATGAAAGAACTAGGGAAAGAGGGAGAAAAGGACAGATCACCATGCTCAAGTGTGTATGGCCCTAGAAGATTTCTGTTTCCCATTCTTCACTGACAAGGAAGACCTTTCATTTCTGGAATTTTCTTGCATATTCTGCTCCGATACAGAAGTCTAGGTCAGAAGCCAATTGTGCTGGTCTTAGCGTTCCAAAAGAGCCTTCTCCCCTGTGGTTCTGGCCAATTGACACAGGGGAACCATAACGAGATAAAGACTCTTCCCGCTGAAAACTGCTAGGAAGTAAGACAGAGTCTGTTCTTATAGATCATGCACAATGATATGAACTTCAGTAAAACCAGAGAATAGAGTCAACATTTTTAGGGGCAATCTCAACACCAGTGTTTGGACGGCTGTCTTCTTACGCCTTCACTCCTCATCTCCTTAAAGATGCCTTCCCCAAACAACCCTCCTAGAGGAAAAAAATAGCCTATTTTTTCTCTCAGCTCCTCATTTGTATTTTTGAATGACACTTACCACAAGTGGTAATAGCTTTTTTTCTTGTTTTGGGTCTGTGCTTTTATGAGACTGTGAGTTCCATGATGACAGGGACTGGATCTGTTGTGTTCATCACCGGATCCCCTAGGGTCTTTGTAAATATCTGGCTCATAACACCTTATGAATAAATATCTGTGGACTCATGAATGAGTGAGCAAGTGAGTAAGTAGCTGGCCTGTTGGTGTGCTGAGACAGAGACAAGAAAATATCCTGGGCTGAAATTGAGACAACAACAAAATAAGTTGGTGAATTCAGTCATCTGGGAAGAGCACAGTGACAAGAATTTTTCATCAATTTCTTCCTTCTTACTACTACCAGTATCCCTCCTACAATTTCCCATAAATAATAGTATAATATTAAAATTAAAAGACTCTTGGAGAGTTTTAAATTTAAGAGAAATACCAGAAGCACAATAAATAAAACCAAAAGTAATTAATGGGTTATGAGTTAAAGCTACTGAAAATATTATATATATTCACTGGAGTCAAATTTCCTGTTAGGAATGATAATAGGAGAAAGAACTGACTTTGATGTCTTGCCAAAAGCCACCAGTATGGTGATCCCAGTTACTGTGATGTGGGCACCTGGCCTACAGATTTCAGAATTCTGTGTGGTTTCCCTCAACCAAGTTTCTGAAGGAGCCAGCAGAAAGGGGTAGGGGTGGGAAATGTGTTATCTATAAAAGTAAACCACAAAAATAATTTCCAAGTGCCACTAAAGGCCTCAATTTAAGCTGTAAAAGCCAAGACATTTAGAATAAACTATTGTAACTTCTCACAAGTGTGGTAACACACATGGCCAACAGCATGCTGGAGGCAGGGGGCGTGCGGAATATGTCAACATGGGTGGGGAAGAGGGAGAGGCCATGGGGGTGGAGAAGTGAGCTTCATGGGTTTGAAGATTTGCTCTGCCCTTTTGGGAATTTTGCTTCTGACTCTTAAAATTAATCTCACTCTGTAATTTGACATTTATTGTGATCTGCGCATGGTATTATTAAAAAATATCTGTGAATGAAAGGATGCCTATACCACTGAGTAGAATGCTTAGAAACTTTGAGAAACTATGCCAAAATCTAAGCTCCCTTCTGAACGCAGGTGAAACCATTTACTTACCAATGGTTAGGAAGATTCAGTCTATTTTTTGATGACAAATTAAGAATTAGTTCTAGAAGCTGTATCCAGAGATGTGTTTACCCCAGATTCTAAAGTTACGTATCAGAAGGGATAGATTAATACCACACATTGCTTATTCCATTAGGACAAGATCAACCTTTCATATTTTTTTTGACAGAGGGAGCCAAGAAATGTTTCCTATAAGCTATTACCTATACAGGGTATATCAAGGTGCTTCTGGTTTGAAGGGGATGGGGCAGGGAAAGAAACAACTAGAAGCAGTTTGGACAACAGAGAAATGTCATTACGTTACATACCAAATTCCCAGGTAGGTGGCTTGAGAGTTTGTTTTTTTTTTTTTTTTTTTTAGTCAACTTTCCACTCTACCTATCCCCTCAGCCTGAGGGTTACAGGATGGCTACAGTGATTCTGGGCATTATGTCTTTACCCGGCAATGTCCAAAGGTGCCAGGGGAAGAAGAAGGCATGTTTTTTTTCCTTGGATTCCCTTTTAAGAATAAGTAAACTGCTTTCATGCATCCCACTGCTGACTTACCCTTATGTTTTATTGGCCAGATTTACAACTTCTGCCAAACCCCAAACCAATCACTGGCAAGAGGGACGGAATTACTTCTACTGGATTCATGGAAACTTACGTCCCTGAGGAGGAGGAGGGCCCCAGGCTCCCCTGAAACACATGGCTGCCTGATATGCAATGAAGATTGAGAGAGAATGTCTGCTGGGGGAGGCAACCAACAGTGTTTGCCACACAAGGAAAAAGCTTTAATCAAAATTTCCTTTGTGTCAGGGTCAGATTTGGCTATAGTTTCCTTCTTTCACTTTCGTTAGGTCCTCATCATAAATGATCTAAAATGAAATCACATTCTTCAGGTAAGGCCAACCATCTCTCTAGACCAGGGGTCTCTAGATCAGAATTTTCCTCTACAGTATTTTGAGCTTTGCAAGCCATATCCAGTGTCTGCCACAGGGGGCTCTTGCTGCTTCCCCCCCTTCCCCTTCTTCGCCTCCTTCCTGTCCTTCCTCCTCCCTCTTCCCCTATTCTTTCTCCTTCCTACAACCTTTTAAAACTATATATATAAAAAAAAAAAATTCATAGCTTATGGCCTGTACAGAAAAAAGGCTGGGATCATATGGCCTGAGTGCTTTAGTTGGCCGTCCTCTGCTCTAGACAGAAGATGCGGAACAAGGGAAAATTCATCCAGTGAGCTAAATAAAAGCTAACATTTTGACATACTTGAATGAAATCTGTGAGATCTCCTAGACCCAGTTACATGAAGTCAGAAAGAGGGAAGAGTGGACGTTGGCAACCCACATAGGTAGTTTGGTTTGCGTCAGGGTGAGCAGAGAATCTCGGCAGCAGGCAGAACAGCGGTGGAGGAAAAAGGCAGAGGCCACGTTGAGGCCAAGGGATGTTTGGCTGTGATGGCTGTGTAATCCACTGGTTTTCCTAGGTTGGGGAAGCTGGGGAAATCTGGGGGATACATTAACTTTAGAAATCTGAGATTTCCCCCAAAGTTCCACTTTACCGCTAAGAGTTAAGTGTAACTGAGAAGAACTCAAGTTTTCCATTATTAATGGATACATGTCTTATTCATGCCTGTACTTCCAATTTTACCTTAAACTTTCGGCTACTTCCTAATAAGACTTAATCACTTAGCTAATGTTTTTTCAATTTTGTTTTGATGTTTTTATTGGAAAGGAAACAAATCAAAAAGCTATCTTACTCATGTATGAGAGACTACAAAAATATAATGATCTAAAACTAGTAGTTAAAAGTAAGTAATTAACATTTCAATAAAACACTTTATAATGCAAGAAAAGTTAATGAATACATCTTGTATAAATAAGAAATATCTTTAAATCTTGAATGCTATTTCTTCACTTAAGTGTAGCCTTGCTGTTATAATTAAAACGAATACTAGAGGTTCGGGACATTAAATCTATTAGCACTGGCAATCCATTGTCTAATGGATTTCCTCTCTTATTTGATAATATGCTAGGCAAATAGGAGGCAAAATCAGTCGTAAAAGGGAGCCAAGCCTGTTTAGTAAATTGTGGCTAAAGATCTGAAATATGTCATGCAAGGTAGCTTCGGGTAATGACATGGCAACCAGAACCAGAAAGAGGTGGCTTATCATTTGGCAGGTGAGAGGATAGGAGGGAGAAAACTAGAGGGAGTTCTCACTGGTGCCCCCAGGTCAGTGAGAAAACTGCCTGGGGGACTTGGAGTCCTTTAAGCAATGCACTTCCTCAGTAGTGATGGGGGAAGAAATATGAAAAATTCCCCCGAGCTATTCGTATTTGGATGGGAAAAATTATATCTAATGAGTTGTAATAGATTCCAGATACTGAGAAATGAACTTGAAAATTATAGCCTCTTAAATGAGGAAAACTTGTTTCAGGTCTTCTACGAACAGCTGGAGTTTTTATAAGGAGCTTGACTGCAATTATTATTTTTATTTTATTTTTGTGTACGGCCCTGATTGCCACTACTTGTAACTTGGTGTCAACCTGGAGGCAGGAGCGTGGGGGCTGAAGATTTTTCTTATTTGTTTGAGGTTTATGTAGAATTTAGTCTTAGGAAAAGAATGCTTAGAGTTTCTAGTATTTACAAATTTCACATTATTTTTTACTTTCGGAGTCATTATGTTTGAAAATCAAATTGTATTTGGAAAATTACTGAGCTTCAAATGAGTTGATTACATTGAAGAATAAGAGCAAAATCCTCCAGGAAAAGACAAAAAAGAAAATTTGGAGATCAGAGGTAAGTCCGTGTGATATGCGGAAGTCTGCATTAAACAGACCACACGATAACAGATCCGCAGTGTTGCAGTTTACCCCTTCTGCCCCTCCTCCTTAGGTACTGGCTGGATTTAAATGATCAATGGAAAATGAGTTGGCCTTAGGTACTGTTTACATATGAAGACTCCTTCTGTGGCTTCAGGCTGCTGACTGTGTTTGCCTCACTGTTCGTGGCGTTACGGCTTTGCCCTTGTTTTAGGCTCCATGCTCACCCCCTCTCCCACACCCTCTGATTGATGGGCCCTTTGCCTTATTTCTTTGGCCCACATTACCTAACACGCAGGGCCAGTAAGCGGGGTTGATCTTCCTATTTTTCCAGCTTATCCACTTGAGAATGCTCCCCTAGTCCTTGGGGTTTCTCCCTAACCCCTCCTGGCCAGGAGAGATTCCAGGGCATATTGGCACTTTATGCTGTCACGTACTCAACTTTGCTGGTCCCAGAAAGAGTGGGAAGGAACCAAACCCCCTGCTCTTCTGACTGTTCAGTTTCCCAGAGACTAGCATAGAAGACTCTTTAGATACAGGCAGTTACATTTTATCCTAAATGGTCAGGGCAACTTCCTAGAGGAGTTACAGTAAAGGAAGAAAGAAATTAAAGTTGTAGTTCCCTTGGAATGTCTCTTTAATTTCAAAAAGGACAAGTTCCTAAAGACTGAGACCCCCAAGGAGGGGATCCTGTGGTTAATAGTCCCATCCATTCCTGACGTGGCCTTGGATTCTGGCACCTTCCCCACAGCTCCGTCACTTTCTTTGTTTCCTCCCTTCCAAAATTCCTAGTCTCCTCTGTAAAACACTACCCCTTCCATGGGCAAAGCTCCTGGGTTGGAGACAGGCGGTCTCAAGTAGCATCCTAGACTTCAGTGGTGGTAGGTGGGGGACAGTGTTGCTTACTGTCACTCAATCTTGTAGGCTACAATGGTGACTATCAGTTTCTGTACGGGGCAGGGGGAGGAGAGAGGATGGGCCAGGGTCCTGCAATTTCTTTCCTCTTTTATCGTTCTATCAGAGTGAACTGTAGGCCTGCTGGTTCTTTGTCTAAGGGATGTTTCCATTGGCATGTGCAGAACTGAAGCCCAGAGAGGTTTAGTAACTCTACTAAGGTCATGTGGCTAATAAAGATCGGCTCTAGAGCCCACAGACTGCTTGCCACTGTACCAGAGTGACACTGATTCATGCCAATTTACCTTAGGAATAATAGATTGAGGATAGCATTTTCTTCCTTGTTTTGCTAAGAGGAAAGAATTGAAGGCAAAATATTAGTAACACATTAGCGTCATCTTACATCATTGTAGGAGACTGTAACAAAGGATATACTAAAATTGTCAAAATAATAAGAGTACTAGTCAAAACAAAAAGAAGCAGCATACCTCTTGTGTTTATTTCTTAATTTCTTCACTATGTTTGGATTTTTTTTCAGAAAAGGTAAATTTGCTGCATTATCCTGGACTTAGATAAAATTTATAATAGACAGTTGTGAATGAATGCTGGCATTCTTCGGCGTCCCTAGGTTACCTATACCCTAACCTAAATTTCTGTGGCAGGAAGTTCCAACACACTCAGAAGAAAATGCACAGGAAAAATGGCATTTTTCCAAGGTGGAACGGGGGCCTTTGGCTTTGCCACAGCCTACAGCGATAGAGTCTTCCAGCAGTCAGGATTTGCTGAGAGCCAGCAGACCTCTGCATAGCGATATATTAACTTGTCACTCACTGTTTTCTCAAAAGTATGTTCCCTGGACTAAGGTCTATAGTTCTTACTGAAGAGGGTAAATTATGGGCCTTCCCATGATTACCACATACCTCTAATCCTACACAAATTCTCAATATTTTATTCCTTTTGCATGGATTCTGTTGAGTATGTGTGTGAGACAAAGAGAGAGGACATCTGTGAGTATGTATGCGTGAATATGTGATGAACATGTAGGTGGTATAAGTGTGTATGTACATGAGTGTGTGTATGTGTGTCAGTGTATGTCTATGTACATGTGTCTATGTGTGTGTGTGTGTGTGTGCATGTGTTTCAGCCAGAATCAATGGAATAGAGTTCTACTTAGACCACTGTCTCAAGGCCCTAAGGTAAAGATAGATGACAGAGACTGAAATATTGCTCATAAAATTTCAAGTCTTTATTAGTATCTTTTTATACGTTGAGGAAATAAAACTCTACCAGAAAAACATCATTTCATTTCTCCACTGGCCTGGAGAATAGAATTGTACAGCAACAAACTGTCCCATTGTGGTAGAGCTCTAGAGGCCGGGTATTTAATACCTATTGTGTGCTAGGCAGTGAGTATAAAATGATGAAAAAGGCATGGTTCCTGCCTGTGAGAGCTGAAGTCTACTGGGGCCACAGATACCTGAAAAAATAACTGTAATACGATGTGATAAGTGAAATGACATCAGCATCATCAAGGGGTTATGAGATCATAGAGAAACCATTCCTGACCCAGCCTAAGAGTGAAGGCTACATCTCTGGAACTTTCTAAAGAAGCTTCATGCAAGAGCTGTGTTTTAGTGGACAAGTGGTAAATTTCTGTGGACATTCAGTCTTCATTAAAGCCTTGCTTTAACAACATAATTTGTGAGAATGCTCATTACTAAGGTTCTTTTTCGGCTGCAGTGTGCTGACGAGTTTGTCCCCTTTTATCCCCCATGTTCCTATCTTGCTGTATTTGGATGATACAACTACATAGGTAGGCTTTCTAGATATGTGATAGCATAATGCTACTTTTTTCCTTTTAGTCAGCTTTGAAAATGGGAATCTGTAGTAAGTGCGAATAAGGTCATTGTCATAAGGAAGATTCTTCCTATATGATTAAGATTGAGAACTTCGCTAAATGACTTGTCCAAGGCCACACAGTAAGTGGGTGGTCAAGCCAGCTTTGGAAATGAGAAATTCCGAATTCCTGGTGGGGTGTATATTACCAGGCCACAAATGAATGGGAGAGCTAAGTGATATTTATGGCTGGTGAGGATGAAAACCTCAAGAGGACTGGATGATCATTCACAAGAGTGGATGTTTCTCTGTACTTATTTATACCTCATGGGATTGAAAGCTGGGATGGCCATTCCACAATAACCATCCGCTGGCTTCAGGTTTTTTTATTTTTATTTTTGTGAAAAGAATTTTTTTTCCAGCTCTGTGAAAGCCATGTCAGAAAGCACTGTCATGTGTGACATTTTCAAAACTTCAGGAACTGTTTAGGTTATTTCCGGCTTGTTAATTACAGCAGGAGAGCCTGTTTGGGGAGATCTGGAACAGCAAGGCGAAAAGAGCTCAGGGCTCTGGGAAGAGCCCCGGATTTGTGTTTGGGCTCAGATACTCAGTAACGGTGAAGGTCACGCACCTTCCAGAGGGCTTCAGTTTCTTCCTCTGTTACGTAGGGATTAGGCTATGAAGGGTCTGATTTCACCGTTATAAATTCTTTGTTTTCTTTTCTTGGATCGCTACTGATCAATTCTAGACAAGCTGAAGCTCCTCTGAGCCTGGACATAAGTAATAAAACTTGCTTGTGTCAATAGCATAATGTTAATTTAGAGAGACGTTCTCTGCTCCTTCCCGATGGGAGGAACTTAGGCCTGCATGACTAATCTTCCTATTAGGAAATGGTTCCTTAAACTGTAGGCATGCACTGTAGCTGTAACTAGTACGCTTAGAGTTCATTCTCTTTTAGATTTCTTTTATGTCATGCCTTGACCAGTGTGCACTGACTTGCGGTGTACAGGATAAGTAGAAATTAAGACAGAGTCATTGTGACTTTGCCAGAGAAGTGCTTGTCAATTGGAATTTTGTAAAAAAATAACTACAAGACCCAGGCCCATATCGCACAGTGATGTCGAAGCCAGTGGGAAACTTTTAAATACACTGTCTGGGTTGTCAAAACTAAAGCCAGAAATTGTCAAAGAGTGGTGCCCAGTGAGATAAAAGTGCTCTGTGTCACAGGTACAGTACAAAGCGGTAGAGCCCACTGATTTGGCAATGTTCTTATTTTAAGGGAATGGGTGAAGAAGGAACCAGGATAAGTCTGATACTATGCTGACTTGTCTCCTTTTTACCCCACTTAATCTCTACAACAATGATGAGAGGGATGTATTATTATATCTGGTCAACATAGAAGAGCCTGAGATGCAGGGAGGCTACGAGATTTACCCACAATCATACAGTTAGTAGGGAATGGAGAAAGTGGTCAACCTTTGTTCTGTCTGCCTTTAGCTCTAGCTCGTTCTGTGACCTTCCTTGCCTCACTCCATCTCTCCTGCTTATCAGCTTTAGAAGGCTGTGCTAAATTCAAGTTAAAGTCCAGATTAGATTATTTAAGTGCATTTTCTCCTCTTATTTAGCAGCAAGCCTTTTCGGGTTCTTCTTCTGTCAAGGCTCAGTGTCGCTCACATTGTTAAGCTGTGAAGGGACCACCCCTGATATGTTGACAAGAAATCAGCTTCTAATCTGCAACACTTCTTTATATGGCTTGTCAGCTCAGAGCTCCTACCAAAGAAGTGTTTCACAACTGGCCTGGCCACCTTATCACATTCCAGGCAGAGTGCAGGCTTTCGTGGGCTGCAATACTTGGAAACCCTTACGGTGATGTTATTTGCTTTTTATTTTAATGCCACCAGTACTTATTCTGTTCCTTTTTTTTTTCCCCTCTCTGCTCCAAAGAAGCCATATTATCT
The DNA here is from genome assembly GCF_003265705.2 of Callorhinus ursinus. NCBI lineage: Eukaryota > Metazoa > Chordata > Mammalia > Carnivora > Otariidae > Callorhinus > Callorhinus ursinus. The sequence goes on along the minus strand of NW_027397066.1, from coordinate 120,719,602 downwards.
TCTATCATATACCAGCAGTCATTTGGTGTTGGGTTACAATATAAAATAAATCACGACATCCAGCAGTTTATTGTCCCAGCTCATTCCTATACACACACAGAAAATGTGAAGGGCACACTTGGTCATTTTAGGTGGCCCACCATTGGGCCAACTACGAAAAGAATTTTTCATCTGGTTTATGTCCAAAACTGTTTTGTGAAACTTGGATGAATTTTATCTCTCAGTGTCAGTGAAAGGCCGCTGGTTTTGTTCTTTCCTTCTGTCCTACAGAAGACTCTGCTTCTCCTGTAAGCTCTCCAGTGTGTGCCTGAAAAAGATTAAGATGGTCTGCAGGGCGGGAGACTTTTCATCAGAATTTATTACTGTTCAAAGCTGCTATAAAGGCTTTCATTTAACCCTGGCCTTTGTATTTCCACCCATGAAAATTGTTCATACCATGACCAATCTGACGCATTGTCAGGGTTCTTCATGGAATATTCCAAACAAGACCACAGTGAACCAACTCCTCAGTGGGAGGAACAGGGGAAGATAGTGGGGCAGTCCAAAAACTAAAGTTTGCTTTAATACTTTGTGGCATTTTCCATCCAGGTCACAGCTCCCTTAGGCAAGGACTGATGGAAACTCTGTTTTGACAGTTAAAAGAATACCTTGGATAGATGCTCCCCCACCATGTGGATTCTTACAATGAAACAAATTTTCAATTAGACCCAAGGGAAAGAGTGGCTCTAAAATGTAGTCTTTTGTTTCCATTGAAAACCCAACACCTGCCAAATACAAGAGCCAATCTAATTTGTTGTATTTGTATTTTTCTTTCGCTAAGTAAAAATCTTTCTTAGCATCCATCAGAGCATGCTCTAAGAAAAAAGAATTGTATACACTCATACCCTCTTTATAATTCTTTGATTTAAAACATTTCTATATGCGTTAAAACACACACACCTCTTCACAATTACAGTCAATAGTATTCAAATAATCTCCAAATACGGAAAGAAAGAAGGCAGGAAGAAAAAAAAATGTTCTTGAAAATGGATAACAAATCTAAAGAGGAACTGCCTGTATGTTAGTCTTAAAACATACTTTCTTTGAGTTAATGTTATATGAACAAAAGATTAAAGATTAGAATCTATAACTGAGTACTATGTACACGGACACTTGGAATATGTAGTCAATTTCTGTAAATAGACTGAGGCCATGATTCTAATGCCTTAAATGCTAACAATACAACCTTGAAAAAAAATCTGCATTTTAAAAGCATGCACTGTAAATCACACAGGAAAGGGGGTAATGAGAACAGGAACTGGAACGTGGGCCCAGGGAGAGCAGAGGAGTTATTTTTTTCAGGTTGTGCAAATATCAGCCTTAACTGGAGGGTCTGGAAAATGTGCCCTTCTAGTCTGCAGCTTGGGCCCTGACCCCATGTTTATGATACTTTGGGGATCACTTTTGCCATTACCTTAGTTGCCCTGGGAGGTGGTTAGTGATTTAAATTATGTTCCTTCTAATAAAGGGCCTTGGCAACTTTTAGTGATTCACTGTGTAAAAAATCTTCCTTGGACCTCACCACTTCCAATCAACTTGCTAACTTTTACCTATTAAAATAATAATAATAATAATAATAATAATAATAATCAGTCTGAGCTACCACAGTAGTCCCCTTCTCTTTATAATAGCACGTGGGCCCCTGCATCCAGTGAGTCTATGTGATCCACTGGGCCTGGGCTGGGTCTTTTTTTTTTTTTTTAATTCAGTGCCTAGCAGAGTGTCTGGCACCAAACAGCTTGAAAGGAATGCAAACATTTCCAGCTTTTGCTATGAATTGCCAAACCACTTTCTGGCAAGATAATCAAGAGTAGCAACAAGACCTAGTATTACTTAAAACAAAAACAAAAACAAAACCCAACCAAAAAAAAAAAAAAAAAAAAACCCAACCAACCAACCCACCAAACAAAACACACTGAAAACTTGCTCATATGATAGAGGTAGAAGAAAAATAATATCTCATTATTTCCATATACTAGGGTTGCGTTTTTTTAAACATATTTATTGGCAATTTACTCTTATATTTTGTGTGAATTTCATGTGCTTCTCCTTGGTCCTTTTATCTTTTGGGTTGTCTATCTCTTTCTTTTTGATTCATGAGAGGTCTTACCACATTAAGAGTTTTAAACTGCTTACAGCACAAAATATTGCAAATGTATTTTCCACTTTGTCTATAGTTTTTTTTTTTTTTTTTGCTACATGTCTTTCAGACACTTGTTCACTCGAGACAGATTGAAGGATGACTTGTACCATGCCTCTTGATTCATGAAAAACAGTCAGTGTGGTTGCCCCTCAGCCTCAATGAGTTGGATGAATCTAATTCTACTGGTACCTGTAAGTCAGCAGTGACAGAAGCATAGAACTCAAAATCTCAAAGTGAACATTTGCATTATTTTCCTATTCTTCATGTTTTGCAATATACTTTCCATTTACAAAAATACTTTAGTTAAGTTGAACGCATTGGTGGAAATACTAAAAATATTATGGCTTATTGCTTTTCTTTTCCCTGGCATTATTAGTACCAGTTTACAAAAACAAACATACCTTGGTTTTAGGAAACAAATTTCTCCAAATTCAACCTTTTAGGTCCTTTCTTATTCAATAATATCAGAAATTATGTGACATCTATAATGAAAATGTATTTTTCCTGATCCAGCATCCTGACCAGTTGCCATGTCAAATATCTTAGGTGTCTAGAACAATCTGACAACCTACTGAATGTTAGTTTGACCGACGTACGTTAGTATTCTTGAAAGTCAGACATTGTTAACAGTTCTGCCAAAACCTCCTTTACAGAATTCTAGGCAGAAAATGATGCTTTCCTCTGGATTATTTCTCAAACAGAAAGGGAAGTATGTATACCTATGACTTAATACTATAATCTATAACTTTTAGTATCATTTTATAGGTTAACTCTATGGGCCATTTCACTGTTGATACTGATCATGAATTCAGCATTATTCCTGTCAAATGAGACTTTTTAAAAAAATATTTATTTATTTATTTATTTATTTATTTGAGAGAGAGAGCATGAGAAGGAGGGAGAGGCAGAGAGAGAAGCAGACTCCCCACTGAGCAGCGGGTCCTGCAGTGGAGATCAATCCCAGGACCCTGGGATCATGACCTGAGCCAAAGGCAGCCCCTTAACTGACTGAGCCACCCAGGCACCCCCTTTAATGTAATAATTTTTGACAAATTTTGGACCTTCAACACTGTTGTCCATGAATCTTAGCATATACACAACTCATACATTAAAATTAGAGGGCTAAAAAGGTGTGGTGCTGGCTTCCTCTCGATTGCTAATATTTTATGAGATACAAAATATTTCTTTCTAGTGTTCCCCTTAAGTTGTACTTAGGTTCTCTTAACTCTATTATATTTGTAGCAGAAAGAACACATTTTTTTTTTATTTTTCTAAGTCAGATTGAATCTGGAATGGTATCCTTTCAAGGATCAGAAGAAAGTCCACTCGCAGATATTTGAGTGGGTCCCTCTGAAGTATCTTGGCCAGAAAACTAAGATGTCACATTATCTAGAGAAATGGGAAAACTCTTGCTGAGACACTGGAACTGACTGTATGAATGCTCCTTGCAATTGGCTGGCATGGCCCAGCAAACTCACGTGGCCTCTTGCCTCAAAGTCAAGCTCAGGCCTTAAGATTCATAAGTTGAACATTTGGGGTTGAGCTTTGTTCATCACAGCAAGGCCTAGGGATGTGATGTCCCTTCATGAGAGGCAGCACAAGATGGAAGTGGTGGGTTGAGGGGGCAATAGAAATTGTATATAGGATAAAGAAGTGAAAGTAAGAATGCCACTATCCCTCTTGTGAAGCCCAGGGTGGGGTTGAATGGTTGGCAAGGCCATGGAAAGCAGTTCGGATTTTAAGTGACTGGGAAGACATTAGAAGGTTTAAAGCCAAGAAATATGATCTGATTTGTGTTTTAAAAGACCCCTTCTAGAGCATATCTTACAGAAATAAAAATATGAATCTATAAATGTATTTGCACAAGGATGATCACTATAACGTGGTTATTAATAGTAAAAAAAAAAAGAAAAGAAAAAGAAAACAATCTAATTGTTTAGCAATAATGGTTAATGAATTATAACATATTCATAACATGGAATACTATATAATTGCTAAAAATAACAAAGTAAGACTCTGTACCCCATATGGAAAGGGTTTAATTATGTATTACAGAAGAAAGAAAAGCAAGTTGCTGCCCAATGTGTATAGCGTCATTTCATTTTGTTACAGAAACATATATTTGCATCACTGAATAAATTTAGAAAAATGGGGGAACATGCACACTGAGTTATCATGTTTATCTCTAGCTAATGCATACTTATAGATAATGACACAAAGTTGGCTGAAAGAGAAATTTCACTCAAATTTAAAGATACTTTATGATTTTTCCAAGTATTTCAATTCCCAAATTCTTATTTCTAATCACCTAAGGTTAAAAAAAGAAAAAATTTAAAAAAAAAGCCTCTTGCCATTACAAATATTTAGAACTTATCCTGAGATATTGGTCCTAATTCTTGTCCAAGTACCTAATTAATAGGTAATTCCTTAGAGTCAAGGTATATTAGGACATACCTTCCTGAAACATTAGTTAGCAGCTACATTTTGCAAGTCAGTGTCTCTAAAACTAGTATCTTCCTTGAGGAGGGAGCCGGTTTCTGGTGTGATTACTGTTTTTCTTTGTTTTATTTCACTTGCAAAATAATAGAGAAAGACAAGATTTTCTCCAGTGTTCACTGATAGGTTATCAGCTATGACAGAGATTTACTGAAGACCAAAGGCTGCAATTTCCATATATCTTCTAGCTTATGGATTGTGATAGGCATGTGGGTTTCGGCTGCTCAGCATCTAATTCTGCCCGGTTAGGAGGATCCTTCATTTTGTGTATCTTGGTAGGAGGTAAAGTCCTTAACCCTCTTTGCTGAGAAACAGACTCTGGAACCATCCTGTGTGAGAACGCGGGTCAGCAACTCCCCGTAAGAGCTGTGCGACCACAGGAGATGATGAAATTCTCCTTCTCAGCTTCCTCCTCCCTAACCCGAACGTACCTCCAGTTCCTTCCGCATAGAGTTGGTGTGAGGTTTAACTGGGTCAATAATGAACTGTGTGACCCCGGAGTAAGTGCTACACTACAAAATCAATGTAGCACAACGTGATGCTGAGTAGTCTACCAAGTGCTGCGGCGTCAGGGTGAACCGCGGTGCAGGTAAGTGCCTCCACTGCATTCCCACAGAAGCCCCAGGCAGCGCACCTGGTTGGGGTGATTGTTTTATTAGTTGGCTTTCAGACTTAAAATCGATCTTAATTTTTATTAAATCTATACATGCACATGGTTTAAATAATCCCGTTTTTCTACATGTTCTACATTTCGTAATAATAAAAAAAACACACAGTATTCTGCCCACATTGGCTCCTCATTTTCCACTCCCCCATGGCAACTCCTTTCAAGTCTTTTGTTAAATAACATGCTTAGATCGCTAGCTCTTGAAGTTTCAATTGGAAGTACTGCCACGGTGGAAAATGAGGATTTAGCGCTTTTTTTTTTTTTTTTTTAAGCCAGCTCTTCTCCTCACCACAACTCCCACATCTTCCTGTCCTTCAAATATAGTTATGCTTTGGTTTAGATCAATGTTATGTGTTTGCATTATTATGACCATGTAAATATTTTCAGAGCTGAGCAAGGGTATGTTCTGTGACTACTTCCTCTTCTCTTCCTCCTCCTTCTTTTCCTTGAAAACTTTTTTTATCCTGGAGTTAATAGATGTCATGGTTTTTTATTTGCTTGCTTTTCTGTATTCTTATTATTAACTCATCTTCAAATTCTTCCCAGTTTTCTAAACCTTCTCTAAATATGTTCAAAAATTATAATTCAATCAGCTTTTTTTTTTTAAGATTTTGTTCATATTTGAGAGAGAGAGGGAAAAAGAATGAGCAGTGGGGAGAGGCAGAGGGAGAGAGAGAGAGAGAGAGAGAGAGAGAGAAGCAGACTCCCCGCTGAGCAGGAAGCCTGACGTGGGGCCCGATCCCAGGACCCGAGACCATGATCTGAGCTGAATGCAAACGCTTAACCCACTGAGCCACCCAGGTGCCCCTCACCTTCCTTTTTTTGACCTGCTCTAATCAGAGTATGTTGGCCTATTCCTGTACAGCTCTCCTACAGGGCTATCCTTCATTATGGTCATTCTGGAGATTCACTTTCACCTTAAGTTTGATCCCGTTTCTCAGATGTCTTATCTTCTTTCTTACGCCCTCATTGTGGTAGCACCTTTCCGTGTAGCTTCTTCACCCAGTAGCTTCCTGAGAAAAGGTGCATGAAAAGAAGTCTGAAATACTGTGTATCTGAAAATTTCTTTCCTGTACCTCGTGTACCAGTTAAAATCTATAGTTTGGCAGTACGTAAAATAATTTCTTGCATACTTTTGAAACATTGCTCCTTTGACTTTTTGCTTCCTGTGTTGCTTTGAAAAATGTTGAGTATGTCTGATTTCTGATACTTTTTATGTGACCTGTTCCATCCCCCCTGTCCTAACCCCCAGCATGGAAACTTTTAAGATATTCCCTTGATGCCTGGTATTCTAAAAGTATTTTGATGTAAGTCTATTTTTATCCATTTACTGAGTATGCACTGGTCTCTTTGAATTGGGAATCTACTGTCTTTCAGTTCTGGGAAATTTTCTTGAATTATTTCCTTGACGATTTACCCTTCTTGATTTTCTCTGTTCTTTCTGAAACTCAGATGGTTCAGTTCCTGAAACTCTGGACCCATTTCTTAATTTTGTTACTTCTCTATTCCAGTAACCTACTTCAGGTTATGCTTGTATGTTTTCAAGTATAATCTACATACAATAAATTTCATCTTTTTAAAATATATAGAGTTACAAGAATTTTGACAAATATATACAGTCAGGTAACCACCACCCAACATAAGATAGAATTGTTTTGTGCCTGCCTTTTCTCTTAATGTAACACATATATCAGTAGTTCATTGTTTTTTATTGCTAAGCACTGTTCTTCCATTGTATAGATATACCACATTTTATTAGGTGATAGATAGTTCAGTTATTCCCATTTTTAGCTAGTTGGCATGAAGGCTTTTCAATGAAGACATATTTTCATTTCTTTTCAGTAAATTCCAGAGTGGAAATGGTGGGTCATATGGTAAGGATATATTTATCCTCCAAACCATTTTCCAAAGTGGGATTCCAAAGGAGGAATCCAAATTTTGCATTCCCATTAACATGAGAAATCCAGTGTCTCCTCATCCTCGCAACTCTTGCACTGTAATTCTTTTCAATTTTTAGCCATTCCAGAGGGTGTATATGAAATCTCACTTTAAAAAAATTTTTGTTTTTATGATGACAAGTAATATTGAGCATCTTTTCATCATAATTTTTGTGTTTCTTTTTGTGAACCATCTGTTCAAATATTTTGCCACCCCCCTTCTTGGATTATTTGTCTTGTTATTGCATTGTAAAGAGCTCTTTATATATTTAGATACAAGCCTTACACCAGATATGAATTTTGTAAATAATTTTCTCTCAGATCGTGGCTTGTTTTGTAATTTTCTTAACAGTGTCCTTTAAAAAGCAGAAGTTTTAAATTTTTATAAAGTTAAATTTATAAATGTTTTCTTTTATGATTTGTGTTTTTCTTTGATGTCCAATCTAAGAAAATTTTACCAAACCTGAATTCATATAGATTTTCTTCTAAGTTTTGTCCTAGAAGTTTCCTAGTTTTAGCCATTATGTTTGGTTTATGATCATGTCAAGTAAATTTTTGTACAGAACATGAGGTAATGGTTGAGGTTCATTTTTTGGACATATGAATATTCAAGTGTTTCAGAACTATTTGTTAAAAAGACTTTCTTCTCCTCAATGAATTACCTTGATACCACTATCAAATATCATTTGCCATATATACATAGGTCTGGTTTTTTTTAACCTTTATGTCTATTCTTATGTTAATACCACACTATCTTGATTGAGGTAGTGTTATAGAAAATCTTGAAATCAGGTAAGGTGAGTGCTTCAAATTTTTTCCTACATTTTCTTTTTTTAAATTTTTTTATTGTTATGTTAATCACCATACATTACATCATTAGTTTTGGATGTAGTGTTCCATGATTCATTGTTTGTGCATAACACCCAGTGCTCCACGCAGAATGTGCCCTCTTTAATACCCATCACCAGGCTAACCCATCCCCCCAACCCCTCCCCTCTAGAACCCTCAGTTTGTTTTTCAGACTCCATCGTCTCTCATGGTTCGTCTCCCCCTCCGACTTACTCCCCTTCATTCTTCCCCTCCTGCTATCTTCTTCTTTTTTTATTCTTAACATATATTGCATTATTTGTTTCAGAGGTACAGATCTGTGATCCAACAGTCTTGCACAATTCACAGTGCTCACCATAGCACATACCTTCCCCAATGTCTATCACCCAGCCACCCCATCCCTCCCACCCCCCACCACTCCAGCGACCCTCAGTTTGTTTCCTGAGATTAAGAATTCCTCATATCAGTGAGGTCATATGATACATGTCTTTCTCTGATTGACTTATTTCACTCAGCATAACACCTTCCAGTTCCATCCATGTTGCTGCAAATGGCAAGATCTCATTCCTTTTGATGGCTGCATAATATTCCATTGTATATATATACCACCTCTTCTTTATCCATTCATCTGTCGATGGACATCTTGGCTCTGTCCACAGTTTGGCTATTGTGGACATTGCTGCTATAAACATTGCAGTGCACGTACCCCTTCGGATCCCTACATTTGTATCTTTGGGGTAAATACCCAGTAGTGCAATTGCTGGATCGTATGGTAGCTCTATTTTCAACTGTTTGAGGAACCTCCATACTGTTTTCCAGAGTGGCTGCACCAGCTTGCATTCCCACCAACAGTGTAGGAGGGTTCCCCTTTCTCCGCATCCCCGCCAACATCTGTCGTTTCCTGACTTGTTAATTTTAGCCATTCTTACTGGTGTGAGGTGGTATCTCATTGAGGTTTTGATTTGGATTTCCCTGATGCCGAGCGATGTGGAGCACTTTTTCATGTGTCTGTTGGCCATTTGGATGTCTTCTTTGGAAAACTGTCTGTTCATGTCTTCTGCCCATTTCTTGATTGGATTATTTGTTCTTTGGGTGTTGAGTTTGATAAGTTCTTTATAGATTTTGGATACTAGCCCTTTATCGGATATGTCATTTGCAAATATTTTCTCCCATTCTGTCGGTTGTCTTTTGGTTTTGTGGACTGTTTCTTTTGCTGTGCAAAAGCTTTTTATCTTGATGAAGTCCTGATAGTTCATTTTTGACCTCGCTTCCCTTGCCTTTGGCGATGTTTCTAGGAAGAAGTTGCTGCGGCTGAGGTCGAAGAGGTTGCTGCCTGTGTTCTCCTTTAGGATTTTGATGGACTCCTGTCTCATGTTTAGGTCTTTCAACCATTTGGAGTCTATTTTTGTGTGTGGCATAAGGAAATGGTCCAGTTTCATTCTTCTGCATGTGGCTGTCCAATTTTCCCAACACCATTTGTTGAAGAGACTGTCTTTTTTCCATTGTACATTCTTTCCTGCTTTGTCAAAGATGAGTTGACCATAGAGTTGAGGGTCCATTTCTGGGCTCTCTATTCTGTTCCATTGATCTATGTGTCTGTTTTCATGCCAGTACCATACTGTCTTGATGATGACAGCTTTGTAATAGAGCTGGAAGTCCGGAATTGTGATGCCGCCAGCTTTGCTTTTCTTTTTCAATATTCCTCTGGCTATTCGGGGTCTCTTCTGGTTCCATATAAATTTTAGGATTATTTATTCCATTTCTTGGAAAAAAGTGGATGGTATTTTGATGGGGACTGCACTGAATGTGTAGATTGCTCTAGGTAGCATTGACATCTTCACAATGTTTGTTCTTCCAATCCATGAGCATGGAACGTTTTTCCATTTCTTTGTGTCTTCTTCAATTTCTTTCATGAGTATTTTATAGTTTTCTGAGTACAGATCCTTTGCCTCTTTGGTTAGATTTATTCCTAGGTATCTTATGGTTTTGGGTACAATTGTGAATGGGATCGACTCCTTGATTTGTCTCTCTTCTGTCTCGTTGTTGGTGTATAGGAATGCCACTGATTTCTGTGCATTGATTTTATATCCTGCCACTTTACTGAATTCCTGTATGAGTTCTAGCAGTTTTGGGGTGGAGTCTTTTGGGTTTTCCACATACAGTATCATATCATCTGCAAAGAGTGAGAGTTTGACTTCCTCTTTGCCGATTTGGATGCCTTTGATTTCTTTTTGTTGTCTGATTGCTGTGGCTAGGACTTCTAATACTATGCTGAATAGCAGTGGTGATAGTGGACATCCCTGCCGTGTTCCTGACCTTAGGGTGAAGCTCTCAGCTTTTCCCCATTGAGAATGATATTCGCTGTAGGTTTTTCATAGATGGCTTTTATGATATCGAGGTATGTACCCTCTAACCCTATACTCTGAAGAGTTTTGATCAAGAAAGGATGCTGTACTTTGTCAAATGCTTTTTCTGCATCTATTGAGAGGATCCTATGATTCTTGTTCTTTCTTTTGTTAATGTATTGTATCACATTGATTGATTTGCAGATGTTGAACCAACCTTGAAGCCCAGGGATAAATCCCACTTGGTCATGGTGAATAATCCTTTTTTTTTTTTTTAAAGATTTATTTATTTATTTATTTGAGAGACAGATGAGATAAAGAGAGAGAGCATGGGGGGGGTGGGTCCGAGGGAGAAGCAGACTCACTGCTGAGCAGGGAGCGTGATGTGGGACTCGATCCCGGGACTCCAGGATCATGACCTGAGCCGAAGGCAGTTGCTTAACCAACTGAGCCACCCAGGCGCCCCGTGAATAATCCTTTTAATGTACTGTTGGATCCTATTGGCTAATATTTTGGTGAGAATTTTTGCATCCATGTTCATCAAGAATATTGGTCTGTAATTCTCCTTTTTGATGGGGTCTTTGTCTGGTTTGGGGATCAAGGTAATGGTGGCCTCATAAAATCAGTTTGGAAGTTTTCCTTCCATTTCTATTTTTTTGGAACAGTTTCGGGAGAATAGGTATTAATTCTTCTTGAAATGTTTGATAGAATTCCCCTGGGAAGCCATCTGGCCCTGGGCTTTTGTTTGTTGGGAGATTTTTGATGACTGCTTCAATTTCTTTAGTGGTTATGGGTCTGTTCAGGTTTTCTATTTCTTCCTGGTTCAATTTTGGTAGTTGATACATGTCTAGGAATGCATCCATTTCTTCCAGGTTATCTAATTTGCTGGCATAGAGTTGCTCATAATATGTTCTTATAATTGTTTGTATTTCTTTGGTGTTGGTTGTGATCTCTCCTCTTTCATTCATAATTTTGTTGATTTGGGTCATTTCTCTTTTCTTTTTGATAAGTCTGGCCAGGGGTTTATCAATCTTGTTAATTCTTTCAAAGAACCAGCTCCTAGTTTCATCGATCTGTTCTACTGTTCTTTTGGTTTCTACTTCATTGATTTTTGCTCTGATCTTTATTATTTCTCTTCTCCTGCTGGGTTTAGGCTTTATTTGCTGTTTTTTCTCTAGCTCCTTTAGGTGTAGGGTTAGGTTGTAAAGGTATTTGAGACCTTTCTTGTTTCTTGAAAAAGGCTTGTATTGCTATATACTTTCCTCTTAGGACTGCCTTTGCTGTATCCCAAAGATTTTGAACAGTTGTGTTTTCATTTTCATTGGTTTCCATGAAGTTTTTAAATTCTTCTTTAATTTCCTGGTTAACCCATTCATTCTTCAGTAGGATGCTCTTTAGCCTCCATGTATTTGAGTTCTTTCCAACTTTCCTCTTGTGATTGAGTTCTAGTTTCAAAGCACTGTGGTCTGAAAACATGCAGGGAATAATCCCAATCTTTTGGTACCAGTTGAGACCTGATTTGTGACCTAGGATGTGATCAATTCTGGAGAATGTTCCATGGGCACTAGAGAAGAATGTGTATTCCATTGCTTTGGGATGGAATGTTCTGAATATATCTGTGAAGTCCATTTGGTCCAGTGTTTCATTTAAAGTCTTTATTTCCTTGTTGATCTTTTGCTTTGATGATCTGTCCATTTCAGTCGGGGGGGGGTATTAAAGTCCCCCACTATTATTGTATTGTTGTCAATGTGTTTCTTTGCTTTTGTTATTAATTTCCTTATACAATTGGCTGCTCCCAAGTTAGGGGCATAGATATTTACAATTGTTAGATCTTCTTGTTGGATAGACCCTTTAAGTATAATATAGTGTCCTTCTTCATCTCTTATTACAGTCTTTGTTTTAAAATCTAATTTGTCTGATATAAGGATTGCCACCCCAGCTTTCTTTTGGTGTCCATTAGCATGGTAAATCGTTTTCCACCCCCTGACTTTCAATGTGGGGGTGTCTTTGGGTCTAAAATGAGTCTCTTGCAGACAGCATATCGATGGGTCTTGTTTTTTAATGCAATCTGATAGCCTGTGTCTTTTGATTGGGGCATTTAGCCCATTTACATTCAGGGTAACTCTTGAAAGATATGAATTTAGTGCCATTGTATTGCCTGTAAGGTGACTGTTACTGTATATTGTCTGTGTTCCTTTCTGATCTATGCTGCTTTTAGGCTCTCTCTTTGCTTTCAGTATTTCTTGTAGGGCTGGTTTCGTGTTTGCAAATTCCTTTAGTTTTTGTTTGTCCTGGAAGCTTTTTATCTCTCCTTCTATGTTCAATGACAGCCTAGCTGGATATAGTATTCTTGGCTGCATATTTTTCTCATTTAGTGCTCTGAAGATATCATGCCAGTCCTTTCTGGCCTGCCAGGTCTCTGTGGATAGGTCTGTTGCCAATCTAATGTTTCTACCATTGTAGGTTCCATATCTCTTCTCCCGAGCTGCTTTCAGGATTTTCTCTTTGTCTCTGAGACTCGTAAGTTTTACTATTAGATGTCGGGGTGTTGACCTATTATTATTGATTTTGAGAGGGGTTCTCTGTGCCTCCTGGATTTTGATGCCTGTTTCCTTCCTCACATTAGGGAAGTTCTCTGCTATTATTTGCTCCAATATACCTTCTGCCCCTCTCTCTCTTTCTTCTTCTTC
>NW_027397066.1:120572451-120701457 GCF_003265705.2 Callorhinus ursinus | reverse complement strand
GGGTGCAATTGTAAATGGGATCGACTCCTTGATTTGTCTCTCTTCTGTCTCATTGTTGGTGTATAGGAATGCCACGGATTTCTGTGCCTTGATTTTATATCCTGACACTTTACTGAATTCCTGTATGAGTTCTAGCAGTTTTGGGGTGGAGTCTTTTGGGTTTTCCACATACAGTATCATATCATCTGCAAAGAGTGAGAGTTTGACTTCCTCTTTGCCGATTTGGATGCCTTTGATTTCTTTTTGTTGTCTGATTGCTGTGGCTAGGACTTCTAATACTATGCTGAATAGCAGTGGTGATAGTGGACATCCCTGCCGTGTTCCTGACCTTAGGGTGAAGCTCTCAGCTTTTCCCCATTGAGAATGATATTCGCTGTAGGTTTTTCATAGATGGCTTTTATGATATCGAGGTATGTACCCTCTATCCCTATACTCTGAAGAGTTTTGATCAAGAAAGGATGCTGTACTTTGTCAAATGCTTTTTCTGCATCTATTGAGAGGATCCTATGATTCTTGTTCTTTCTTTTGTTAATGTATTGTATCACATTGATTGATTTGCAGATGTTGAACCAACCTTGAAGCCCAGGGATAAATCCCACTTGGTCATGGTGAATAATCCTTTTTTTTTTTTTTTAAAGATTTATTTATTTATTTATTTGAGAGACAGATGAGATAGAGAGAGAGAGCATGGGGGGGGTGGGTCCGAGGGAGAAGCAGACTCACTGCTGAGCAGGGAGCGTGATGTGGGACTCGATCCCGGGACTCCAGGATCATGACCTGAGCCGAAGGCAGTTGCTTAACCAACTGAGCCACCCAGACGCCCCGTGAATAATCCTTTTAATGTACTGTTGGATCCTATTGGCTAATATTTTGGTGAGAATTTTTGCATCCATGTTCATCAAGAATATTGGTCTGTAATTCTCCTTTTTGATGGGGTCTTTGTCTGGTTTGGGGATCAAGGTAATGGTGGCCTCATAAAATCAGTTTGGAAGTTTTCCTTCCATTTCTATTTTTTTGGAACAGTTTCGGGAGAATAGGTATTAATTCTTCTTGAAATGTTTGATAGAATTCCCCTGGGAAGCCATCTGGCCCTGGGCTTTTGTTTGTTGGGAGATTTTTGATGACTGCTTCAATTTCTTTAGTGGTTATGGGTCTGTTCAGGTTTTCTATTTCTTCCTGGTTCAATTTGGGTAGTTGATACATGTCTAGGAATGCATCCATTTCTTCCAGGTTATCTAATTTGCAGGCATAGAGTTGCTCATAATATGTTCTTATAATTGTTTGTATTTCTTTGGTGTTGGTTGTGATCTCTCCTCTTTCATTCATAATTTTGTTGATTTGGGTCATTTCTCTTTTCTTTTTGATCAGTCTGGCCAGGGGTTTATCAATCTTGTTAATTCTTTCAAAGAACCAGCTCCTAGTTTCATCGATCTGTTCTACTGTTCTTTTGGTTTCTACTTCATTGATTTTTGCTCTGATCTTTATTATTTCTCTTCTCCTGCTGGGTTTAGGCTTTATTTGCTGTTTTTTCTCTAGCTCCTTTAGGTGTAGGGTTAGGTTGTAAAGGTATTTGAGACCTTTCTTGTTTCTTGAGAAAGGCTTGTATTGCTATATACTTTCCTCTTAGGACTGCCTTTGCTGTATCCCAAAGATTTTGAACAGTTGTGTTTTCATTTTCATTGGTTTCCATGAAGTTTTTAAATTCTTCTTTAATTTCCTGGTTAACCCATTCATTCTTCAGTAGGATGCTCTTTAGCCTCCATGTATTTGAGTTCTTTCCAACTTTCCTCTTGTGATTGAGTTCTAGTTTCAAAGCACTGTGGTCTGAAAACATGCAGGGAATAATCCCAATCTTTTGGTACCGGTTGAGACCTGATTTGTGACCTAGGATGTGATCAATTCTGGAGAATGTTCCATGGGCACTAGAGAAGAATGTGTATTCCATTGCTTTGGGATGGAATGTTCTGAATATATCTGTGAAGTCCATTTGGTCCAGTGTTTCATTTAAAGTCTTTATTTCCTTGTTGATCTTTTGCTTTGATGATCTGTCCATTTCAGTCGGGGGGGGTATTAAAGTCCCCCACTATTATTGTATTGTTGTCAATGTGTTTCTTTGCTTTTGTTATTAATTTCCTTATACAATTGGCTGCTCCCAAGTTAGGGGCATAGATATTTACAATTGTTAGATCTTCTTGTTGGATAGACCCTTTAAGTAGAATATAGTGTCCTTCTTCATCTCTTATTACAGTCTTTGTTTTAAAATCTAATTTGTCTGATATAAGGATTGCCACCCCAGCTTTCTTTTGGTGTCCATTAGCATGGTAAATCGTTTTCCACCCCCTGACTTTCAATGTGGGGGTGTCTTTGGGTCTAAAATGAGTCTCTTGCAGACAGCATATCGATGGGTCTTGTTTTTTAATGCAATCTGATAGCCTGTGTCTTTTGATTGGGGCATTTAGCCCATTTACATTCAGGGTAACTCTTGAAAGATATGAATTTAGTGCCATTGTATTGCCTGTAAGGTGACTGTTACTGTATATTGTCTGTGTTCCTTTCTGATCTATGCTGCTTTTAGGCTCTCTCTTTGCTTTCAGTATTTCTTGTAGGGCTGGTTTCGTGTTTGCAAATTCCTTTAGTTTTTGTTTGTCCTGGAAGCTTTTTATCTCTCCTTCTATGTTCAATGACAGCCTAGCTGGATATAGTATTCTTGGCTGCATATTTTTCTCGTTTAGTGCTCTGAAGATATCATGCCAGTCCTTTCTGGCCTGCCAGGTCTCTGTGGATAGGTCTGTTGCCAATCTAATGTTTCTACCATTGTAGGTTCCATATCTCTTCTCCCGAGCTGCTTTCAGGATTTTCTCTTTGTCTCTGAGACTCGTAAGTTTTACTATTAGATGTCGGGGTGTTGACCTATTTTTCCTGATTTTGAGAGGGGTTCTCTGTGCCTCCTGGATTTTGATGCCTGTTTCCTTCCCCACATTAGGGAAATTCTCTGCTATAATTTGCTCCAATATACCTTCTGCCCCTCTCTCTCTTTCTTCTTCTTCTGGGATCCCAATTATTCTAATGTTGTTTCGTCTTATCGTATCACTTATCTCTCGAATTCTGCCCTCGTGATCCTGTAGTTGTTTCTCTCTCTTTTTCTCAGCCTCTTTATTTTCCATCATTTGGTCTTCTATATCGCTGATTCTCTCTTCTGCCTCATTATCCTAGCAGTTAGTGCCCCCATTTTTGATTGCACCTCAATAGCCTTTTTGATTTCGACTTGGTTAGATTTTAGTTCTTTTATTTCTCCAGAAAGGTTTCTCTAATAACTTCCAAGCTTTCTTCAAGCCCAGCTAGGATCTTTAAAGTCATGATTCTGAACTCTAGGTGAAACATTGTACTAATGTCCGTATTGAGTAGGTCCCTGGCAGACGGTACTACCTATTGTTCTTTTTGCTGAGGTGATTTTTTTCATCTTGTCATTCTGTCCAGAGGAGAATAGATGAATGAGAGAACAAAATGCTAACAGGTTAACAATGTCCCCAGCAAATATACTCTATACAAATCAGAAAAGACCTGAAACCAGGGGAAAAGAAAGGGAAAGAAAGAAAAAAGAAAAAGAGAAAAAAAAAAAAAAAAAAGGTAAAAACAAAAACAGAACAAAACAAAAAAAAAACGAATATGATCAAATATGATCAGGCTAGTGCATAGATCAGTACCACACACTAGGTTTTGGGCGTATTTTGGTCTGTTAGAAGAAAGTGCCTCCTAAAATTTTAAAGGAAGAAAGACTTGTATATGTACAAAATAAGGGTTGATACAATGAAGGGATGGAAGATGAATGTAATGATGAAAATTATAAAAGATTTTATTAAAGGAATTGATAAGATAAGTTGTTTGAAAAAAGAAAGAAGATTAAAAAAAAAGAAAAGAAATAAAAAGGGAGAGAATGTGATCAGGCAGGAGACTAGAACAAAGCCATACACTAGTGATTTAGGGAATATTTTGATCTGTTAGAAGAAACTGTATCTCAAAATTTTAAAGAGAGAACAATTATATATATATGCCAAAAATAAGGGTAACTACTATGAAGGGATAAAATATGACTCTAAAAATGAAAAATAAAAAAGGTTTTTTTAAAAAAGGGATTGATAAGATCTTGGTTGAAAAAGGGAAAAAGAAAAATTCAAAAAAAAACCAGTTAAAAAATTAACTTTGAAAAACTAATGAATCATGGTAAAAAAAGCCATGAATTCTATGTGCAGTGTTCCCCTAGCGCTGGAGTTCTCCCATTCTCCTTGATCGGTAAACTTGGTCTTGGCTTGCTGGCTGCTCGTGCTGATCTTCTGGGGAAGGGGCCTGTTGCCGTGGTTCCCAGATGTCTTCGCGGGAGGCAGAATTGCCCCACCCTTGTCGGTCGGGGCTAAGCAATCTGCTCGGGTTTGCTCTCAGGAGCTTTTGTTCCCTGCAAGCTCTCGTTACAGCTTTGGAGGACCAGAGTGAAAATGGTGGCCTCCCAATCTTTGCCTGGAGGAGCCAAGAACTCGGGGCCCCACTCCTCAGTGCGCCCCCAGAGAAAAGCAGTCACTCCCGTCTCCCCAGTCTCCGGCCGCACTCCGTGCTCACCTGGCCTGTGACCGAGTGTTTCTATCTCTGGCACCCGACCCCGTGTGGAGTCTCCAAACCCAGCAGATCCCTGCGGTGCGTTCCCGCACCGCTCCTCTCGGGGGAGGAAGGGGAGTCTCCCCGGCTCTGCCTCTTGTTGGGTCCCTGCTGGAGGAGCAGTGGCCCGACTGGGCCACGGATCACAGTTTATGGCAACCCCGAGCTGAGAGCCCACGCCTCGGCTCTGTCTCTGCAGCCAGCTTCCCCGCTCCGATACCCAGGAGCTCTGCTGCACTCAGGCACCCCCGGTCTTTCTTGACCCCGAGGGTCCTGAGACCATGCTGTCCTGCAAGGATTCCACCCCCAGCTTAGCCACTGGAGTGACATCCCTCAGCAGAGCCGACTTCTACAAGTTCCGATTTTGTGCTCCGCGGCTCTATCACTTGCCAGAAGTGGCCGACGGAGGCCCCCTCCCCCGCCGTCTATCCTCCAGAATATCACCTGGGATTTACTTCTCCGCACGTCCTACCTTCCAGTAAGTGGTCGCTTCTCTGTTCAGAGAGTTGTTGCTACTCTCTTCTTTGGTCTCCTGTTGAGTTCATAGGTGTTCAGAATGGTTTGATCCTTATTCAGCTGAATTCCTGAGACCAGACGAAATCCAGGTCTCCTACTCCTCCGCCATCTTGCTCCGCCCCCCTTTTCCTACATTTTCAAATTTGTTTTGGATCTTCTCAACATTTGCATTATCATAAGAATTTCAGATTCAATTTATTGATTTCTACAAAAATAGCTGGTAGGATTTTGATTGGGATGGTATACAATCTATGGGTGAACATGGAGAAATTGACATCTTAGCAATATTGAGGCCTCTGATCTATTTGCATGATATATCTCCTTATCTATTTAGGTCTTTTAAAAATTCTCTCGGCAATGTTTTAGTTCATAGGTCTTCACATATTTTGTTAAATGGATAACTAAGTACTTAATGTTTTTATAATTTTTAAAATTTCACTTTCCAACTGTACATTGCGCTATGAACATTCATGTATCAATTGTGTGGAAATACATACAGAAATGTGTTTTTTTCCTCATGGGAAATATCTGAGGGGAGTTTGTTGGAACAGATGGCAGATAGATGTTTAACCTTCTAAGAGTTTTATATGTTGACTTTCTTTTTATCCTACTGTCATGCCAAAATCTTCTATAAATCCAAGAAGTATTTTTTCTAAATTTCATAGGATTTTCTAAACAGACAGTCACGTCATTGGCAACTAAAGATAGTTTTTCTTCTTCCTTTCAAATTTTTATGCCTTTTCTTCCTCTTGTTTTCCTGTACAATGTTGAATAGACGTGGTAAGAATGGAAATTCTGTTTCCGTGTCTAGTTCCCAGTTCTAGGAGGAAAGCATCCAATTTTTAAAACAAATACAGTTTTTTAATAGATACACAGGTAGTCTATTTTTTCTTAAGTGAGCTTTGATAGTTTGCAATTTTCAAAAAATTTGTCTGTTTAATTTACATTGTTAAAATTATTGTCAATAAAGTATTTACAATATTCCTTTTAAACTTCTGTAGAATCTGTAGAGATGTTACATCTCTTGTTCTTGATATTGATAAATTATATCCTCTCTGTGTTTTTCCTGATCAGTCTGGCTGGAAGTTTATCGATTTTACTGAACTTTTCAAAGAATCTGGCTTTTTTGGTTCTATTGATCTTTTCTATTATTTGTCCATTTTCTATTTCATCTTATCTCTATTATTTCTTTCCATCTATTTACTTTGTTTTAAGTTGGCTCTTCTTTTTGTAGTTTCTTAAGATGGAAACGATTTTAGGCTTTTCTTCTTTTCTGATATAGACATTAAAACTATACATTTCCCTCTAGTATAATGGCTGCTTTAGTTACATTCCGCAAATCCTGATACATTCTGTTTTTATTTACATCCAATTCAAAATATGATCTAATTTCTCTTGTTATTTCTTCTTCAATCAAAAACTATTTTGAAGCTGAACTTCTAAATATTTGGGGATTTTTCAGATTTAAAAAATTTAGTTGAAGTGCAGTTGACATTTTATATTAGTTGCAGGTGTTCAACTAGTGATCTGAGAATTATGTACCGTATGCAATGCTCATCACAATAACGGTAGTTACCATCGGTCCCCATACAAAGTAGTTATGATATTGTTGCCTATACCTATGCTGTACTTTCCATCCCTCTGCCTTGTTTATTCTATAACTGGGTTTGTATCTCTTAATCCCCTTCAACCGATTTTGTTTATTCCTTTCAGATTTTTAAAAATTACTGATTTCTAACTTAATTCCATTGACATCAGAGAATGTGCTTTGTATAATTTTATTTAAAAAATGTTTTATGATTTGTTTCATTGCACAAAATATGGTCTATCTTCATGAATAGGTCATTTGCATTTGAAAAAAAATGTGCGTTCTATATAGAATTTGGTTGGAGTGTTCTACAATTATTAGATCAGATTGCTTAATAGTGTTGTTAAAATCTTTTATATCTTTATTCATATTTTTGTCTATTTGTTTTATCAGTTACTAAGAAAAAAGTGTTGAAATGTCCAGATGTAATTGTGCATTTGTTTATTTAGCTTTTGAGTTCTACCAAATTTTTTTCCTCATACATTTTTTGAAGATTTTATTTATTTATGAGAGAGAGTGCACTAGTGAGGGAGGGGAAGAGGGACAAGCAGGCTCCCCGCTGAGCGGGGCACCCAATGCGGGGTTCCATCCCAGGACCCTGAGATCATGACGTGAGCGAAAGGCAGATGCTTAACCAACCAACGGAGCCACCCAGGTGCCCCTTGTCATGCATTTTGAAGCCCCATTAATAGGCACATACATATTTAGGATTATGTCTTCTTGATAAATTGACCTGAATGTGCCTTTTGCATGGTAATGTTCCCTTGTAGGAAGCATTTATCTGATATTAATAGAGCAAATAAACTTCTTTTTGAATAGTTTTTGTGGTCTTAGTCTTTTGATAGTCTTTCCCTTTTCTTTTCTTTTTAACCTTTGTTTCCATATCTAAAGTAAGTTTTGTTAGACAGTATATAGTTAGACATCTGACTTTCAATTAGACTGTCTCTTAAAGAGCGGCTTGATCTTGGTCATCTTTTTGCTGCCCTCAGCATGTAGCGGAGTGTCTCTCAATGTGTGAATGTGAATTGAAGGAATGGAGTAACAGCAAACGGATAATCACAGTGGACAGTGTTGAGCCATGTAGCATAATAGAATGTATGTATGAGTTGGTTTAATTTTCTCTTTCCATGAAAATTTATATGTTAGGCATTCAATTATGGCCAGAACATATTTAGGAATAACTAGTGGAGAGTGTATTGGGCTTTGAACATTGACAACTTGATTCCTATTCAGTTAACATGGTTTCCATTACTTTTTCTTTTTTCTCAGTTGTTTAAAACAGTTAAAAAATTTCTCAGTTTCAGCCCCCAAAGATTGTTAGCAATAAATTTATTTCTGGACCTTGAAGAGAATGTCTTTTATTATTTGGTAATGGAGAATGGAGAGAAATTATGCTTTAATGTCTTTAAAAAATAAATAAAAGAGAAAACATAAAATGTACGAAAGTAAAACATTTGGAATTGTTTTTATCCACTCTAGTCTTTTTTCTTAATTAAATAAAATTAGTTAAATCCTTTTTGGGTTATGAAGACTCTAAGAAGTGTGTTCTATACAATCTCCATAGCCCTTTTTAGTAGATCACTAAGAATTATAAATTATCTAAGTTTCTTAAAAGGCAGAAATAATTTCAGAAGCCATCTAATACTTTTAAATTTAAATGGTTAACATAATTAATAGCATATCCTTTAAATAAGGTAAATGCAAACATAACTTGCTAAATTGTCACATGATTGATTGAAAATTAATTTTCTTTTAAAGATTTTATTTATTTATTTGACAGAGAGAGAGAGAGAGAGCACAGGCAGGGGGAGCGGCAGGCAGAGGGAGAGGGAGAAGCAGACTCCTCGCTGAGTAGGGAGCCCAGTGTGGAATTCAAGCCCAGGACACCGAGGCCACAACCCGAGCCGAAGGTAGCCACTTAACCGACTGAGTCACCCAGGTGCCCAAAAATTAGTTTTTGAAAACTTAGGTAGATGATGTGCAATATTAACTGAGGCCTTGTGAGCCTGGGCAGGTGCTGGAGCATATAGATGTTAACTACACATATGTGTGCAGCCAACAGCCATATTGAGGTGTTAGCACCAGAGAATATTATCTATATTCAGTCTGTGTCCCAAGAAGCTACAGAGGGTAGCATTGATGACATTAGGAAATTATATCAGAGTTCAGCCACTCGCCCGGAGACTGACAGGCTTTGAAAGTTGACTTTGTGTACAGTCTGAGAGCTGATCCTACTCTTTAGAGAAGATTCATGACACTCGTTTCAAACCAGGAGGCCAGTTAATGAATCGGCAATGACAGGAATAGTCATAGGAATCATAGCACTCCTAGTCCATTTTCTTCCTGTGGTCAGATTTTTATTAGAAACCAAATTACAACCCCAAACCACTTTACATTGAGAAATTACTCCTACAAGGACCAGAAATACTGTAAATCAGACCAGAATTTCTGGTAATATGACAGATGAAGCTGACATGAACACCCCCTTGTATTCCATTTATTTGACAAAATAAAATAACAACAACACAAGCCCGACAAAACCTAGCACAAAAGAAAGAGAAATCCCCAGATGCCAGAAATAAATAAGGAATTCAAGGCCAGAAACCCTAAGACCCAAGGCATCCTGCTCGAATATTTATGTAAAAACTGGTCTAGGACCAGTGGGGGCCCAGCAGATGCAAAGACAAAACCACTCTGTAAGAATGCTTTCAAACCTTCGGTGCATAGGAAAAACGATCTCTACTGAAGATAATATGCTCACCGTAAAAAGTCACCAAGTACTTGAGGAAACAAACCAAGTGTTTGTAAGAATATTAAACGTTGAGAGAGTTTACACTGTACAGCTCCCCCGTTCTTGCAGCATCAAAGAGATGTGGCCAGTCCCAGGGAGGGGTCATAGTGGGCAACAGAGATCGGGAGGAGTGGAGGCTCCTTGAGGAACTCAGATTTACTCTAGTACCCCCCCAAGTATTTTTCCCGCCGGAGCATTAGGGCATGTTGGTCATTGCCAACATACCTCTGTGTATTGCTTTATCGTGGACTTTAAACAATTCGACTGCAAAAACAGGAAATCACGATATAGGGAAGGAAGAATTTGGGAAATCACGTAGAGAGCGAGGAATACAGATAGACAGAAAACTAAGACTAGATTAGGAAAATAGGTAGTGTATCTCCGCAAACTGAAAATATGTGGGACATGCTGCTATCCTCTGCCGACCCATTGTGAACAATTCAATCATCTTATTAGCCCTTCTGCCCTTTTTGTGTTTGTCTGCATGTCGGGTTTTTTTTTTTTTTATAAGCCCCTCTCCCCACCCCCGAAAAAACATTATACTAACTTACATATGCTCTACATGTTTTAGTGTGTGTGTGTGTGTGTGTGTGTGTGTGTTTGTCCTGAGTTGCAAAAGGGAATTTATAACAAACTACTCTTTTGTGACCTCATCTGTTTAGTTTTGTTGCCAAACGTTGTTCTTCGGAGTAGGTATTTCTATAGAAAATGTTCAAAATAAGAGACAGCGTACTAAAATTGAATTACGACCTTGCAGATATTAAAAACGTTGACTGCCAACATGTATGGACTATGGTACCAAATTGTTTTAAAATCTGAGAGAAGGATTAGTAGTTGGTTTGAAGTCACATTAAATAGGACGGAGTAAAGAGAGAACCCTTTGTAAGCCAAGCGCACGAATCCAGTTCAACACATGCCACCATCTTCAAATAACACTTATTAAGTACACAAGTGTTTGAGGTCTGTACTCTGTTTATTAACAGAAAAAAAAAGACATATGTTCTAAAGAAGATGTGAGGTGTTCCTGTGCTTTTGTCATTTAAGTGATATGCACGTGAGGTGCAAATGAAATTTTATTGATAAAACACTTCTACGTTCATTTACTTCATATGAGATTTTATACCCATCTGATCCCTTTCCTCCACAAGTCAGATTACAGTGAGGCTGGAATCACAGGCGTGCATAAAATCGCCGCCGGCTGGGGCTGTGCCGTGTTCCCAGGCGCACTGAACAGGCTGTTTACAATGAGCAGCCATTTGGAAAGCAAAGCAGAGCCTCTCACTATATCTCACAGAATGGCCCCAGTTGCCCCAAGCCATGCCTGTGTTGCTCACACAGTACACTCTTTATAAGTCCAGAGACGGAATTTCAATGAGGAGCACTGAGGTATGTTTTTCCAAAAGTGGCATCTGGCTCAAGGATTGGTTACGTGAATGGCCCAGCAGCTGGTTATACCTGTGGTTTCTGCTAATTAGCCTGAGGTTGTGCTGGCTGCCTCCTTGGGCTTTCAGAATACATCCAACCTTTCGTCATCATCACAACTCTAAAGATGGCCTAAATGTGTGTGTGGTAAAATCTGGGGGCCTTTGAACTTGGTGCGGATACCTGTCTTATTGTGGACAGAGTGGATATTTATTCCCTGGCCTACACTTATCCACTAATGATGGGTAAAGTCATTTGGATTTCAAATACAGTAATAATTAATCCTGAGGAAGTTTAGCCTAAGTACAGGTTTCCTTTCCCTTAGAACCTTAGGAACGACTGTTTCTCCCCAAAACGGGCCAATGTTTTCTTTAAAAATTAAAAATACTTCCATATCCATCTGTCTCTGTCATGCTGCTTTATTCTGTATTTATCTCTGTGGATACAGAAACTGCTCTGGACGTTTGAGGGATGTATATGTTTGTGTATGGGTGCATGTATATTTATAAACAGGGCTTTTACTATAAGGGGGAAAGAAGATTCCTGGTAGAACTGTGGCCGGAAGGGCCCACTTCCAGCAGTAAAGGCCTCTGGACCACACAGAGAACAACCTCATCCAGTCCTCCGTCCCATTTCCCTCTTCTGTTCAGGAGAGGACCGAGGTAGAAATTGTCTCTCAAGCAATGGGTAAAATGTAACTAAAGTCTACCCATACCCATTCTCTCTATTTCTGGTGGCCTCTGTGCATCGGAGAGCTTCCTGGATAGCCAGATAAATGCTGTTTGGATGATAGAGCATAGGATCAGAAGTCTAAAGACTTGGTTCTCTTTCCAGATCTATCCTTAGACAAAGGAGATGCTTATGTACAAATTCCCTCAATCTCTCTACTCTCCATGTTCCCAGTTGATACAAAATGGTGATAAACAAGTTGTATTTACAGGCATCTTGTTTCATAGAGTCCATACGACTTTACCATGAAACTTTCTCAGGTAACACTCAGGGAAAAGGATTCAGAAGATGTAAATAATTAATGAAGTTCTATCCAGAAGCGAGTCTTCAGTATATACAATTGAGGGGCCAATATGGTTAGAAGGCTACATCAGACTGTATCAAAATTGGATCCATGTCTTGCATCAAGAGAACATGGAAAACCTGGCTAAAGGTGTCATAACATTGTTGGCTTAGCCACATCACCCCCAAAGCCAATGCAACTCAAGCACTTTAATACTATCCTTCCTCTGCCTTTTTCCCTACCATCCTCTATGACCAGCCATGTAAACTGAAACTCCCTAGCAATAAAAAACCAAAGCGAACAAAAAACCCCTCTGTTTCTTCTTTCTTAAAAACCTTCCATCCACCCTGACTTCTACTTTTTGCTCTCTTAAATTACTTTTGACAAGCAAGTTTGTTACCCCCACAGTCAACCTGAATTTTAGTTCTGTACCAATCCTGAAACAGGCCTCCACACTTTTTAATTCATACTCCTTCACCCCAGCCCAACCCCCACACAACAACCCAAAGCACTAGTGAGCAATGCAGAATTTACCAACGATTTCATAGATGAAATAGAAGAGGATGTTTATGTAGCCTCCCCTGCCCAAATACTTAGAATAAGTAAGCTAGCAAGCTACAGTTAGACAATTTTTCCCCCAATCAAATGTGTAAACCAACCCCCCCCCCATTAGATGTGTAACATCTGACTCAGGCCATTATACCTTCAACCCAAATTTCTATCCTTGGTCCCCTACCATAATTTGTCTCTTGCAAGAAGTTGGTACCAGCCTGAGGGTCTCTTTCGGCACACAGTAGCTTATCAATTCTCTTTTCCAGGAATTCAATTCAGGTGTGTACCACAGTCAACTGGGACAGCCTGTGTGCATGCATCTCTTCCCAGCTCTGTGTTCAGCGACGCCGTGTTGTTAGCTTGAAACTGGCTATGGTGGGAAACCAAGGAAATTTGCAAATGCCACACATCCAGGTATCCTCTCACTTCCTCCCATTTTTTCCCCAGAGAACCGGTTGTTAAACATCCACCAACACACAACTGGGTGATATGCACAGCTTCTGGTGACAGGTGCAGCATGGGAACCAGACAATGAAAAGTGACATAGTAATTTTTGCCCCAGAAGTGCATGCAGCTAATAGCAGCCAAGTTATTTTCAATAAACAGGTGTCTCTTGGCAAAAGAATGTTCCTTCCAACTTCTAAGTAGTTAAATGTTTCTCCAGATCATCTAGAATTGCTTTTATTAGAATGCCAGGGAAGACATTTTGTAATATACATCCTTCAAAAATTTAGAGGGATTATTTAAAATCTAAATAAAGAAAAAAATTTAACAATATCTTTTAAAAAATCTCAACTAAAAAAATTTATTTTTGTAGGGGAGGGATTAGCCCTTTGAGAAAACAGTTTTTTCATTAAATGATGCTTTATATTTTACAAGTTTTGTACTGAATCTAATCTATTGTCTTTATTTAAAAGGACATTTGCATTCTGATTAAGAGAATGAGTGGAAGGTAATAAGGAAACTTTGGCCAATTCAATTAAAATTCCGGTCTTGGAGGGGCGCCTGGCCGGCTCACTGGGTGGAGTGTGGGACTCTTGATCTCTGGGTTGTGAATTCGAGCCCCACATTGGGTATATAGTTTACTTAAAAATAAAATCTTTGAAAAAAATTTTTAAATCTTTTAAAAAAAAATGTAAAACGTAATGTGTTTTTTTTTTTTTTTTTTTTTAGAATTCAGGAAATGAAGTGTAAGTGGGTTGAAGCAGGAGAATGGAACGTGTCACATCAAGACAGACCCTGAAACTGGAAAAAGCAACTGAGGAGTCCATATTCCTGCCATGGAGACAGTCAGCCTAATCTCCTTGTAGATTTCTTTGTACTTCCAGGAAAGAGTTGGGCAAAAGTCATCTTTTACTTAATTAGGTGAGAAAGTGTATATAAGAAACATTTTTCGATAAGAGAGTTAGCATTTCTAATTAGAGTAGAAGAAAAGAAGATTTGATGTAAGGAAAAGCTCTGGTGTTCCTGAGACAGGGCTATCGAAGAAGCCAGTTTAGCTGAAAATTAGGAGACGAGGGCGAGGCAAAGTAGCACTTTCAAATAAAATCAACCAAGGAACTGGAAGTTGTATCAAACGGTTGGGATAGAAGGGTACCAAACTGAATTCAGCTGCTTTTTAAATCTTTACTGAGCACAACTCATCTTTAAAACATAGAAGTTTCAATGTTGTTTCATTCAGTTTTTTTGAAGAGTCTTCTCTTTTTTTTTTTTTAATTAAAAAGATGAAAAAAAATCCAGTGCTTCTGTCCTAGGGTGCTATGACGGCTGTGTGTGCCTGAGTCCATTCTGGCTGCTCTGACAAAATAGCAGACTGGGTAGTTTACAGACAGCAGAAATTGAGTTCTCATAGTTCTGGAGGCTGGGAAGTTCAAGATCCAGACACTAACGTGGTCCCGTTCTTTGGTGAGGGCTTTCTTCCTGGCTTACAGCTGGGGCCTTCTTGCTGGGGCCTTCCATGGTGGAAGGGGCCTGCAATCTCTCTGCGGCCTCTTTAGTAAGGGTACTAATCCCCTTCAACCAGCGCTCCACCCTTATCATTTAAGGACCTCCCGGAGGCCCCACCTCTTAATTCCATCATCTTTGAGGGTTAGAGTTTGGGGGGGTGGGGATACAAGCATTCAGAAGATAGCCGTGTCAGATCACATCTTTTGGATTTATCAAGTAAGTGCCTGCTTCACAATTAGAACATCAGTGTTGCAAACATTACATCTGTTTGTTTTCTATTTTCTTTTTTCTTTTTAAAAAGATTTTACTTATTTATTTGAGAGAGAGAGAGCGCATGCGTGCATGAGTGGTGTGAGGGGCAGAGGGAGAAGAAGACTCCCCGCTGAGCAGGGAGCCCGATGCGGGACTCGATCCCAAGACCCCGGGATCATGACCTGAGCCGAAGACAGACGCCCAAACGACTGAGCCACCCAGGTGCCCCTGCTTTCTATTTTCTTAATTAGTATCTATATTTAGGCTATTTGCTTAGATTTCCTCCTTCAAAAATTTAATTTATAAGTTTTGACAAGCAATTATTTAAATTATTTCATGTACTTGAATCTGTACACACTCTTTTTCTTTCATTGATTTTTATCCTATGAAAGACCTCCATCCAGAGATCATGTAAAACTAACCTATATTTCCTTATTTTTTTTAAGTTTCATATATACAATTAACTCTTTAATACAATTGAAAAGAAGTTTAGTGAATGATTTGTGATAAAGCTCTAGTTTTATTTTTAATTTTTTGATTAATGGATTGTATTCAAACTTTGCCATTTCTCTTTTGTTCCATTTGGAATGTGGTCTTTGTAATATAACATTATTAAACATAACAGGATATGTCCTTGACTTTTCTTTCTTTGTATCATTTATTAGACTGTAGAGTCCTTATGTAGATATTTTTAATTAATACATTAGTACTTAACTATGTGAACACAATGCACCTCTCCATTGCTTTTCATTTTCAGTTGATCTAGTTATTTTTATCCATTTATTAATCAACACAAATCTCATCAAAATTTTGATTAAGTATGTATTAGACCACCGAAAGTTTTATTTTAGAAAAATTTCCATTTTCACAACATTTGTCTAGAGACATGGTACTTCTTTCCCTTTTAGGATGACGAGGAATTTGTCTAATATACTGCTATATGCTCAGTGTGGGGTTGATCCCCAACAAATATTTATGCAAGAATGTGATCTTAAGCAGTAAACACAGTCTAAGGAGATTTGTGAGAAGTATCTATTCTTCACTATAAAATAGCAGAAAATTGAGGAAAGGTAGGGGAACAATGGGCTTTGAATCATCCATTGCACCCGTGGTATTTTTCCTCTGTTAGTTCTTGTGGTCTCTGTCTTTCTGTATCAGGTTTAAATTTCTCTGCCTAGATTTGAAGACTGTGAATAACCAGTTTGTCCCGTCTATATTCTTCCTCCACTTCCACTTTAGCTAGATCCCCCTCCCACCTCCCCACTGTCTGCTCTTTGTCTTTGCTCCTTTTTCTCCTTCATGGGGCAGGTATCTGTCTGCTTTTCTAATAATCACCAGCCACCAATGCCTACCCACTTCTATTCTCATGCTATTAACTTTCTAAATAACCACTTTAACAACTTAATAATTCTTTTTTTTTTTTAAGATTTTATTTATTTACTTGACAGAGAGAGAGACAGCAAGAGAGGGAACACAAGCAGGGGGAGTGGGAGAGGGAGAAGCAGGCTTCCCGCCGAGCAGGGAGCCCGAAGTGGGGCTCGATCCCGGGACCCTGGGAGCATGACCTGAGCAGAAGGCAGACGCTTAGTGACTGAGCCACCCAGCGCCCCAACAACTTAATAATTCTTAAAATAATTACTTCGTATGTGTTTTTTTTTTAATGTACACTACTTCCCCCTTGCTATAATTCTTTTATTGGTTTTAGTTGCTTGCCAGTTGCTTATATTGGCTATTTTTAAAGGTAGATAATCATATGAGAAATTAAGATAATTTGTACTCCCCTTTTCATTAGTGAGGTATCTTATTTATGTTAAATATCTTAACGTATTGGCTAAACCTTCCAGATAATCCTAAACAATAGTGGCAGTAATGGACATCCTTACCTTGTTTCTGATATTAATGGAAATATAAATGTACCAGGTGTCTTGAAGTCAATATTATTTGCTACAGGCAGAATTTCTCTTTTTAGTCTGTAGCTGAAATTTTAATGAATAATTGGAATATTAGTTGCTGGCCCCTCATTATTTCGAAATTAATAATATTGTTTTGCGGTACCTCACTTCTGGAGCCGCGTCTGAGGTGGACTGGTCAAAATCAGGTGGGGGAGTACCCCTGTCCTTCAGGCCCAGACAGGTCTGGTTCATCACATTCTGGCATCTTTTTCTGGTAGGCTGAAACCTTCTATTGTGATAGGTAGAGAATAAGAACTGATCCCAAACTGTAAACTGACACCTTTATAATCACATGGCCAGATAGAACAAGGCTGGGGTGGGACCTTGGCCTCCTTCTTATTCACCCACTGCTTTTGCATTTTTAGGGAGAGCAGGTTATCTCCAGGGTTGCTCCAGGTCTTTACATGCCCTCATGTGCTTCCACATTCTGATTTATTCTGTCAGCCGGGAGCTGTCACAGGAGTGATCCAGTCACTCTGGAGTTCACTAGAATGAAAGTGACCCACAGCCTCTCTGGAGCCATTGAATTTACTCAGGTGGTGCATGTTCAACCCAAACTTAGAGCATATGAAGGCGATGTTTCTCTCAGTCAGCTTTAAACGGCAGCGAAGTTGAGCCCGATGGAGGGGATGGATGGAAAACATGGGAAACCACAATAACAGAGTATCTCTTGTCTTGTCTTGTCTTTCGTTTTCTTCTTTCTTCCTTTCCAGCCTCTGCCCCCTTCTTTCTGGATGGTCTTACCTCCATGGAAAATACAGAGTTGCATACTAAGAATGTGCAGGGATAGGGGCGCCTGGGTGGCTCCGTTGGTTAAGCGACTGCCTTCGGCTCGGGTCATGATCCTGGAGTCCCAGGATCGAGTCCCACATCGGGCTCCCTGCTCAGCAGGGAGTCTGCTTCTCCCTCTGACCCTCTTCCCTCTCGTGCTTTCTATCTCATTCTCTCTCTCTCTCTCAAATAAATAAATAAAATCTTTAAAAAAAAAAAAAGAATGTGCAGGGATAGATTTCAGTATAGTTTGAGGAGATTTGAAGAGAACTGCATGCTCGGTACAAGGTGGACTTTGACAGTCAATCAATTTAGGCTGGTGACCAGTGGGAGTCCATGACGCCATGTTTTCCATATGTTTGAATTTTTCAGAACGGTAAAATAACAAAAAATGAGTAAGTAAACTAATGTATGTGAGAGCAAAAGAAAGATGAAGACAGAAAAGAGAGAGGAAAGAAGAAAGGGAGGAAGATAAGGGAATAACATGATTTTCATCTTTGTATTTCACAAAGTAAGGATATATGGGAAAACTTACCATCAATTCATCACCATCATTTTTTTAGAAGAAAGAACACCAAAAAGTGGAAAGGTTCTTAGAAGTACATACAGTTAGGCTACCGATAGCTTTTTTTTTTTTGAGAGAGAGAAAGAGAGAGACCTCAGGGGGGAGGGGCAGAGGGAGAGGGAGACAAGCAGACTCCCAACTGAGGGTGGAGCCCAATGTTTGGCTCAATCCCAGGACCCTGAGATCACAACCTGAGCCAAAACCAAGAGTCAGGTGCTTAACTGACTGAGCCACCCAGATGCCCCCAGATAGCTTTTATAAAGTATACATTTAACTTTAGGGAAAAAACAAATCACTATCTTGCCCTTTGTTTCCTTCTTGAGTTTTGCTGCAGACCAGCAAATACTTCAACGCAGACTGATGCTCGTCACTGCACTGGCCTTTAGAAGTCTCAGGAATCTTGGAATGTTAGAAGTAACTTCCTTGATTCTGAAGGATGGTGATCTCTGGGGACTAGAAGAACCAAAGGTATGTTTGTTCTTAGGGTGTTGAGTCCAAAGAGTCTTTAAAGGCTAGAAGTAAATATGAAGGGAAATTGACCCCAATATGGTGTAAGGCTATGTGAAGCTGCCCATGGGGCAGTCTTTACAATGGTGAAGCCATTGGCAGAGTCTTTACACTTGTAGTAAATGCACAGGCAGACCCATGGTCCTATAGCTGGTAACTAGCTGAACCGGTGTGGAGATCATGATGAAGGTAACTGGTGTTGTGAAGGGGGCACAGTGAGCAGTCAGAACTGAAACTCCAGCCTCTTTCTAGGGACATGCATATTTCAAATTCCTGTGACATGTGCATAGTATCTGTATCAATATATTTTAACATGCATTTCCTCAGTTATTATTTTCATTGAATGTGCTGCTTTGTCATAAGTTCCCCTTCTTAACACTCACTTCCATAGAAATGTCTGAAATATGGACAGTAATAATGCCTACAGTTACTTTAATACACTTAGTAGCATAAAACGGCATTAATTCTGGGAATTAGTTCTACGAATCCAGCTAATTCTGTTTTTCCTGTCAGTTAACTTTCTTAACTTATGAGCATTCATCTACTTAAAATACTTGATTATGAACTATCTTTCTCTTTGGGCAGTGGGTGATTTCACCCTCGTACTTGTGTGGGTCATTCTACCTACTCTTTAGAACATTGTGTCACAGCAATGGATGCTGATTGTCTCATTTGCATGGATTGTCTTCCTTGAGCCCAACTCAAAATTTTGCTGTCAGCAATCATAACTGATTTCTCTGAGTGGAACAGAAGTTATCACTATATCACATGCCTGATCTAACTATTTTAGTACACCTTCGATTTTATATCCACAGTGTTATTTGAGTTATCCTCAATTAATGTTTTTAAGTTGTTTTCTAATGCCCAGTTTTAAATAACGCTTGACTAATCCAAACCACAAATGCTGGACTCATATGAGCTCAGATAACCACTGGGTACATCAGAGTCTTCCATATAATTAGTACACTGATTTCTGTTTCTGATTTCCAAGCAAGTGTTTCACAAAAGGAAACTTTTGGACGTGAAGCTTGTAAGGATGATGACATTTTGCTTTGTTATTTTTTAAATTGTATTTCTTTAGTCAACAGACCTGGAATACTAGCTGATAATCTTGGATTTCATTAAAGACTGGAGGCAGCAGATTCAAGTCGTATGTATTCTTTACTGAAAATTGCTATTTCATACTCATTTTCTTCAAAATCATAATGAGTTGTGATGGTGGGACCTGAGTAGGCAGAACATCTTTTTTTTTTTTTTGAGATTTTATTTATGTATTTGAGAGAGAGAGAAAGCGAGAGACAGAGCACGAGCGGAGGGGGAGGGGCAGAGGGAGAAGCAGGCTCCATGCTGAGAAGGGAGCCCGTCGCGGGGCTCGATCTCAGGACCCTGGGATCATGACCTGAGCTGAAGGCAGGCACTTAATCTACTGAGCCACCCAGGTGCCCCAACGCAAAACATCTTGCTGTAGAATCTCTGGCTTCTAGCTGGGAAGCGTATGCACCTCAGGGCATCCTTTCACAGAGAGAGCCATGCTATCTTACTGCTACCTACTGTATTGTGGGAAGCTGACTGAACTCACCAAAACTTCTATTACATTTATCCATTCTCAGAGAGTGTTTTCCCACCTTTAACTTGTATCCAGTCCACTTCCTTGCCTAGAAGTGGTGAATTCATATGGAGATTCAAAAGCTGCAAAATATCAACAGTCCCAATAGACTTCTTAAAAAGCCCAGTAACTCAGGCTGATGAAAGGGCATGAGACCACCAGCCTAAGCCAGATGGGCCCTGGGGATTCAGAGACACTCCAGTCACGTCAGCCTATGACCGTTAACAACTAGACAACTGATGCATTCTGTACCAACAGCTGGAGCTTCTGGGAGGTCTTTAACCATAGCCCTGAGCAAAGGGCATTGAGGTAATCCGGGATGGAGGTCACCAACGGATGGAAAACTGTGGTGGGATTCTCACTGGTGAGGAGAGAGAAGAGGTTACAGCCTTTTTGCCAAATCCTCTGTGGCTGGATTCAGTGCCCAAGCGATGATTTCCATTGCGAATGCAGTCTAACATTGGGGGTATCTGTCTTTGGGAGAAAAACAAATCCTGATACTGAGTACCACTCTTTCGACCAGAGACACTGCCCGAATGTGCTCTCTGGGTCTGATTTCACATAGTTGTGATAGGGAATTTTCTTATCTGGAATAACGATTTCAGGGACAAAAATGCCTTTCAGAAAACAAATGAATGGTGAAGCTTAATGCATTGAAATCATCCTGGAGTTAGAAGGCCCGGTATTGTTCTTCTTTTTCAAGATTTCCAGGTTGAAAGAGAAGATGGGCAGTTTCTTAATCTAATTAAGATAAATGTCCTATAAAATAGAAGCAACTTTTTTCTTCCTCCACCCCTCCGACCTGCACATTTTTCTTTGAGATTTTAGTGCTGGATGATTAATTGGTAACTCAACTCACACAAAGCCTGGCTCAGAATGCACTCCAGAGCTTCACTCTAAGCAATAATCTGCGACAAAAAGCCATGACCATATACTTTGGCACTGTGCTGGCACTAACTGAAATGCGTAGCATCATACTCTTCGGGGTCTGCTTCCCCAGACCTAGCAGGGAGGACAGATGTATGAAAGAACAAACACTCCCCACTATGCCTAATGTTGTACAAATGCACAGAACTGACGTATTTATAGCTTCTATAAGCAGTGATATAAATGAGTTTTGTTTTGTGGTTCAGAAATATTTGGGGCTCTGCCTGTGATGAAGGGAGACATGTGAGCCACATATTAAGCAATGATTTCTTCTACTCATCTCTGATGTGCATGCAACATGGCCTTTGCCATCAGCAGCCAAGAATAGAACATTCATATTTAAGCAATAGGCGAATGCATACAAGACTTGACGATACAACCAGAGCCATCCTGGGATCAGGCTCAATAGCAGTATACTGCGTGAGCACCAGAAAATGGGAATTCATTTTGAGAAGGCTCACGTCCCATGTGGATGCAGATCATTTGGAAAATATCCCTTGAATAAAAGGTTCAGCCATGTTTTCCTTTTCCTCTTGAGATGATGTCAGAGCAATGCGGAACTTTTTGTGTGTTCAGATTATTGCTTTTTAAGTCCATAGTAATCCTTGTTGGTTTTGCTGGATTCCACGTATTGGGCAGGATTCCCAAGTTTCCAAACATGTGTGCTTGCGCACGTGCACGCATGCGCACGCGTGCGCGTGCACACACACGTATTGCGCTAGAATTGATAGTTTAAAACATAGCAAGTAGTGAAACACTTTCCATGTCTTTTTATTACAAAAATGGGTGGAGGCTTCCAGTTATGGAACGAATAAGGCTTGGGAATAAAAGGTACGACATGGAGAATATAGTCAATGATACTGTAACAGCATTGTGGAGATGGTACAGATGGTGACAGATGGCGGCGGCTGCACTTGTGGGGAGCATGGCATAAGGTATAGAGAAGTTGAATCTCTATTCACCTGAAACTAATGTAACATTGTATGTCAACTATACTCAAAAAAAGAATAGAGCCACCATAATGTATTTCTTACAGTGGTTGAATGCCCAAGCAGATTTTCAGAATAAATGAGCTGTCTTTAACGAACCCCGTATCTGCTCATTTTTTCTTTCAGTCCTTCACACTAAGTCTATCATCAAATCCTGGCAATTTTTCTGAAGCAAATAGTGTCATAATAGCTGTAGGACAAACCTAGAAATGGACTTGTTAGTTTGCTTCATTCAAGTCTCATCTCTCTTCAGTCTTACCCGAAACTCTGGTTCTCGGGACTTAATTTTGATTGTCATTTACCATCTTAGAGCAGAAAAGGGGTTCTAATGCACCTTTCCTACCAAATTTAAACGGTTCATTCTTGTGTTTAACGACTTTTCTAATTGCCCTCTTCCCAACTTGTCCCAAGGGGTCACTACACCACCTATGCCATCGTTTCTGTCAGTCATGGCTTAAGAGGAATCCTCATTTCCTGGGTAACTCTGCAGAGGTCTCCTGTCTAGCCCTCTGACTGTTTATAGGTCTGATTAAATTCAATAAGCAAATATTAAGTACCTATTTTCCAGGCTCAATGCCAGGCTCTGTCCCCTTTTTTAGAACCCAATTACAAACTGTATGTATCTACGTGTGTATGTATGTATGTCTGTAGGTACGTATGTTTCCTCTAGGGATGCCATCGACCAACCAGAAGGAAAGCCAGCTCCCTGAGGGTGTGAGCCTGGTCATAAACCTCTTGTGGCAAACCTCATGAGTGCTTGACACAGGCACACACACACATTTCTTGCTTGATTTATTTACACTGTCTTGCCCGATCAATCTCCTGTAGACTACATGTTCTCCAGCTCTCTAATCCTTCCCACCTCCCTGACTGCACAGAATTTAGAGCTGCATCCCAGCAGAGTGGAAATTGTGAATCCTACTACCTGCATTTATCCTGCACTGAACATTTGATTACAAGCTCCATCAAGGTGGACGCTATACCCCTGTCTTCTTTGTCAATCCCCGCAGCTCCTCCTCTGCTATAGCGAAATTTCCGTATAGTACAGTTTCCCGTACAGCGTACTTCTTTGCTCTAGCAAACTTTCTGTACATTCTACGTTGCTTAAAGCAAGAGGCTTATGGCGGAATGGAGAGCCGTGCACCTTTCCTGTCTCCCTCTGGTCCAGCTGCTTCTGGTGGGGTGAGTGCTTGCTGCTGAACCCCCCTTTGCCCCTCTGCCCAAGTCCGGGAGAAACCCAGGGCTTTTGTTCAGTCAAGCAGGAAAGAGACATTCAGATGAAATTGAACAGTATTTGGTCAGGTGCCTCAAGTTGGTGTTTGGGGAAAAAGCATGGGAATACTTCGTCTTTACATTTGGCCTCCTTGTTATATACTATTCTAATTATGCAGGCAATTCAAAGCTCAGTTCAATGGTTATTTTTCAGGTGCACCAATTAGGAGTAGAAATAAGAGCCTGGGGCACTTCCCATGACATTCAATATTCAACATTCAACACCCAGCATAGCAAGACAGGGCCGTCACTCACTGAAGGTGTTTGGCTCCAGTTATAGCCCTAATAGAAATTTGAATGCTTGGAAACTTTAGAAAATGGGTCATACTCTATGTACTTTCCCCCCATGCCAAATCAAACAATATTAAGCACTTTAAAAATGTTATCAATAGCATATTTTTTCTAACCAAAATATGTGTTATGGAAAAATAGGAAAAACAAGTGTGTAATTATCTGACAAAAATAGGACCATGGTGTTCACACTGTGACATTTTTTCTTTTGTATTTTTGCATTTATGTTATTAAATATTTCTCTATAGCAGTACATTGCAAAGTGAGTTCTGTGTCCCATGAGTTACATATTAAAAAAAGAAAAGACTCTCGATTAGCTGAATTTTAGTAATGCTGGGTTAAATAGGGTTTTTCTGCTCTAGGACATTTTGAAGTCTTTAATGTACATTGTGATTCTTAAAAATAAGGGATGTAGTATAGAATTTCTCTAAATTATTTACCAAGTACATTATTTATGTATTATGTATATATGTATATATTTGTGTAGTTTTTGTGTGAACATGTATTCCCTTGGACACACTCTGGAAATAGAAGTAGACGTAGGACTTAGAACTATGACCAATCTTAGGACATGCCCTGGAAGATTCATTAACACATGTTATAAAAATTTCTGTGTTGATCTTGTTTCTTATGTGTATCTGTATATATGAGCTTCTTTATTAGCAAGAGAGTGAGAGATTGGACTGCAGAACCATCCATTTGGCATTATCCCTTGCTGACATTTGATACTACTACTGTTTTGTGCAACCTAATTTGCAAAAGGTGGCTCTGCAGTGTTCCCTGATGTTACAGATGATGTTTTAGGGCGACATGACCCTTAATTCATCCCAAGAGTTGAGAATATGACATCATTGTTCACTTTATTAAAGACACAGGGATCTACACCAGTTAAGTAATTTTTCCAATTCCAGTTTGGGGCTTCATCAAAATGCATTGGCCAGAGAGGAAGCTATTCATTGATAATCTAAAATTTCAATCTAGAATTTCTTATAAAATTTAAGCAGAAATGCTCCTTTGTGGGAGGAAAGGAGCAGTGGCCTGGGTTTCTAGCAGGAATTCACCTCCACTCACAATGGTCATTTTTTTCTCTGACTTTGTGCACTGCGTAGGATTTTGTCCCACCCATCCAGCATCTTTGTTTGTCTTCCCATAAGCATATTCGTCTTCTGCAACCACGGTTGTATATGTCCTGTGGTTTCCCATTTGC
The DNA here is from genome assembly GCF_003265705.2 of Callorhinus ursinus. Classification (NCBI taxonomy): domain Eukaryota; kingdom Metazoa; phylum Chordata; class Mammalia; order Carnivora; family Otariidae; genus Callorhinus; species Callorhinus ursinus. The sequence goes on along the minus strand of NW_027397066.1, from coordinate 120,676,643 downwards.
TCTGTGTTTAAATGAAAAATGTATATAGTTTCTCTCTCAAGTTAAGTTGTACTTATCAGCATTTTGCGCAAAAACAGTTTGAAGACAAATCTGCAGCAAATGAGCTGCTTGGTGCTGCTGATACGGTTTCTTTAAAAAGCAGAGGTTTCAGAAACAGCTTATCCATCAATAGGTCTGATGGCACTTTGTGGTTGCTTTGCACAAACATATCCCCTTTCTCTCCCAACCCTATCACCGCAAAAGATAATTTACTTGCCATGTTGGCTGCTTTCCTTTTGATTCTAAGAGTCTTTCTTTTCCGATTCTGTTTATCCTAGGTAGTGCTGGGAAACTTCTATAAATGTACAAGGCAACAGTGGGGGATGCGTTCCATGTAAGGACCATAAGAGGAAACTATGGTTGGGACTTCGTTCTCAAGCAGAATGTAAGGGTGGCCGATCCTTTCAACCTCAACTTTGGTCTCCTGATGAAAATACACTGTTGTACTGACATCTTACTAATGTTTGTATTGATGAGGTCCCTGGCAGTCGGTACTGCCTCTTGTTCTTTTTTTTGAGGTGATTTTTTCTGTCCTGTCATTTTATCCAGAGGAGAACAGATGAATGAGAGAACAAAATGCTAACAGGGTAACAACGACCCCAGAAAAATATACACTAAACAAATCAGAAGAGACCTGGTGGGAATGCAAGCTGGTGCAGCCACTCTGGAAAACAGTATGGAGGTGCCTCAAAAAGTTGAAAATAGAGCTACCCTATGACCCAGCAATTGCACTACTGAGTATTTACCCCAAAGATACAAATGTGGGGATCCAAAGGGGTACATGCACCCCAATGTTTATAGCAGCAGTGTCCACAATAGCCAAACTGTGGAAAGAGCCAAGGTCCACTGACAGATGAATGGATAAAGAAGAGGTGGTATATATATACAATGGAATATTATGCAGCCATCAAAAGGAATGAAATCTTGCCATTTGCAACAACATGGATGGAACTAGAGGGTATTGTGCTGAGCGAAATAAGTCAATCAGAGAAAGACATGTATCATATGACCTCACTGACATGAGGAATTCTAAATCTCAGGAAACAAACTGGGGGTTGCTGGAGTGGTGGGGGGTAGGAGGGACGGAGTGGCTGGGTGATAGACATTGGGGAGGGTATGTGCTATGGTGAGCACTGTGAATTGTGCAAGACTGTTGGATCACAGACCTGTACCTCTGAAACAAATAATACATTATATGTTAAAAAAAAGTAGAAGAAGAAGAAGATAGCAGGAAGGGAAAAATGAAGTGGGGGAAATCAGAGGGGGAGACGAACCATGAGAGACTATGGACTCTGAGAAAAAAACTGAGGGTTCTAGAGGGGAGGGGGGTGGGGGGATGGGTTAGCCTGGTGATGGGTATTAAAGAGGGTACGTACTGAATGGAGCACTGGGTGTTATATGCAAACAATGAATCATGGAACACTACATCAAAAACTAATGATGTAATGTATGGTGATTAACATAACAATAAAAAATTAAAAAAAAAAAGAAAGCTGCTCACGGGCCCTGAATCTCCGCGGTTTCAGGGACCCCTCCAAGGCTATCATTGTCACCACAATTCTTCACATTTCCTGAGCGTGACTATAGGCCAGATGCATTTTATATATGCAATATATAATATAAAAATATATATATTTTATCTCATTGAATTCTCAATGATATTCCTGTGGGGCAACCACCGTTGCCGTCCCTGATTTCACGGGACACTAAAGATTAGACAAAGTGGGTCCCCCTGAAGCCATTCAGCTAGTAAGAATCAGACCTGGGATGCACACATCTTGGTAGATTGTCCCTTCCATGATCTCTCTTTTCCTTATTTCTGTGACTTGCCAACTTAACTTCCCTAACCAACGTCAGGGTCAACCTGTTATGGTCTCTTTATCTGGCGTCTGGCTACTGTATGCTTTAAGTAATGGCAAACAACCCCTTCACTTCCTTGGAGGTACTTATCGACAGGACAGCTCCACGCCCTGCCCGTTTACAGAAATCATGTGTGTGTTTGTGTTGGTGTTGAGTGACAGTGTGTGAGAATTTAAGGCCCTCTACCGAGGATGGCATTAAATGGAACAAGATCACGCTTGCAATTTAAGTGATAAAGAACACAAGATATGATATTGGAAGGAATCTTTGGTATATTCGTATAGGAGATAAGGACTAAAGATGCAAAGTTGGGAGGTCAGCTCCAGGCTTGGGTCCAGTTGTCCAAAGCATGGTATCAGGTGTTAAGATAGGCGTCAGTTAATAGTATATCAGGACATGAACTTGTGGGAAAAGCTGCTGTAGGGAAAAAGAAAGTTGTAGAGAAAAAAATGTATTTTCTAAGTTCCCTAACGTGTCACCCTAGGGCATGAGGGAGGAGCCCGTGGCTTTACCGCCCCTGTCAGCACCCCCGCGGGGCCTTTTCCGCCTCCTGTTCTTCCATTTCTCCTAGAGGCAGCTGATTTCAGGCTGAAATTACCGTCGTGTAAGTTCAGCCAAGTAGAAGCTGCATCCAAGTCATGCCAGCACCACCCTGACAGGACTGAGGGTGAGTCAGGCTTTCCCTGGGATTCAGGGAACCTTCTGTGAATCCAGAGAAAACCCCTCAGGAAGTCACGCCTAACCATAAAGACTGCTGGGCCAGCGTGAATCTATCACAGCAGAGGAAAAACACTATCTGCCCCCCGATGAATAAGGGTCTGTTCCCTCACCACAGTGTCTCTGAAGTGCCACCCAGAGCCATTCCTCAGTGGTGAAATGACCCACTTTCACCGGGCTGCAGGCGAGCTGGGAGACTGCCTCTCCTCTGAAAGCTTAGGCAACCCACTCCAGCTTCTCTTTCCTTGACTGAAGTCACTCCCACTAGCTCCTGCACCATGAAGGAATGGAAACCTCTTTGATGGGTCTGACAGAACATAAATTCGGCATCTCTGCCATCTCCAACTACTTCTGTCTTTTGCCAACTAGAGGCACTTTTATAGTATAGAAATGCTCTGCTTACCTGGGGAACCGATGGGCATTTCAGGCAGAAATGATAAAAAAAGGACTGGGAGTAGCCAAAGGAAGTATCATTTTTATAACACACAGGACAGGAAAACCATTATGGTGGTTTGTTAGTAATGATTAAACAAAAAATAAAGTAACATGAAAATTTGAAAAACACTGGATTAAACAATATTGTGTAGATTTCTTCACTTCACTGTACAATTTTTTTCTCTGTCTTTTATATCTTCATATTTATTGCAAATCTCTAAGAGGGGAGTAAATTAGGCAAAATTTCCCAAATGTTCTTGTTCAAGGAATACTTTTCAGGTGAAACACCCCACAGTATTTATTTAAGTGCAAACATCCAGACGGTACCATGGTAATCACAACGTAACAAGACATTTGATGTTCACGATGAGAACTCTGAATATATAGAAAAGATTTTGTTTTGTCCATAAAATAAGTTTATGATGGTGAACTAAAGTGTTAAAAATAAAATGATTTTTTTGAAAGAGTAATAATAAGACAGGACATTTGGATATAAGGTTGGTGAATATGCCTGTTGGATATATAAACATACATAAAGCACTAATAATTAAATCTGTGTAGAGTTGGCTAAGCATTGTTTAAAATAAATAACAGCAGAAAGCTAAATTTAGCCTATAATATAAAAGTAGTTAATACCTGCTTTTAAAGAAAGGCATGTCAAATCCTTTGCGAATGAATGGATTATGGAAAAACATTAATACCGCAGAAGATTGGTTATCTATTTAGAAACAAAAAACCAATTTAGATTCTTACTGCCTCTAGATGTTACAATAAATTCTAGATCAATAAGAGTGGTAATATAAGCAAGCAGAACCATGGAAACTAAAAGAAAAAAACACATATTTGTTTTATCTCTAAGTGGATGGGAGAAGAATTAAAAGCATTCAAAATATCATAAAAATTAAGATTGATATATTTGAAGATCTAAAACTTAGAAGTCTTTGTGTGTCTAAAAGTTCAAAAACCAGATGATGATCAATAAATTGGGAAGTGTTAGAAGCCAATTATTTAATATTATTATATAAAACATATAATGGGAAACATACCCACACTCAAATAGATAGATGGAGAATTAATATAGACAATTATTTCTTTTAAAAAAATTATTTATTCAGTTATTTGAGAGAGAGAGAGCTCACAAGCAGAGGGGAGAGGTAGAGGGAGAAGCAGACTCCCCGCTGATGAGGGAGCCCAATGCAAGACTCGATCCCAGGACCCCGGGATCATGACCTCAGCTGAAGGCAGACACTTAACTAACTGAGCCACCCAGGTGCTGCAACAATTAATTCACAATAGAAGAAAAATCAGTGCTACTAGATATTTTAAAAGATGTGTAACTTCACTAAATATTATAATTTTAAAGCTTAAAAATCTTATTTGCTAGTTATATTAGCAAAAAAGGTATATTTAATGTATATAAGGGTGTGGTAAAATATTTAAACTTCTAGAAAGGTAATTTAATATGGATTAACTTTGGGAATGCTCATATCCTGTGGTCTAGTATTAATTGCTTTACTATTTTTTTTAAAAAAAGATTTTATTTATTTATTTGAGAGAGAGAGAATGAGAGATAGAGAGCACGAGAGGGAAGAGGGTCAGAGGGAGAAGCAGACTCCCTGCTGAGCAGGGAGCCCAATGTGGGACTCGATCCCGGAACTCCAGGATCATGACCTGAGCTGAAGGCAGTCGCTTAACCAACTGAGCCACCCAGGGGCCCCTAATTGCTTTACTATTTACAAGAGCAAAAATGTGTTAAAATTGAGGATTTTGGTATTATTCTTAAGTCAATATATTCATTTTCTTTGTACTTTGATGCTGCTAGACAGTAGCCCCTTATGAATCTATTTTTACCATAAGTTTAGCCAACCAGAGGACTCTTTTGGAAGAAAAGAAATGAGATCCTGATGACTCCTTATTTTGGCTCAAAGACATAAATCAATGTTGATAGAACCAAAGTGGTTCTACTGAGGCTGCTTTATTTTAAAAATGTCAAAAACCCCCACAAATTTTGGGATCCTCAGGGGTGATAAAGGAGAATATGGATTGCTACTACAACTCATAAAAACTATAACCAGTAATAAAAAGGGAAGCAATATTGCTACTAAAATTATTACTATTCAGATGTGAAAGGTTAACCTACTAATTCTCAAAATTTCTTTAGGTGGACGGATAATTCCCCAGCATGAAGAAGTGAAAGGTTATCATATTTCTACATCCTTCAAAATCTAGTTTGCAAAAGCAAATTAACTTACATATTTATCATGATAATTTTCCACTTGACTTTAAATATAGAAATGGCATTTTGTTGACAATATAAATGCATTTATACAATCTCTAACAATTTGTAAAAACTGAATATTTTGTTAAATTAAATGTTTTTATTTTTTAAATTTTTTAAAAAAGATTTATTTACTTATTTTAGAGAGAGAGTCTGAGTGGGGAGAGGGGCAGAGAGGGAGACAAGCAGACTCCCTGCTGAGCAGGGAGCCCAATGTGGGTCTTAATCCCAGGACCCCGAGATCATGACCCAAGCCAAAACCAAGAGTTGGATGCTCAACTGACTGAGCCACCCAGGTGCCCCAAACTAAAAATTTTTAAAACAGAAAAGACATGCATATATTGAGACTCACTTTCATATATGGAGGTTCACATATATGGAAGTTATATGATGATTAAGAATATCTGTCACTGATTCAAGATAACTTTGGGTTTCCGTGTTAGTTCTATCACTATAATGCAGTCTCCCAAGCTCTCAAATTTTCTGTTTTCTTATTTATGAAATGGGAATAATAATAGTACCTACTTAGAATGCTATTATTGAGATGATGCACATAAACTGGCATAGTTCCTGTCACATTTTGAGGGTTCAATTAGTGGTTGTTATCACTGCAATTATTTGCATGTAAAATGTCTTTGTGCATGTGAGATATGTGTATGTGTGTGTGTATGTATGTGTGTGTCTAGTCAAGAAGTAGACAGTTATATAAAAAAGAATACTTACTAGACTTTCTAGGATAATATGTATCAATCTAATTTCTTGTTAGAAACAAAGAAGAAATTGAAAACCAGAGTTTTAAGCAAATAACTATTAAGGGTTAAAAGGAGACTGTCAGTCTAGGTAATATGAATTCATTTACCTGAAGCCTTAGAAAAGCAAGTACTTTGAACTCGGATTTCCCAAAATAAAATCCTGGATGCTCAAAGTCTGAACCCTTAAAATGAAAAAACTGGGCTATAAAAATTTTTCCATTGGCAGAAGGATATAACAAAGAAACTTGTTTGGTTCTGACTGTATTATTTTTAAGGAAAAGTGTCTCCTGTGAATTCATTCCCACACTTGGATTTGATGTTCAAATGACAGTACTTGCATAATTTGTGCACCTAAAGCAAATGAATTAACATTAAAATTAATCTCAAGCTGGGTATGTCCTAGGGGTGTTTAAAAGAAACAAATGCAAAGTGACTCTGGAGGGACATGCCCTTGATGAGCCACAAAGAATTCTTCTGGGTAGAGTTCCATTGAAGATGTGCTCACAATCCAAAATTATAAAATGCACAAAGAAAACTCCATTACTCTAAGCAAGATTTGGAAGACACATCAAATTGTAGTATTAGATCCTCAAAAGATTCAGAAAATACAGTTAACTAATGTTTTCTAAAATATATTTATAATAAAGACATACAAGTAGGAAGCAAAAACAAAAGGAAAGAACAAGGCATTATAAAAAAAGAGAAAAGAAACCTACGGTAAAGAATCAAAAAGAATGTCTAGAGATGAAAAACATAAGAATTGCTATAAGAATACTTAACGTTTGAGTTAAAGGCATATTGAACATAACTGAGGATAAAATTCATAATCAGAAAGATAGTTGTAGGGATGCCTGGGTGGCTCAGTCGGTTAAGCATCTGCCTTCGGCTCAGGTCATGATCCCGGAGTCCTGGGATCGAGTCCCACATTGGGCTCCTTGTTTGGCAGGGAGGCTGCTTCTCCCTCTGCCTTCAGCTCCCCCTGCTTGTTCTCTCTCTCTGCCAGATGAATAAATAAAATCTTCAAAAAAAAAAAAAAAGAAAGATAGTTGTAATAAGGAAATTCCTAAGCATGAACCCCAGGGAGATAAAGAAGCAAAAAATCAGAAAGAGAGGTTATGGACCTGGGAAACTGAATTTCAGTATATATCCACTAGAAGTACCATAAAGTCAGAATAAAAAAAATTGAAGGGGTGTAGGGTGGGAATAATATCCAAAGAGAGAAAGATAAAAACTCTTCAGATTTGGTTAAATATATGAAATCTCAGATTAATGAGATAGAGTAAATCTTAGCCATGATAGAAAAAAAAATTAATATCTTTCTAGATATATTGTAGGAAACCTGAAGATCCCTAATGGCAAAGATGTTAAACCAACCAGAGAAAAAGGAGGCAGTTCTCAGGAAAACTTGCAAAAGCATACTTCTCTTAGGGGAGGGGATAATCTGAGTTACAAAGGCAATAATCTCTGATTTGCTCTATAGGAACAAAAGCTTCCCTGAATCCTGTTTGGTGTGAATGAGAAGGATGAATGAAAAATACAGGTAATCCCTTTTTGCAAAAGTCAAAGTGTAAGGGGTAGGAGAGAAATTATACATTTTTTACCACCCTGCAGTAGTGATCTCAGTTGGCTGGGAAGAACTCCTTTCACATAAAAACCCTAGCCTGGATTCATGTCTGACTCCTTGCTGATCCAGATCTCCTACAGATAGAGATAAGCAACAGTAAAAGAAACCAGCACAGTTTCTAAACAAACATGCTGAAAGATAAATAGAGGAAATAAACTGGATAAAAACAACAGGCATATGAAGAACACTTACCAGAAAAATATTGCCGGTAATAACGGTAAAGTGGAAGCAGCATTAGGAAGAGTATAAATGATCAAAAGCAAAATATTAGGCATGGTGGATAGGATTGAGAGTTTTAAGTAAAATAAAATGGAAAGGGATAAAGTTAAAAAGCATTAGTAAAAAAAATCTTAGAGATGGTAAAGACAAGCAAAGGTGATCCAACAAGCACATAATTGGTCTCCTAAAGAAAAGAATTACAAAAAATAATAGAAAAAGCTGTTTAAGATTTAAGAAAATTATTCCAAAATAATGGGAAAACTTGAAATGCAAAATGAAAAAGCACACCATATTTAAGGGAAGATTATCACTGAACTTCAACAATAAATTAAGAATTTGATGAATATCAAGGCAAAAAGTTTTAGTCATCTCCAAGGGGAAAATTTATTTCAGAGAAATGAATATATATAAAATATATATATATATAAATTTATATATGTATATAACATATACTTAATATAATTAAAGCAAATATGTAGATTATGTTTATAGAACATGATAGGTTACACATCTTTGAAATATAGAAATAATATAAGTGATAATAGGAAGGGAGAGAGAAAATGGAATGGTATAGTTATACTGATTTATTTTCCTTTTGTAGTTGGGGATAAAAGAGATTGTTTAAAACTGATCATTGAAGCAGTAGAGCTGTAAGTATATTTAAAGATATAAGGTAAAGAACAAGAAAAATGTAATTAATACATAAATATATAGATAAATATAAACATATGGATATAATCAAGAGATGAAGGTGAGAGAAGAGCAGGAGATCAAAGGGAAAATAACTACCTTTATCAGTGTTAATAGTAGGGAGTCAAAGTTACTATGGAAATGAACTATAAATCAAAAGTTTTAGTTACAAAAGTAACAACTAGAGGAAAATGAAAACCTTCTGAATTATCAAGAAAAACATAGTAAAATATCTTCAGAAGCAATAAAAACGTGTTATCCAAAAATCAAACATATCCGTGATCTCAGTAATGCTCAACTACTCTTTCCAAAGACAGACTAAATGACAAAGTTGACCCAGCTTTATGCTCTCTACAAGACTGATGTCCAAAAACTGTTCATTTAAAGTTAAGGGAAAATTGTAGACAAAGAAATACTAGGAAAATGCAAATTTTTAAAAAGCAGGGATAACCATATTTAAAAAGTTGATTTCAAAGAAAAAAATTATATTTTTTACTCCTTTAAAAGCACTCTAATGGGTTCATTTGATGTTCTTGTCCTTTTAGTTTATGAGTAAATTAATTCTGATTTTTAGTGCGGCCATATACAAAACAAAAACAGTGCAAGGATGAAAAAAATCTTCACACTGCACTTTCCATTTCATTCAAAAACAGAGTTCAGTTGTGACCTTCATAAATACATGCATGTCTGAATCTCCTCTCTTAATCTATGTGGTCTAATACAGGCTTCTCTCTGGTTTACCTACACCGGGCAACAAAAAGAGCACTAGATTTGGTGTCAGGACACTTGAATAGGTGTTAAGCTTATTTATTCTTCCCCTTGAGTGAATTTGTGCAAGTTTTTTCATCTTTATAAACCTCGACTCCCTTATCTGAAATGTGTGGATTTGATAAATGTAATGGTGAGTCCAGAGGTTGCTGGGAAGGTATTTTGCAGATGTGGTTAGCATATACGATCAGTTGACTAAGTAAAGGAGATTATCCTTGATAATGTGGATAGGCCCCATTCAATCAGTTGAAGAGTCATTAAGCGTCTGCCTTTGGCTCGGGTCATGATCCCGGGGTCCTGGGATCGAGCCCCGCATCGGGCTCCCTGCTCCGCGGGAAGCCTGCTTCTCCCTCTCCCACTCCTCCTGCTTGTGTTCCCTCTCTCGCGTGCTCTCTCTGTCAAATAAATAAAATCTTTTAAAAAAAAGAAAAAAAGAGCAAAAATTCAGCTTTCCTGGAGAAGAAGAAATTCTGCCTTAAGACTGAAGCATTAATTCCTGCCTGAATTTCCAATTTCCAGGCTGCCCTACAGATTTTGGACTTTCCAGCCCCTGCAATTATATAATTGCATGAGCCTATTCCTTAAAAATGCCTCTTGATACATACACGCATCTTTATACACATACACACATATAATATTGGGTTCTATTTTCTGGAGAACCCTGACTGATACACTGAGATAAAGAATATAAAAATCTTAAATCATAACTCATATGTGTCTTAGATAAGCCAAGCTATTCATGTACATGCAGTGTGCTTTCCCAGATGCCTACATCATACTCTCACCTCCTTCCTGTCTCTGGTCTAGTGTCACCTTCTCAGTGAGGCATTCTCTAAACACTTTACCTCCAAATATGACCCACAATCAGCCACTTCTAGCTTCCTTCTTTTCTTTGTTTTTGTCGCTAATGCTTGTCACTCTCTGACATACTATGTATTTTACTACTATTTGTTGCTTTTTATATTCCCCCATTGGAATGGAAGTTTCATGGAATACGAAACAGTCATTCTAAATGATCTCGTGTCTTCATCCTGTCTCCTTGAATTTGTCCTCTGCAGTCTCTGGTGTGAATCTAAGACCTAAATCTGACTTCCCTGTATAAAACACTTCAATGGTTCAGGACCGCCTATACCAGCACTGCCCAACTAGAGCTCTTTGTGCTGATGAAAATGTCCTACAATCTGCACTCTCTATGGTTGCTGCAAACCTCATGTGACTATTGAGCACACAAAATGTGACTAGTGCAATTGAAGGACTAAAGTTTTATTTTTTGAAATACTACTTAATTGACATTTAAACAGTCACATGTGACTAGTGGTAGAGATCAGGGGAAGCACATGTCCATATCATAAACTTCAGACCTTCCGTGTTGATGACTGCCTGATTTCTTCAGCACCATTTCTCTTTGCTCACACATCTCACACTTTACAAAACAGAAAAGCTGCACTGCATGAAGTTCCCCAAGTGCATTACATAGGTGGTCAACTTGGTGTATCTGCTTATGTGGTCCTCATAGCCTTCCATGCTCCACGCTCACCTCTCTATCAACTCCTCATTATTGACCATTCGACTCAGAAATCCCTCCCCTGCCAGGGTGATCCCAGCTGGATTAGGTGCCCTCCCAATTTTCCTAATTGCTAGTACATTTATCTATTTTATTTTTACTATTGGACTCTATTTATCTGCTTATGCCCCTGTCTCTCCCTCTAGATGTGGTCTTTCTTGAGGTCAGGCCTTATTTGTGTCTTTCTACTTTGAGTTCCTAGCTCCATGCCCAGCTCGTAGTTAGTGCCCAAAAATCTTCGTTGAATAATGAAGGAAGGAGAGAATGCTTGGGACCAAGGGCTATACTGGAGTGCCTTGGCCTAGTAGACGTGCCAGTTTCCACACCCTTCTTGTTCCTTACATGAACCTGGAAAGACCTGACATTGAGCAGAGGATGAGACAGTGTCCTAACTTTGCTTCGCTTTCTTTTCTTTGCTTCCTCTACGAGGAAGCAGATAGATTCCGCCTGGATTTTGAAGTCAACCCCATACCAGGAGAGTTTACACTTGCCTGGCCCTTGTTATCATTAGCTGCCCCAAAAGACAGCTTTTGAAGAATCTTTATAATCATTTGCTCACTCTTCCCTCCCAGTTCCTCTCCATACTTGAAGTTCTCATCTGGGAAAGGAGAAGTCTGGGTGGTGGCCACAGCACTCACTCTGCTGGATTTAGGTTTTGGAGGGTTTACAGATCATCACCTATAAATGATCTGTGACTTGGGAGAGCTCTGAGAATGGTACAACTCTGTGTGAAGAAAACAAACATCTCTGCTCTAAGTGAGCTCCCCAAATTGCACAGAATAGTGCCAATTCACGCTGTCAGAACTTCTGTGGCTAATTCTTGTTTTTTTTATGGGGTTACACATTTACTGTGAATAGTCATGATGTACCTAAAACACATCCACGGTGTATTCAGTCAAGGAGTTAAAAAAAAAAAAAAAAAAAAGGAGGGGAGGGGAAGCGTCTGTCGAGAGGTGGGTTAGAGGAAGAGGCAATAAATCTCAGGCCCATGGGATTTGGACAACAATCTACACTGGCAAATCTAACAACTGCCAACTCTGGAATGTGTCAGCATAATATCATACTAACTGTTACCTGGTAGGTTGTCAGAATTCTAAGAAATGCGAAGATCAAAAATGTTGCAACTGGGAAGTATTCCAAATGCCTTTCAATGTATATCTGATGAAACAAGGAGGCTATTAAAATGCCCTTTAAAAAGTCCCATTAAAGTAATAATCCGGTAAAAGGAGTATATAATCTGAGAGCTTTGAGGCCAATAGCAAGTGAGTGCCAACATAGCTTACTGACTTTCTTGGAGGTTTTTCCATCTTCTGTTTTCCTCTTTGTGTGCTGAGCAGTGACTTTTAGCTTTGATTCTCCATTAAGCAATGCAACATTTCCAGCTCTACCATCACAAAACTATAGCATACGTGTGTATCTGCACATATAAATACAAAGGTATGACAATTACAGACTTTTGTAGAAAATAGACACTACCTGGAACAATGGCAGGTTACAAAGAAAAGTGAGATCTTGACTTATTGTTCCACTGCATATTGATATTGTACCCTAGAAAGCAATCTAATCGATTTTAAGTTCCAGCAGAACCATTGCAGACACACCGAAAAAAAAAAAAAAGTCACATAAACTTTCTATTATAAAATGATCGAAGCACTGAGTGGCATGACACATGAATAGCTGAAAGTTTGTGCTTCTTCATTTTTAGAAAAATTTAAAAATCCTATCCAAATTTTTCTTAATCTTGTTATCCAACTACATTCTCCGTCAAATCCATTGTTTTAATAGAAATCTCTTGTGCTATTTTATAAAATAAGATGAAAACAGAGAGGGAGGCAAACCATAAGAGACTCTTAACTATAGGGAACAAACTGACAGTTGCTGGAGGAGAGGGGTGGGGGATGGGGTACCTGGGTGATGGGCATTAAGGAGGGCACTCGATGTAAGGAGCACTGGGTGTTGTCAGCAACTGATGAATCACTAAATTCTATCTTAAACTATAAAAAATAAAGAAATCTCTTGTGCTATTTTAAATTTTTTCTATCTTCTGGAGGGACTAAGCCTGTATTCCCTGCCTACCTTTGCCATCTTACCATACTGGGCATTATAATAAGGCACCTCCATTTTCTGCTCTTCACCACTGTATTATACAAAGGTTTTATCTTGTCATCTGAAAACCTAGATTTTTGAAATAGGGAGCCAACCCTTTCATTGGTTTCTCCACCATCGCTCTCTCAGTGTACAAATACTCTTAGCTATACAATCATTCATTCATTTTCCATTCATTCATTTAATAAATTGACCACTTGCCATGCACCAGACTCTGTATTAAGAACTGGGGATAGGGCGCCTGGGTGGCTCAGTTGGTTAAGCGACTGCCTTCGGCTCAGGTCATGATCCTGGAGTCCCGGGATCCAGTCCCGCATCGGGCTCCCCGCTCAGTGGGGAGTCTGCTTCTCCCTCTGACCCTCTTCCCTCTCGTGCTCTCTATCTCTCATTCTCTCTCTCTCAAATAAATAAACAAAATTAAAAAAAAAAAAAAAAAGAACTGGGGATATAACAGAGAACAAGACAGCACTAAGATTTATTCCAGTTCCTACTCTGTAATTGGCAATAGCTCCATGGTTTTTTAGAGGAAGAATTTAAACTTTTCCTATTGAAGGTCCCCATAAATAATCCTACTTGACAGTTCTGATTTTACCTCTGACCTTTCCCCAACATGAATTTCCCATTCTTCCACCTCCAACCACATTTCATGCTCGTTCTCTCTTTTTTATCTTTTCTAATTTTATTTCTTCTGCTGGAAATTCAGAATATTCTTCCCATACCCATTTCAATTCAACCCCTTTTCAAGGGCAAATCCTCTTTCCCTCACAAGTTCTTTCTGGGGGTGGGGTTAGAACTCTCTCCAGTGCAATGTATCTACTTGATGGACTCACAGGCATATCATACTTTAAATGAGTCCCATATTAAAATTTTGATTACTTGATTTTCCTTCGCAGTAAGTGATACTGTTATCTATCCAGGTGCTCGAGCCAAAACCCTAGGAAGAACCCTTGATTTCTACCTTTTCATCATCAGCAAGTCCTATTGACTTTGCCTTTAGACTCTCTCACGTCTAACGACTATCCCCATCTTCATCCCAACTTGAGATGAACCACTGTTGCCTCTTCTGCTTAGGGTCATAGTCTCTCCATCACTGCTTCTGTTTCCACTCTTTGTTGGTTATTGTGTGCAGATAATTCTGTGTCTTTGCAACAGCTGGAATGATTTCTTTTAAAACAGTTCCTGTTACTGTCTCTTGTTTAAAATCTTTCAGTCTTTCCATGGTACTTAGAACAAAATCTTGACCTAAATGGCCCGGCCTTCCTCTCCCCTTTGTTGACTCAGCCACTCAACCACTCTCTCTGTCTCTCTGTCATAATAAGCTTGTTCCTGTCCTGGCCCCTTCTAAATTAGGGTCCTTGTACTAACTCTATCCTCTGCTGAAAGGCTGATACTCCTCAATCTTCTAATAGGTTCTTCCCTTCTTCTTGCATGAGACAACCTTGCTTGCCCCAAATCCAAATTCACCAACCATCTCCCTTTTTATAGTCATCATAGAAATTATTACTACTAGACACTTCCTTATGAATTCATTTTTTTATCACCTACATACCCTCAACTAGAGTGGAAGTGCCTAAGAAAAGAGACTGATTTGTTCATGCTTTTTTCAACAAGGCCTGACAATAGCTCTTATTGATCCATAAATAAATGAATGAGTCTGTACAGCATACACTTGACACTGGATGAGTTGCAGGTCTTCATTATTTTCTGAATGTGCCCCCCTATTTCCTTAACGTGAATTTAATTAAGCCCCTCAAACCAAGAGACTGCCTCTTGATCTTCTATTTACACAGTATCAAACAGTGTTAGATTACACTAAGTACTTCATAAATGCATCCTTAATGTCTACTTAAAAATGGTTTGATGAAAGGTTATTAAAAGTTAGGTATTTGAGACACCTACCTATACATCTCTCTAGTATTTTTGCTGCACTTGTTAAGATAGTTATCACTGGACCTTTACATTTTGTCCAGGACAGTGTACATAGACCAATGGAGAAAGCAATTAGGAAACGACTATTGACTCTACTGTTTGTTTGTTTGTTTTTTCTTTTCAGGTAACATGTAAGCTAATGACTTAAAGCATAAAATGTTGAGTCTGGGAAGTTGAGAGTGATTTCCTCTAATGTCTTTTGTAGAGTTGTCAGATTTAGCAAATTAAAATTCATTATGCCCAGTTAAAACTGGATTTCAGATAAACAGTGAATAATATTTAATTCAGTATGTCCATGCAATGCTTGGGGTATTCTTTTTTTTTTTTTTTAAGATTTTATTTATTTGTCAGAGGGACAGCAAGAGAGGGAACACAAGCAGAGGAAGTGGGAGAGCGAGAAGCAGGCTTCCTGCTGAGCAGGGAGCCAGATGCCAGGCTTGATCCCAGGGGCCAAAGGCAGACGCTTAACCGACTGAGCCACCCAGGTGCCCCGCTTGGGGTATTCTTATACTAAAAAATTATTTGTTATTTATCTGAAATTTAAATGTGATCGGGCATCTTGTATTTCATCTGGCAACCTTGTTGTGAAGTTTTTGAAAGACTTACCAAATCCTTGCCATGTGTTCCTTATATGATCATGATAATGTAATCATCTTTGTAAAAAGTATTTACTCTTTCAGGCCACTAATGTGCTCTTTTTAAAAAAAATTTGTTGTAATTGACATATAACACTGTGTATTTTAAGGTGTAGAGCCTGTCAATTTGATACATTTATATATTGCAATATGATTACCACATTAGCTAACACCTCTACCACTCTTGACAAATGATTGCTTTATGGATAAAGCATATCCATATGATATCAAAGAATAATGGTTGCTTCCAGGAGTTCAAGACTAAAAACCAGGACTAAAAAACTAACAAACAGGGTCCGTGTGTCTCTGTCTCTTTGACATAGAGCCTTTATTGAGCATTCTTTTCCTGGATTGTTGCCTTTATAGTGACCTTTGAGCCTCGGGGCCAGGGTAATCTATTTACTCCAGATTGGAGCTTTCGTTTGTGGCTCACTTACGTCGAAGTCCAAAACTGGAGTAAATAACATTCCAGAATAGTTTGCTTTGGATGACATTTGGTCCTTTTCTTTACTTTGTCCCTTCAATTACTGTACTCATACTTCAATAGCGTTTTTATTGGTCATGTTTTTTCTGAAATTAAGAATAAATCAAATGCAAATGTCAGCATTTTCCCCTTATATAAAAATCTCTGTGGAAGCAAAATAAAGATGTGCTCCAGGAAGTGTACATTTTTATATCTCTTATTCAATAGGAGATTAGACTTGAGGAAGACAGAAACCCTTCAAAATTCTCACTGAGAAACAGTGACTTCTTGAGTCCGTGTGGTTCATGCAGCCATGTTCCACTAGCAGTCTGACTTTGCTACTGCTGCCTCCTGGCATGCCTGGATCTTCCATGAGCTGCTAAAGCCAACCTCACTCAGGTCTGAGCTTTTGTTTTAGATTTTTTTTTTAAATGTATTTATTTGAGAGAGAGAGAGAGAGAGAGGAAAGAGAAATAGAGCACGAGCAGGGGGAAGAGACAGAGCGAGAGGGAGAAGCAGACCCCCTGCTGAGCAGGGAGCCCCATGTGGGGCTCAATCCCAGGACCCTGAAATCATGACCTGAGCCAAAGGCAGGTGCTTAACCAACTGAGCCACCCAGGAGCCCCTAGGTCTGAGCTTTTGACAACTGGAGAATCATCAGAACAAAATACATCATTTACTCCTGTTTCCTACAGAAACCTCATGCTAGACTCAGAGGATATAGAATTGGAAAACTAGTCATTTCCCTCAAGGAATCTCAAGTTTCTTGGTGATTGTTACAATTACACAATGAGAACCTTCAGAAAACTGTAGAGTTCAGTCAATGAACATCCCTCATTAAAGCAAGAGCTGAGGACTTCAGAGGTTAATCTGGGGTTCTAGTTCTTTCCAATCTATGGTACTGTTGAAGTTTTCCTGAAAGAGACATTAGTGTGACCTGAGATTGGTGAAGGAATTTTTTCACATTGATCTAATTTTTGAGATAGCAGTCTTCATAGAAAGAGTGGCACGTGTGGCAAGAAGGAAAGATGATTATGCTGCTGAAGCTTTAGAGAAAATCACAGCCCTCGAATTCTGTTTCATTTTGATGATTCTATTTGGTCATTCCGCTTGAGTATATTAGAGTTTTAAGTATTTCATCAATATATGTCGTATTTCTCTAAACCTTCATTTTTTTTTTTTTTAGGCATTTGGTTGTAAAGCCTTTGTGCTTTCATAATTGCCTGCCCCTATTCTTCCACCCCATTATAATTTATAGACATACTCATGTTTCTACTTATCTCTCCCATCTTTACAGCCTCATTAAAGTCATTCACTAATTCACAAAATATCCATTAAATACTTAACAGTTACAAACTGATATGATACACTGTAAGAAACCAAGGTCTGGTACAACTCTAAAAGATCATATTGGGTGCTACAGAAAATACAAAGATCAACCACACAGAACAGTGCTAACACAATTCAGAAGTGGGAGGGATTAATTTCATTATAACCAAACCAATGTAAATCTTAACCTAGTTCTCAACCTTTGTGGAAAGGACTTTGGAATAAATCTCAGTTTTTTTCTACTCTTGACTTTCTACTTGTAAACTCAAATGAGTCAATTATTCTGAACCTCAGTTTTCTTATCTATAAAATAGGAGTGGGGAGTACATCTAGGTTTCAGCTCAAATATTCCAAAGATCAAATGAGTTTGTCTTTGCCATTATGTATCTTTCATGAGTAGTCCTAAATAGTGACAGTGCAGGGGAATGAGTGTAATAAGCCTGCTGATTGGGAGGAAATTAATTATCAAACACCTGACAATGCCCCTGAATGGATTCATGTGCTGTGTGTATTAGTCGTCTATTGCCGTATAACAAAGTACCACAAATGTAGTGACTTGAAACAAAATAAAACATTATCTCATAAGCTTTCATAGGTCAGGAGTCCAGGCACAAGTTCCCTGGGTGCTCTGCTCAGGGTCTCACCAGGTTGAAATCAAGGTGTCAGCCTGGGCTGTGATTTCATCTGAGGCTTGGGGTGTTCCAAGCTCATTCAGGTTTTGGAAGGCTTCGGTTTCTTGCAACTATAGGACTCAGATTCCCATTTTCCTGCAGGCCATGAGATAGGGGTCACTCTCGGCTCCTAGATGCCAGTCACCATTTCCTGTACCTGGCCATCTCCATAAGGAAGACGTTTGCTCCTTCGGGGCCAGCCGGAGAAGCCCTTGCACTTTGAATCTCTTCTTTTCAGGGCTCACCTGATTAGGCCGCACCTGCTCAGCATCTCCCTTTTCTTTACTGAAAGTCACGTGAAAAACTTGTCACATTTACTATAATGTAGTCCAGTTATAGTAGTGGAATCCATCATATCCACGGTCTTGTTCACATTCAAGGGGAGGGAGTCTACAGTGTGTGCACACTGTGGGGTGCAGGGAGACTCTAAGAATTCTGCCTACCACACTCTGTGTAATAATTGATGTGGACAAGTAAGATCCCCCACCCCCACCCCCCAGAAAAGGGAGAATTCTAACCTGAAACAGATCATACTGCTTCTTAGTTCTTGAGAACAAGCAATCAACTTTCTGTCCTAAAGCAGCTTGAATGAATAGGGAGGACAGTTTTTCACTTGAATAGTTAAAGTGGAATAGATGGAAAAGGTAAAGTCAGTTAGAGAAGGAAATGAGTTCAGGAAGAGATCCTTAATCTCTTGCATTAATGAGCTTTACAATCAACTATCTTGTTAAGTCAGAATCACTCAATTGATTCCATACAAAAATGGAAATGGATTAAGGGAGACTCTGACTCCTCCTGTGCAACCTCTTAGGTCCCCTAGTTTGTAACACAGTGTATTTCATTTCTAATAACATTTCCAGTATTTTTCACAAGCAAGAAATTAAATTCAGCACTTCAGAGAATAGTGTCTCATAGACATTCTAAATAAACTTAAAGAATGTTAACCAAATAGGTGTTTTCTGAGGAAAGGGTTTAGTTTCTGGAGAAGAGTACACAAAGACACAGTTGGTCAATATTACATTGGCCAGTGATTGTTTCCGTGTTGGCAAAATTGATTTTGCAATTTCCTGAGAAATCCTGATTGGTGATGAAAATGATAAACATATATTTTTCCTTCAGAGGAATCCAAATCTTATCTCTCCCTCCTTTGCCTGCATCTTTTTGTGGATTCACCACTTCTTTCATTTTTCTTTGGAGGTTAAGGTCAAGAAGGGAGAAAAACGATAGGGCAGCAGTCTGAGAATTTACAGCAGACAGAGAGATAAATGAGGCTACTCTTTTCCCCAGGGTCCTGTACTAAAAACTAGTAGCTTCACAGAAAAACAGTAGCTGCCCTGCATCTTGGGTGGCTTTGCCTTTAGTGATACATCACATTAAGGATGGGAGGTGTCATAGTTCATTAGCTTGCCTATCTTATATTTGGTTACAGTGGGACGCTACTCAAAATCAACATGCCTGAAATTGAAGACAGATGGCCAAGTAAAGGGCTACAGAGTTTAATATCATTATTTACTATTTCCTTTTTTATTGTGCTTTTCTCTCCATTTATTTTTGTGCCATGTTAGTACATTTGCGCTTTTTAAAAAGTGTCATTTCTTTAGAGAGTAAGCAACAGGAGTCCCAAGGCTGGGCAAGCACAAGTTGATACTCTGCTAATACCCTCAACTGGAAGTGATATTTGCTTTTGGCAATGCTGTTCATCTCTGTATTTGCCCAGGTTGATGTTTGTAGAAAAATAAAATGAAAGAAATTTATTTTAGTTCTATCTCTGCAAGGGATTTGTGACTCTAAAAAGGAGGATTCTGAAATGCTTCCTTATTCATGATGAGGATAGTGAGAGTTGTAGGAAATCAGTCCAAAAATAATGTCCACTGAAAGTTAAAGTCTATGAGACTACAATGTTCTGAGTTTTAACAAATGGTATCCTAACTGACTTTCATCTAGTAGCTTGGGGCTTATAAAGGCACCAGATCAAAGGTGGAAATTGATTTTTGGTGAAGTCCCCTTCTTCTAAACACACACAGAAATACCTCCACACATTTTACAGTTTATTTCTAGGACTTTTAATCATCATCAGAACTTCTAACATTGAACAGCTCTTGGGACACAATTCTAAGGACTGGCAAGCAGATGAATATACTCAAATTTTGCCAAGCTGCATGATAATGTTTGGGAGGCAAACGTGAATGGAAGAAGCAAAGTAAGAAATAACACTCAGGAGGCATTTTACATACCTGGTTGTAGGAACAAAGTTGGCTGTTTCTTACATAGTTTCATCCTGGATTTTGTTTAGGGGAAAGGCAGTTTGTTTGGGCATATAGGTACATAATTATATAATTTTCTTTTCTAAATGAGAAAGTGACAACTTTTAAAGTTGCCACAGAAACTTTTAAAAATTGATGGGATGTGTGCGGATTTATTATTGCCTGAGAGGAATAGCCACACAGGGTAAGGAAAAACAGTGAATTTTTTTTCTGTTTACATTTCAATTCCCAAAGATAATTGTGTAGCCAAGATGTTTAGCCTTCTTTGTGGGTCATTAGGAGCCACTAATAAAAGACTCTGTTTGGATTTTCCAAGTTTGTTTGAATCTGTATGCCTTTTCCCCCTCTACGAATCCAAGCTACATCAATACTTGTATGTTGACTGTAGTGATGATTTAGTAGTGGTATTTAAATTATTGGTCACATTTAGAATTTGCATAGACACAAAGACAATTAATAAATTAACACTGATAACAGATATTTGTTGTATGAGTCTAAAAGGGGAATTGCTGTGTTTTGTATTTAGACTCTTAGCATGTCACTTGTATATGAGAGACATACATGTGATGTGTTGACCTGCCAGAGTATATGATGTGGTACAATGAACACAGGGTTTGCTTGTTTATGTCCACTTTTATCATCTTTTTTAATTAAGCAAGTAATATATATTTATTTTTTGAAAAAGTATGTAATATAGATTAAAAAAATCTTTAAATCAACTGTAATCCCATTACACTGAGATAACAATTGTTAGTTAACATTTTAAAATACAATCTCCATACTGTGTTAAAGCTTTTTTTTTTAGGAAATTGAGTTTGTGTTCTTTAGCTTGCTTGTAGGAAAAAACAAAAAGAAACATCTTCAATGTCCAGCTATGAAGAATCCAGTAATGATATATGTTGTTATGTATAAATATATGTGTGTCTATGTGCAGAAGACTTATTTATATGGTATCACACTGTATGTATTGCTTTGAACCTGTCACATTCAATTAATATATTATGAATTGCTCTTCATATTAACAAATACAAATACACAGTAACATTTCATTTAGAATGGACAATTTCACATAAATGGATGTGTCAAAGTATGTTTAACCAACTCCTGATAGCTGGGCTTTGAGAATATTTCCTTTTAATTTTTTTCCCTATTACAAACAAGCAAAAGAACAGAGATGTGATTTCCTGAAGAAAAGCTTTAAGGTTTGTGGTAGGAGCATTAACTTTATGGATTAGAGGAAGATCACTTTCAGAGACTGTCAGGAAGAGGCTAGAGGAGGATGCTTGTGCCAAGCATTGCATTAGGTACTGGATAAACATTATTTTTTATCCTAGGGCATTATAACCATTTTATAAAAGTATCAGCCATAGTTCAGTAGAGGTGAAGGAACTTTCCCAAGTTTGCCTAGCTAGTCAGTGGTGGAGCTAGCATCGTCATAAGCTTCACAAAATCAGTATCATGTCTTCTTGTTGGTACACACACCCCTAGCTGAGCACACACCTATAGCACCTACTTACAAAGTGGCACATATACCTCATAGTTCACGTGACAGTTTTGAAAAGTTTTTATGTAAACCAAACTTTGAAGATTAAACACTATTTTTTTTTTAAGATTTTATTTATTTGACAGAGAGAGTGAGCACAAGCAGGCGGAAAGAGAGGCAGAGGTAGGCTGCCCACTGAGCAAGAAGCCCAATGTGGGACTCTATCCCAGGACCCTGAGATCCTGACCTGAAGCCTAAGACAGACACTTAACGGACTGAGCCACCCAGGTGCCCCCTAAGTGCCATTTTAAATGACAGGGTATTTATATAACATATATGTATATTTAATTATACAAGTGATATAATTTATATAAGATTTTAAGTAACAAGCTACTGCACATTTTAGAGGTATTTTCATCAGTAGGTCCCCCTTGGTAAAATAAGTATCTTTTTGCAGTGTAAATAATTAATTCTTTTCTGTTTTTCAAATTTGTTCCGTCTTTGCATCTATTAGTTTATTTTAAACTGGGGCATATTTACCAATTGTACTCTACGGTTAGTAATCTGTGTGTTTCAAATAATTACTAAATCTGGAAGTGTCCTTAGAGTTTGCAGAAATGAAATTTCATGGTGTAAAGTGTATTTTAGTAGCAGAAAAGTCAAAGGGACAATCAGTACACCTGTACCTGGAGATGGAAGACTTGGTTCCTGGTTCTGATATAGTCACTGATTAGCCATGAAAGCTGGGAAAATTTAATCAATCTTTTGTTACTCAGTTTCTGCCTGTGAAATAAAATCTCATGGTTTTGTTGTGGGCAAAGAGAAAGGATAAATGTAGAAAGTTGATATTTAAGGAACTAAGATGTGCCACGCATTTGCACTAGGTGCTTAATACCTTTTACATCAAATTGGATATTTCTCATGCTCACAGTACTGGTTATGAATGTTGTTTGGTTATAACGGAACCAGAATGATGGTATTGAATCAATGACTGATCAGAGACGGGAAGTGAACAAACACAAAAGTGGTCGGGATCAACTCTTTAGTGCTGCAGAAAGAGAGTGGGCAGGACCAACGGTCAAAATCTAGAGAGAAGTAGTTGACGTTGGCTTTGACTCTAAAATTGTTTGGTTAATTTCTTGATACTACTGCAATTAAGTCGCAGACTGGCAGGGATTAAGGAATTTCCCCATGGCTTTAGACGTGCTGAACAGTAGGAGAATCTTGAGTGGCAGTTAGATAAGCGTGTGGAATTCTGTGATAGCTTTGTGAAGATAAGCACGCCCAAATGTGGCCTGAAAAGAGTGTGGGGAGGAAGACAGAGAGAAGAGATTAATAACAAAAGAACATGTATTGGGTGTGGGTGAAAGGGCAGATGAAATTCAGCGATGACTTTCCGTGAAAAGTAAAAGCCAAGTCTCTCGAACAAAGCTGAGAAGGATCTTGGGGAGAAATAGATTAATGTTAAGAGTAGAGGAGGAGCAAGCTTGAGGCCAGGGTTATCAGCAACTGAGAAAAGATGGGGTCGAGACAGGTGGAAGGGCTGTGCTCTTGGAGGATTGGGGGACGGAAGAGAATTAGGATTGTCATCAGGTTTGGAAGTGCTGGAGAAAAAAAGTTGGGGCTTTCAGGAAATTCAAAGTGATGACAAATCTATATGGTTTGTAGGTGAGTGAGATGTCTGGCAGCAGTTGTCAGATGTAGCTGGGGACTGTGGTATTTAGTTTCTGAAACATTTAGGTGGATGTGCAGAGATTGGTTAGTAGAAGTAGGTAGGGGATAGTTCTTCTGAGAGTTTAGCTAGGGTAAGAGAATCAAGTTCGTGAAATAACAAGAATTAAAAGTCACTCCCGCAGACTTTGTTGATGATGCAGGAAAAGTTTCAGGGCAGAATAATTAATCTACATATCTATACTACTGGCATCATCACTTTCATTCAGTCATTCACCACCTATTCAGCAAAGGTTTTTCAGATTTCCATTTATGTTCTAGGCATTTTGCTGTGCCAGAGATATAAGATCAGTCAGAAATAGTTTCCATATCCAAGAGATTGATGATTAGTGGAAAGATGGAAACGTGTATCAGTGAAGAACAAAAAGTATTTCCTGTGTAATTTACAGACAGCGACCCAGCTCAGGGCCAGTGTGTCAGTAGGGCTTCCTAGAGGAGATCACAGGCAGTTGGGAGATAAGGCTGCTCTGCAGCCCGTCGGGGACAGATGGTTGGAACAGAGGGAGCAACTTAGAAGAAGTCCTGTATGGAGGCACAGATAGCCTGGTGGTGGGCCTGCAGGCAGCTCAGAGAAAAGATAGTTGAGGTATGACAAAACCTACAGCTAAGCTGCATTTTCCCCAAACCACACACTGCCATTGCCACCATACAGCCACCATAGACAATTTTGGCAACACCGACTTGTCTTTCTAATCCACAGTAAGGTCCAACTGACACTCACAGAGAAAACACAGATAACAAACTGTCCCAAGGGACACAACATGACATTGGACATTGACTTAGGTCATTTAACAAAGCCACAGAGATTCACTTATACCACTATTGAGTAAAGACTGTCCCCAAAGAGGCAAAAAGTCTAGTTTCCTCATCTAGACACGGGATCTTACAACATGTCTATTCACCTTTCAATGCCGATAATCTCAGTACCCTGCATTTGGTAGGAATTTAATAAACATTTGTTGAAAGAATGAAGCAATAATCATCATACTGAACTTCGGAAGGGCAGAGAGGAAAACCAGAATGCTACCTAGTCATAAAATAATAATATAATAATCATGTTAATAACAATAGTCTTGGTAATAAGTAATAATAGCTGTACTTTAGTGAGTGCTGACTCAGTATTATCAGGCAGTAAGCACTAGTTATACATTCTTTTATTTAATCCTCCCCAAAGCAGAATGATGCAAAAAATGATGCAAAAAAATATTATCTTCACTTTACAGATGAAGACACAGGCTTAGACATGTTCGGGACGCTACCCAGGATCACCTGGGCTGTGAGGTGTGGAGCCGTGGCTGGATTCAAAGTCCCAGCCCAGCTCCACATGCTACGCTCTGAACCATCACACCTCAGGAGCATCACGAAGCCTTCACAGCTCAGTGACTTACCCAGCAGTGCTCCTGTTACCAGTGAAATGCTGAGATAGATTGGTCTGCGGTTTTCCTAATAGCTATGGAGAAAGCCTCTCCCTCACTCCACGGTGCCACTGCCCTTGTGACGTTCGAGCCGAGGCTGATTCCCCCTGTTCACAGATCCCTGCTTATTTGGCGGCAGAGAACTGGACCATGAGTACTTCTCCTATTCTTCCTTTCTCTCTTCCCACCAGCATCTGTCTCAACTATGTTCTGTGGGTGTTGTGCTGGGACCCTTGCCCATTTCCTGGAGTAAGGATCATTGCATAAAAACAGGCGGTAAGGGAGCTCATTGGTGGAGACTACGTAGGGTTCAAGAAGAAAGTAACCCTTCAGCATTATGTCCAATAGGGGAAGAGCATCTTGGTTTTTAGATCCTTTTGTCTTTACTGCTTCCTTTCTCTCTCTCCCTTCCATCCTCTCTCCTTCCTATCCCTCCCCTCCTTCCCTCTCTTCCTTCTTTCCTTCCTTTTTCTTACTTGGTGGATACGATGAAAAAAAGATGGCTTTGCTTCTCTCTTCTGCACAAACCTCATCTAAAAGTAAAAAGTGGTTATACGGATTTAAATGGTTGAAACCCAGTGATTTAGCCCAGCTTATCTCCTGATTTAGATGTACCACCTCCAACTTCCTTTACCAGCCTCATTTTATCCTGTTCTCAAAATTCTGGGGGACATGACATCTGCTACTTTCTTTCTGTGACAGCCTGATCTAGCTCTCTTTAGCCGTTGAAAGTAGGAGGACCACATAATTGATCAAAACTGTGATTGATACATTCAAAAGCAAAAGGAGGGCTGTACTAAAACTAATTCAATTATTTGTTGAAATGTTTATTGATCGACAAATTGATCTTAGTAAATTGGTGGACCTGTAAAATAGTTGTATTCAAAAACTATTTCAAAAAATATGTTTTCTTAAAAACAAAAACATCTATGTAAATTAAAACACCGTTTAAAACATATCCTCATAGTGATCTGAACATTCAAAAAATCATGTAGTCTGAATAATTCTTCCTCGTATAAATTCCTGTAATAGTTAATTTCTTAGCTATATCAACCCCTAAAAATGTGTCACTGGCATTTTCCCAAGGAATGTATTATTTTCAATGTGGTCTTAATATTTTAATTTTTTTCATAAAATTGTCTTCTTCAAAATTATATTTTATGACGAATGCATATGAAATTATTGACATCATCAATTGACCCTTCTCTAAATCATGATATTTATAATTGAGAAATTCGTTCCCACACATGCTAAGGTGGCCAGTAAGCTGGCAAATTCTACCAAAGGAAACTTTCAATTCTAATTTTTTTTCTGCACTGAAATGCATAAATATTTTCACAGGTGCCGTTTATGCCTCTATTCAGAGTATTTTTCTTTGATATAAATAAGATCTATTTGTAATTCTTTTAGACATTTCACCAAATTTAGATGCTATTAAACTGTGGGCCTTTTCAATTTCATTCCATTCTCATTTAGAAGAGAAATATATCCAATAAAAGTAGGAACTTGATTAAATGATTCTTCCCACAACTCAAAATATTTCAAAAGGCAATTATAAAATTTAAAAATGAAATCTGGTACAGAATTTGAGCACCCCTGGCTGAGTTTGTTCAGTTATTCCTTTACTTCAATAGGGATCAATTTCAATGTGTTCTGGTTTGTAAACTTTGCTTTCAATTATTGCAATTTTCTTAAAGCTTCACCTGCTTTTTGAAAATTTTTATTTGTTTGAGGAGCACTGGGTGTTATATGTAAGTGATGAATCACTAATTTCTGTTCCTGAAACGAATGTTACACTATATGCTAACTAACTAGAATTTAAATAAAAACTTGAAACAACAAAAAAAGAAAATTTCTGTTTGTTGAATACTTTGATTAAATATTTTTATTAATTAAAAAAGCTGTAACCAAAATTTAGAGGAGTAACTTACAGAAAGTCCCCTGCCGTTAAGGATATGTAGGCAATTTACGAAGGACTTCTTCAAAAGCTTGTCATTTCTAGTGCTGAATTGATGATGGGCAGAAAAGAAAAAAAAAGTGTATGTTACCCTGTTAAATGAATTTCTTTTATTCAATGTAAGCTAAATCACAACAATTCATAGTATTATTACTCTATGTGTATGTGAAAGTATAAATTTTAGCAACTAGAGATTATCCTAGTATAGAATATTTAAGCTTGTTTGGGCAATCGTGAATTATTTGTATGGCAAAACTAATTCTAAGAGTATTTCTGCTTCACAGGTTTCTTAATTTGGAAAGAACATTTATTTTGCCAAAATTATCTGCTCCTCCAATATTTGTGTTCATATTACCAATGTAGTTTGCCCCTTGTGAATTGGATATTCAAGTTATAATCCACTTAACTGATTTCTCAGTTGAAGCATCTGATGTTGATATGAAACTGGTATCATTTAAATGTTTGCAAGTTCTTTTATTGCTAATGAAGTCAAAACTAACTTTTGGTAATGCATAAAAAATTAAACCCCACAACTCAGAATGGAAAATGAGTGAAATTCCTGTATAAAAACAATCATTTGACTAAAAGGAATGTTAGGTTTCAAAGAATAATATATAACTGCACTTTCTGCCAGTGTCATGATAAATTATCATCTTCATATACCAGTAACTTAAGAACTTAGGAAGTATTCAAACTGAATTATGTGGTATTACTGAAACTCTTCACTTTGGATCTACAAAATAGGAATTTTATATAGTTCAACTTAATTAGACATTGACGCGTTGTCAGCAGATTAGTGTTTTTTGGATTCCTATGACTGGGAATATCACTATGACCTTAATGTGGATGCTGTCAACAAATTTTGTGAACTAGAAATTCAGAACTTAAATTTTAATTACACATATAGTTTCATTTTTTTCCAGCATATTGCTGCTAAAAGGGTTTATTGCAAACTGAAATAGAATTAAACAGTGAAATAATTAAATAATTGAAGATGAACATTGTGCAAAGTTTAAAAAAATACGAAACAATGGAACAAGACTGTTCCAATTATTTGTTTCATGTTCTGGGGCAGAACATCTTGGCCTTTGTTTTCCTGCATACAGTTATGAACACCTAACATAATTTTCTACCTTCTCCTCTCCCCGTGCTAACTGGTAGCATGGTAGCTTTGCGTACCTTGCAAGCCAAGTGTGAACAAAAGCATGGCAGATTGGACCATCAAGTGGCCTGCAGCAATAGCAACATACACTGCTTATCTCTGCACCCTCTGAGGGTGGACCGAGTTAGCCACCCTGGATTGTTGGGGTCCCAAGGGACTTATTTTACCAGCAAGCTTTCTGCATGATGTTTTATAAAAGCAGGTGTTGGGAAAGGTTAGGGGAAAGAGAGAGAGAGTCACTGTTGGTCACCTTTCAGATTTAACCACATGTTCAGAGCGAGAATTCTGTTTACTGACATGCACCTCACAAGTGGTGGATGAGACCATGGCAAAAGTGGAAGTAGGCTCAGCCATTCTGTCTTATTTTAATGCAACTAGATTAATAATAATACGTTGCTTTAAAAAAAAAAAAAAGAAATCCAGTACTGGGTGATGTATGGAATTGTTGAATCACTGTATTATACATTGTACACCTGAAACTAATATAACAATGTACATTAACTATCCTGGAATTAAACTTAAAAAAAGAGAGAAATCCAGGACAAATGCTAAACTAGAAAGGATATTGCCTTAACCGGTGTAAACCAAGAACTGCCCTATCAAATCAGAATATATGATCATCCTGATTAGAGAGTTACTCATTCACCCATTTGACACCATAAAATGAATGGGTTTTATTAAGAAATGAGGGTATGTGGAAGAAAATAAAACTGTCTCTGATGAAAGAGTGCTTATGATTTCAAGGGGTTAGTTTTACTGAAATCTGCCCCGCTGTGGTTTTAGTTCCATCCATGGATCAATATCATACGCATCTCCGCCTCTGTCTACCTTATACTAGCCCATTGATCCCTGGAAGATTGCCCTCAGGCTCTCCATGCTAGCGGATCTCAAATGCTTGTATGCAGAAATGGCACCCAAGAAACTTCTTTAAGAAGCATATCACTCCCCAACTGGGCGCCAGGATTCTGATTCTGTAATTTACAGGTACAGCCAAAAAATCTGCATTAAAAAAAAAAAAAGTGATTCTGACTCAGGTATCAGAAATGCAACCTACTCCTCGTTGAGTCTGAGATAAGTATGTTGACTCTCTTTTACTCTTCCACAAATACCATGTTCTGTTCTGGGGCTACTTGGTGGCCATTTTTAGATATGTCCTAATTTGTCACCATGTTCTTTAGATTGCCATAGCTGGATTAACTGGAATCCCTCAAAGCAGTGTGAAGGCAGCAGCATCCAGCAGCATCCACCGCGTTCTATGATTCATGCACTACGTTTCCGTCGGCACAGCCTAATAGGGTCTTTTTTTTCTCACGCATCAAATTGCACTGTGGGTTAATATTATCCTTGTGGCCATCTCTGAATGACCATCAAGCTATATCTTTCCCATCTGGTACCAAAACACTTCAGTATGATTATCTAGGCAATGGAATATTGATTTAAATGAATTCCACAGTAAGTCCTGCTTTCTTTCTCAAAACCTTGAAATTTAAAGTCGGTCTGATATGCTCTGTTTCTTCCTTATCCCTCTTTCCCTCCCTCCTTTCCCCTCTCCTTCCAACAGAGGTTATTCCTGGCAAGGTCTCTGCAAGGGAGTATGATACCACCTGAGAAGCAAAACAGACCCAGATACAAATCATTCTATTGGAGTCTTGGAGTAGCCTTAAAAGAAAAACAAATTCCATACCAGCCAGAACCTGAGTGGAGGCCAAGAACTGCCAACATATGTGAAAGGCCAAATCCCTACAGAAACAAGGTCCCTAACCACCTTCGAGAGAGACCATCAGTTGAGAACGAAAGTGAGTTGTGATTTCATTACTTACAAGTCTATCACTGAATTCAGTGTTCAGGATGTTATATCAATAGCAGACCTAACTCATCTGCATGAAAATGACACCAAATAAGACTAATAACACCAAAAAAGACTAATTCAGAGCTACCCAGATTTTCCATATGCTTAATGTGGCCCCAAATTCTTCAATTCCCATTCACAAATACGCAACATAAGAATTTAAAACATTCAGTGTATTTGAATAAAGTAGAGCTATCAACTGAAACCAAATAGTTTGTGGGATATCAGAATCAATGCCATGTTTTTCTTATAGATTTGTGAATATGTGACTTTATAGTTAAGCCAAAGTCAACCCATTGCACTTATGCCTTAGATTTAAATTGAGAACCCTGGCAAGTCCCATGGGGAAAAGAAGCAAAACCAATAAACGAGGTTCTGGTTTTCTTGAACGTACAACTGTATGGACAGAGGAAGGGAAATGATATTCTGATGGTCATAGAGGCGGTAATGCCAAACTCATTTCCTTGACCATTAGCATTAAAAAAAAAAAAAATTCAGTTACACTACTTTCCTTTTAACCCACATTGCTTCTGTGAAGATAACCTTAAACAGGTCAAGAACAACATTGTCAAATGTTCAAAAATGCCCTCAGGGAAAACCCTTGGTCTTTTTTTGTAAGAAAAACAAGTTATTTTTGAGTCCTTTGGCAGGCTGAAAATTAAATCTAGGAGAGGAAAAAATGTGTTATTTTTATTTTATAGAAAAAAGGAATAGTAAATAGATACCCTTTGTTATTTGATTTCTGCTTCAGACTATCTTATCAGTAAACTTCATATTTGGCATTCTGAAGGTAAGAGTTCCTAAAAGAAAAAGATATCTTAATGTCAAAACAATCAGAGAATGGAGGTGCTATTCTAAAGGGGAAGTCTTCAGCTGACAATGCTCTGCAAATATTTTTGATGAAATGGAATACCCATTCTATTCTAATAGGCATACGGACTCACTCTTCTAGAACTCATTCAGCAATGAGGTCGCCTGTCGTTGTCCAACACAGTACAGATTTTGTAGCTAAAGGAGCCAGACAGGGAATGCAGGAACCATCTAGTTCAGCATGCTCAGAAAAGTGAGGTCCAGAGACGGGCTTAAGAGCACATGGTAATTAATTCCAGAAAATGCAAAAGGACTTTTTGAGTATTTGGGGTAGACTATACATTGAATTCTGGTTCATAATGCCAATACTTTTTCACCCAAAAGAGAAAGATTATTATTAACCCATTATCCTTCAGCATTAGTGTAAGTGTGCGTGAGACACTTTCTCAGCCAGTGGGCAGAAATGGGGAAGCAGATACCTGTCAAACACACTCCTTGGATATCACAGAAAACCACCTCTTCCATACTCTACTTCAACGATACGCAAGTACCACTGTCTGCTAGCCTCATCAGTCTTCTGAAATCCCTGGAAATGTGTTGGCTTGTTTCATATTGTGCTTAATGAGACTACTCTTCACTTAGTTGATGCCCCAGCTCCAAAAGCTGAGTCATCTTGGCCTCTTCCTCTTCTGTCCCCAGCCACATTCCAAGAGGATCAAGTCTTAATGCTCAACAGACATTGCCCTCCTTCCCTACCACTGAGATGGCCTTAGGCTTTTGCCTTCTCTCACTGTTCTATTAAGTTGTGTTGCTGGGTTTTTTTTTAAACTCTGCCTCACTTGTCTCCGTGTATCCATTTACCGTCCAAAATACCTCCAGAGAAATCTCTCTAAAATGTAAATCTAATTCTCACTGTTTACTTGCTCAGAATGCTTCAGTAATTTCCCTATCATTTACAGAGACAAGTCTAAACTCAGCATGGCATGGCATGCTGAGCTCTCCATCATGCAGCCTCGGCCAGTCTCTCTGACCTATTACCTTTTGTTGCTAATCCCTCTCCATGCCCCATGCCACAGTAATATCCATGCCAAGCACCGTTGCCTTCATTTTACACCTTGGTAATACTGTTCCCTGTGCCTACAATACACTCTCCTTCTTTGACATCTTGTCCAAATGGAAACACCCATTCGCCTCCCGCATCAAGAGTTCTCTTGTATATAAAGCCTTCGCTATGGCCTTCTCACCTCCATGCTCCTGTACTCTGTCATCCTGTTCACAAGGGTTTATTCACTTATGTGTCCTTTCCCCCAGCAGTTCTTGATTTTATTTCTGTGGCGAAATACATAACAGATGAGCTTCACATGTGTGACATTTAATGGGTACATCTAGAATTAGGTCCAGGGGTTGTAACCTCACCTCTTTCTCTTCCACTTAAAATAGTACATAAAAATATAAATGACGAAACGAAGAGTGCATTTCTAATATGGAGATCCTTAAAACAATATAATTTAAAAGCTTCAGGGCTTTACTAACTACAGTGCAATTCACCCCAGTGATAACCTCTAAAAATCAGTGCTTTGAGACCCTGCAAGGGGGTCTTTGTCTTCTCCATTGTTGTAATATTAGTCTAGTATAGGATGTAACACATAGTAGGTAATGAAGAAATGTTTGCTGAGTGTTAAATTAATGAGCTACAGGTTGGAGAGTTCAATATAAACATCTGGCATTTTCAGTTGCTGGCAGGAGACATGATTCCAAATGAGGATCATATAAATTAATCCATAATGACCAAACTATTCTAATGAAGGTTATTTTTTTTATTTTACTTTCCTTGGAAAAGTGCATTAAAATGACAAAATATATCAATTATTTAACTATTTATGTCCCTTCTTTATATATTGCTAGCCACAATATACTGCATCAAAAATAAGTCAAATGTATAAATCAAGTTGAAGATAAAGGTAAAGGGAACTGCTTATATTTCCAATTAAATAATTCCTTAAAGTCACTTCAGTCCTTCCTTTTGAGTTCAACCCCCACCCCACCATTTAACAGGGCAAAGTTGTGAGAGAAGTTGAAATCTGGAGAGAGTTCATATATGTTACAGGTCATAGAACTCCCACTTGTACACAGGAGAAGAAGGGGGGAGGAATGAACACAAATTCAACCATAGGGAGATGATACTAGAAGTCAAAAAATAAAAAGGGGCAATACTGTGAGCAAATCAACAATGAACGTTTTTATCAGATAGCATTTGGGGTGTCACAAACTAATTAAAAATTTCGTGGTTCAAAACAATGATTATGATTATGCTTTTGTGATTTTTCGGTCAGCAATTTGGTCTGGGTTCTGCGGACGGTCTGCTGCCATAGGGCTGACTCCACTCATCGCAGGGGGAGCTTCCTCAGGTGCCTGGGATTGGCTCCGTGCTAAGCTGTCAGTGAGGGAATATTGGCTGTCTTCCAAATGGTCGCTTGTCATCCAGCAGGACAACTCAGGCTTGTTCTCGTGTCATGGCAGGCTTCCAAAAGCAAGAGTGGAAACAAGGTCTCTTGAGTTCTAAGCTTGAACTGACTGATTTCACTTCTGCTGTTTTCTGTTGGCCAAAGCAATGAATGAGGACAGATTCCAAAGGGTGGAGGTGTGGAGTCCTCCTCCTGATGGGCTGGGTTGTAAAGTAACATTGCAAAGGAGCATGCCTTCAGGAACGAAAATAATTTATGGTCATTTTTTTTTTTTGCATTTGACCAGGGAACTGAAGTTGGATTTTGATGGATTTGAGAGCAGTTCCAACCTGAGGATCCCAAAGAGTTTGTTCTTTCACGGACGGCTTTGAACCCAAACATAAACGGTAAAATTGAAAAAGAAAAGAAAGAAATGATACAAATGGCTTATTTAGAGAAAGAAAACTAGGGAGAGCTTTGCTTCTTTAATTCCAGTCTCTGTGTCCCTTACTGCTTTTTTTTGTCCTTCTGTCTCACCAGCTTTCCTGACCTGCAGTACAATATTGAGTAGAGGTACGAAGAGCAGATAATCTTCTCTTACTCTTGATCTTAGGGGGAAAGTCTTTTATCATTAAGTATAGTATCGACTGGAGGCATTTCATAGATGGACCTTATTAAGTTAAAAATTTCCTCTATTGCCACTTTGCTAGGAATTTTTTTTTATCATGAATGGGTGTTGAATTTTGTGAATGGTTTTTCTACATAAATTGAGGCAATAATATGCTCTTTTCCTTTAATTTGCTAATGTGATGAATGATATTGGTTGTCTTCTCTAGATTCATCCAATCTTGCTTTTCTGGATTAAACTGTTCTCTGTTATGATGTATTATCTTTTTATATATTATTAGATTTGATTGATATTTTCTTATGTGTCTCTGCATCGAATTTCATGAGGGGTATTTGTAATTTTCTTGTAAACTCTGTCTGGTTTTAGTATCAATTCTTTTTGGTACCAATTTTGATGAAATAAATCTAGATATGTTCTTCCCTCCTCTACTTTCTAAAATAATTTGCATAAGATTGGCATTATTTCTTCAATAAATATCTGATATAATTCACCAGTGAAGTTATCTGAGCCTTTATTACTCTTTAAGGGAAATTAAAAACAAATTTTAATAGAGGTATAATTGACATACATTATATTAGTTTCAGGTGTATGACATAATGATTCCATATTTGATTGTATTGTGAAATGATCACCACAGTAAGTGTAGTTAGCATCTATCACCGTACGTAGGTACAGAATTTTTTTCTTGTGATGAGATCTTTTAGGATCTACTCTTTTAGCAACTTCCAAATATAGAATACAGTATTATTAACTATAGTCACCATGCTGTCTGCAAATTACATCCCCATGATTTATTTATTTTATAACTGCATGAGAAGAGGTTTTTCATTACAGTTTTAATAACCATAGGGCTATTCAAGGTTTTATTTCCTCTTTGGTCAGTTTTGGTAATTTGTCTATTTCAAGTAATGTATTAATTTTTTATTGAAGCTTACAAATTATGTGGCTTATATTTGTTTTAATCTTTATTATAATTTACTATCTATAGGTTTTGTAGAGATGTTCCCCTTTCACTTCTGATATTGGTTTTTTGTGTCTTTTCTCTCCATCTTTTTTTCATTAATCTAACTTCAGCTTAATGAATTTTGTTAATCTTTTCAAAGAACCAGTTTTGGTTTCTTTAATTTTTGTAATTGTTTGTTTATGATCTATTTCATTGGTTTACATTCTATTATTTCCTTCCTTCTTCTAACACTGAGTGTAATTTGAACTGCTTTTTCTAGTTTAAGGTGGAAGATATAAGGATCACTGATTTTAGACATTTATTATTTTCTGATATAAGCATTTAAAATTATAAATCTCTCTCAGCATTATTTTAGCTTTAACCCACACATTTTAATGTGCTGTGATTTCATCTCAATTCAGTTAAAAAATATATATGTATATATATATTTTTTTAGATTTTATTTTTGACAGAGAGTGAGAGTGTGTACAAGCAGGGGAAGCAGCAGGCAGAGGGAGAGGGAGGAGCAAGCAGGGAGCCAAATGTGGGGTTGGATCCCAGGACCCTGGGATCATGACCTGAGGCAAAGGCAGATGCTTAACCATCTGAGCCACCCAGGTGCCACAAAAATATTTTCTAATACCCCTTGTGGTATCTTCTTTGACTCATGGGTTATTTAGAACTGTGTTTATTTTCAAATATTTGGGAATTTAAGAATGTATTTAATTACTGATTTGTAATTTAATTCCATTGTTGTTAACAAACATATTCTAGATGATTATAATCCTTTTAGATTTATTGACACTTGTTTTATTGACCAACACATAGTTTGTAAATGTCCATGTGCTTTTGATAGTGATGTGTGCATTCTGCTGATGTTGAGGGGAATGTTCTATGAATGATAATTAGGTCAAATTGGTTGATAGTGCTATTCATTCCTACTAAATCCTGCTGATTTTGTCTACTTATTCTATCAGAGAGGATTTTTGCTTTTCCTTCATTTATTTTGGAACTTTGTTGTTTGGTGTATGCACATTTGAAATTGCTACGTCTTCTTTATCGTTACAAAATATTCTTCCCTTGTAGTATTTTTCGTTCTGAAATTTACTTTGTGTGCTATTAGTATAGTTACTCCAACTTCTTTTAGATTATTGTGAGCATGATATATATTTTCAATCATTTTACTTGTGACCTGTGTCTGTGTATTTAAAGTGTATTTCTTCTAGAGAGAATATAGTTAAGTCTTGCTCTTTTAGGAAAAATCCAGTCCAGTAATTCCTGTGGTCCCTTGTAGTGTTTAGATCATTTACATCCAATGTAATTATTGGTAGGGTTTGATTTAAATCTATTTCATCTTGTTATTTGTTTTCTATTTGTCTAGTTATTATTTCTTTGTTTTCTCATTCCCTGCCTTCTTTTAGATAATTATCTATTTTTTTATTAATCGTGTCATTTCTACTCTTCAATTTTAAACTAAATTTATTTAATTTTTTAGTAGTTGCTCTGGAGTTTAGATATGCACCTTTAATGTATCACATTCTACCTTCACATACCACTTAATATATAAGCTAGTTACCCTAAAACAGTGTACTTCCATTTTCTCTCCTGAACTTTGTTCTGTTTGTCATATGTTTTATTTTCTACATGTTATAAGCACCATAAATACTCTAATTGTTTTAATTAGTCAATTAAATTTTTTTTAAATTAGGAAAGATAAAAATTCTTTTTTTTTTAAGATTTTATTTATTTATTTGACAGAGAGAGCCACAGCAAGAGAGGGAACACAAACAGGGGGAGTGGGAGGGGGAGAAGCAGGCTTCCCTCTGAGCAGGGAGATCGATGCGGGGCTCGATCCCAGGACCCTGGGACCATGACCTGAGCCAAAGGCAGACGCTTAACGACTGAGCCACCCAGGCGCCCTGGAAAGATAAAAGTTCTTAATATTTAATCACAGATTTACTATTTTGGCTCTTTTCATTCCTTGCTAGAGACATAAGTTTCCATCTGTTATCATTTCCTTTTATTGAAAGAACTCCCTTTAACATTTCCTGTGGAGCAGGAAACTGCTGGCTAGTTTCATGGCTTTTTGTTGGCCTGATTTTGCTTGCATTTTAGAAGGATATATCCAGAATGACATTTTTTTTTTTTCTCATTCTTTCAGCACTTTAAAGATCTTCTGGCTTGCACAGTTTAATTCAAGATGTCTGTAGTCATTCTTATCTTTGTTCCTTTCTACAAGATGTGCTTGTTTTTCTCTGAATTTTTCAGCAGTTTAATTATGATATGCCTAGATGTAGTTTTCTTTTTTCCTGCCTAAGGTTTATTGAGCTTTTTAGAATTGTCATGGATTTATAAACTATAGGTTTATAGTTTTCATTTGGAAAATTTTCAACTACTCCTCAGATTTTTTTCCTCTTCTCCTCTGCCTCACTTTTCAAGATCACCATTACGTGGATATTAGACTCCTTGACGTTTTTTCACAGGTTCCTGAGGTTCTGTTCATTTCGTTCTAATGTTTTAGTTTGTGCTTTACTTTGAAGAGTGTCTTCTATGTGTTCAACCTCACTGATATTTTCTTCCGGGTGTCTATTTTATTGTGAATCCCCTTCAGTTAAATTTTCATTTCAGATATTATATTTTTAAAGTCCTCATCTGCTAATTCTATCATCTCTGTCATTCCTGAGTCTGTTTCTTTCTGCTGATTTTTCTCCTGGATGTGGATTATATTTTCCTATTGTTTTATCCTCACCCCCAATCTAGAATTCTTTTCATTAGATTGTAGACATCATCAGTACTACATTGGTGACTCTATGGTTTGTGTTGTCTTCTTTTAAGAGTGTTGGGTTTGTTCTGGCAGGCAGTTTCATTACTTACAGTCATCTCAATCTTGTCAAGTCTTTTTTAAGCTTAATGAGGGCTACTCTAATGCTGGTTTAGACTTCCTACTTAAGAATGACCTTTCTGAGATCTCTACAGAATTTCTCAAATTTTGAAGGAATCTTTCCATTATGGCCATTTGTACATAAATGTCTCATGAATAACGTCTGGGATTGATTTGAATCCTTGGTCATTCTTTGCCTAGACCAACTGAGCTTCACACTAAGTATGTATGCCTTGGTATTCAGCCAGAGGCTTAAGAAAACCCCTAAGGAGAGATCTTGAGCTCTTCTGTGGATTTCTCCCTTCCTTCCAATGCTCTGCTCCTTAAATTCCCATTGTCTCTGTCTCCTCAGGCTACCAATACACCTGTGCTCTGCTTGAGACCCCTTCTCTTTATACCACAATATAGATGGTACTTCTAAGCAGAGAGCCAGGGCAAGCATAGGGAGCTTGGCTTTTTTGTTTCCTTTCTTTCAGGGATTATAGTACTATACTTTTTGCTATCTCAGTGTCTGTGAATAATCACTACCTACATTCTTTCCAGTTTTCTAGCTGTTTATGTCAGGGAACAACACCAGGTCTAGCTCTCTATCACGATAAGATCTTTATTTGAATTAGATTTTCAATGAAACTTTTTGGGAATTTTGGCACATTTTTTTCTTTGCAGACAATAAGAATTTAAATTAATAGAAAAAACTGCTTATTAAAATATATTTCTAACATAATATTGCCCTCAGTGAAATGGTATATATTGAGCTGACACACCATTTTAGAAAAGCCGGCAATTCCTGAGATCCTGTATAGAATTCTTCTCTTATATTTTCAGGTTTTCTTTGAATCTATTATGTTGGTTATGACATGAACTTATCAGTCTTGAAAGAATTATTTACTAGGGTGATCTACTAGATATAGTGATATTTCCTTGTGGGTGTTTTTCCCTACCTCTCAATCATCTCCACCTGCCAAATTTTAATATTCTCCTCTTAACAGTTCTCATGAACTGATAACACTCTTACTAACACTCTTGCCTCCTCCATTTTTCATAACACTTCTTCAGTTGACTGCTGAGATACCATACTCCCCTGATGTTGCTTACTGATCACTTAGTATTTTCTGTGGGCCCATTCTCTTCCCAAATGTTAAATTGTTACTTAGGGCTCAGCAGCAGTTCTTCTGACTCTGTGTTCATTCCCTAGGTGATCTCAGTCATTGCCATGCCTTTAATACCATTTAGAAGTCTATGGGTCCCAAAGATATCTCTCCAATTAAGACCTCTCTCCTGAGCTTCAGATCCTTACATGCATTTTTTTTTCAGAAATCAGCATTTGGATTACTATCTTTAGAAAGTAAATATGCCCCGTATTTCACTATTGTTGTCCCTCTACAAATCTGTTCCTCATCCAGTTGTTTCAACTCACCTGCTAAAGCCATCACCATAAGAATCATCCTTCACATTACCTTCTTCTTACTTATCTTTCTCATTCATAAGCTAGTTTTGCTGATTTTACCTTCAAAACCCATCTACATTGTGTTTACTCCTTTCCATCTCTACCCCCACTCTTCTTTCTGTCTTATCTCACTTTCAACCCCCTCATCATCTTTAATTTGTTCTCCAATCACTAGTTCCAGCGATCTAATTTTTCAAAAATACTTTTAAGGATAAAATTTATTTTAAAATATAAAATATAAACACAAGTCACAGCCTTTCTTAAAAACTTTTCATAATTACACTTTGACTATAAAACAAAATACATAACATGGTGTTTTGCACTAAAATTTCAGCCACTTAGGACTATTTTCAATTCAAGAATTTGGCAAATGCTTTGCACTTTCTTCACTTGGTTAATTTCTGTTTATCTTCCACATCTCAGATTAAGTGAGATTTCCGAAGAGATACCATTCGTATTACTCAAGATTCTCCAAGAAACAAAACCAATAGGATGTGTGTATTTACATGGATTTATTTATATAAATATACATTTATATGAGGAAGAGAGAGAGAGTGAGAGAGAAAGATTATAAGGAACTGGCTCATGTGATTGTGGAGGCTGACAGTTTCCGAGACTGGCAGTTGGCAAGCTGGAGACCTAGGAGAGCCAATGGTGTAGTTCTGGTGCAAATGTCGGCAGGCTCGAGACCCAGGAAGAGCCAATGTTTCAGTTCGAGTCAGAAGGCAGGAAAAAACTGATGTTCCGGACAGGAGGAGTTTTCTCTCTTACTCAAACTTCTTGCTGTATTCGAGCATTCAACTGATTGGATGACCCCCACCCACAAGTGAGGGAGAGCTATCTACTTTATTCATTTAGTCTATCAATTCAAATGTTAATTTCATGTAGAAACATCCTCACAGACGTATCCAGAATAATGTTTAATCAAATATCTAGGCACCCATGGCCACTCAAGTAGACACATAATATTAACCATCACACCATCTATGAACTACAAAATTAAATAAGTCTTACTGTACCATTTGTTTTCTTCATTGTACATATTATCATTTTATTTATTTACTTGATGGTTTAGGTGTTTATGTGTTTGTTTAATGTATGATTGAAAGTTCTATGAGGGCATTGCTTCTGATTGTTTTGTTTACCTTTGCACATTTAATGCCTAACACAGCATTTAACTATCTCTAAGATTAAAATTCTAAATCGTGTTTAGATCACATTTAATATAGATGTTTACATTTAACACAGAGGTAGCAGTAAATTATGCTACCTGCTGTCATATAGTATACTACAATATTAACACCAACTTGGTATTTTTAATAAATTCTATGGCAATAAGTGAATTCACGAAGCCAAGTTGTTTTTTAAAAAAATCTGATTACTTATCTCTTTGAACTTCTATAGCTGCAGTGAATTTTAAAAGCTTAAATCAAGGATGTAAATGTGTCTCAAAAACCTGTAAAATTTTGTTTAATATATCATTGCCATTAGTATTATCCTCTAAAGAGGAAAAGAAAGATTTTTATGTAGAATATTTAAATATAGCTGGAGAAAAGTGATAAATGTTTAGACTCTTGGCTGCCCTAGGGAAGGGTATCAAAGGAACTCAAGAACTTCATTTTTCTCTTAAGGATATTAGCAGAAAATGTGGCCCCATCTCTACCGACACATTAGAACTAGCTGTGGACCTAGAAGTTGCGGTTTGCTCCATTCCCTCAAGACTTATGGGACAGGCAGCACTGGTGCTCTTGATCACTGACAGCACACCTCCATCGTAGGGACACACTGGCCCTCAGAGCAGTGCGGAATTTGAAGGGCTGATCCGTTCAATGTCAGCAATTTTCAAAGGACCAAATCAGGAAGTTTGGCTTTTCTCTTGGCCTAATATTTAGCAGACCTTAACAAAACTCTGTGTGTTGTGTGTGTGTGTGTGTGCGTGCGCACGTGCGTGTGCGTGTGCACACACATGCTGCACATGTATGTAAAATTTCTCTGAACAAATAATTTTTGACTTAAAAAAAATTAAAGAGAAAAACATGGTCTGAATGACCTTGATTTTTTTTTTCATTTCAAAGGCATTTATGGACCTTGGCTCATGTCAACCCTGGTGAATATGACCTGATCACAGGCATAGTCAATTTTTTACAAAAATGTTTTGGATCTTTCAAACTTGATATTGATAACTGAAACTGAACAGAGAGACATTAGCATCTGGTTTTGATGAATGTGATCTGCTTGTACTTTAAAGGAAAAGCATTTAGGAAAAGACTGGAAATTCCTGCTCAGAAAATCAAAGTCCAATACAGTTTTTCAATACCTGATACTTGTATGTTACAAGTGACCTTGGAGACTTTATTCTACCAGTTCCACATATTTTTTAGATTATAGCATTATAGCATTATGCTTCATTTCGGGATATATTTAGGTTTTTGTTCTAGAGGGTTTTTTGGTATACTTATTTACTTTTTCTGCCATATACACAAAATAACGTCTTGCTTAGAGAAAAATCAGATACTCTCATTTAAAAATAAGATGAAGTGATTCTCTGTGCCACAGGAAAATGCTTGCTACCAAAATCAAAATGATTTCTATCATTCTATCATGGCAGAAAGACATCATGTTCAGCACAACATAGTAAGGGATTTACCAGTGGTAAATACAATTTTCCAAGGACAGTAGCCATGTCTTTTGTATTACTATATATTTCAAAGTATATCTAGCCTAGGGCTCTGCCAATTGCAGATCTTCAAATCAAATCAGAAAAACTAATAAATGAATGCTTCTCAAAACACTTGATTTTTAGAAATTTAACTACAAATCTATTGAATAATCATCTTTGTAAAATCGTTATTTTAACTTCTGAGGGCTTCTATTCGGTTCTGCAGCCATCCAAGTCCTGGATTTTCTCCATTTCCTCTGTGTTATCTTGCCTAAAATCAACACTATCAGAGCAGAAAAGGGGGAAAGAGAATAAAAGCCAATGTTTAATCTTACGTGTATTACTTTTTTTTTTTCTGAAATAGTCTGGTAAAGGGCTGTTTTGAGAAAGCAATTAAAGCAGTGGCTAGAATGAGGCTTGGGGATTATCAATAGCCATCATTTATCAGTGTTGCCCCTGTTCTACATCAAAAGAGATCATCAAGAAAGCCTTTACCAGAGACCATTTGCATTGGCTGTGCTAAGGAAATGACTGTTCGCAGCACGAGGAAGAGAAAAATCATTTGTGCATGCGAAATACCTACCTGCTTTATGATTAAAGTATTTATCTTTCTACTTTTGTAAGGAAAGCCATGGGATAACTTGAATCTATGTAAAATATTATGGTTCCAACGTTGAGTGCTGTAACAAAATGACCTCTTCTCTGTTATTCCACTAATTGGCTTTTAAGATGCTTTTGATGTGGCTGAAAAGGTCAAAGATCAATGAGTGGCTTGTTAGTCTGAATCGTTTATTTTATCAGAAAAAAAAGCACAAGCTATTGAAAAAAATAGAATTTTGAAAGAAATACGCAGTCTATTTGCCTTTGGCAGGCTCCACAATTTTTCTTTGGCTCCTCCGAGCATGGGATGGTCTAATCAGGGGATTATCAAGTAGACTGAAGAACTATAACAAAGTTTTGTGCGGCAGTAAATATTTGTAAGGCAAAACTTTGGAAAAATCCATGATATATTTTCTGTTACTAATTTAAGAAATCCAAGGTATTTCTGAAAATCGTATGATATCAAAATGCTTGAAGAAACACGAGTCACACTATCATTAGACAATGCTATTTATATTTCAAGAAATGAATCAAACTTGGGCTAAAAGAGAAAAGGTGAATAGTGAGTTACATAGAACATTGAAATAAAATACTTTACAACTTGTAAGTTTGAAAATATCAAATCTTAAATATCATGCTTTGATCTTTGGAGGAAATAACCAATATGATCTGACCTCTTAAAATATTATGTTTAAATTTCTATGAAAGTGAAGGATGCAACTTTTGTTATTGCCAAGAGCCAACTCATATATAAACAACTGATTAAATTCAGGGAAATCTGTGCTCATTATGTTTAAAGGAGAGAGATAGGCAATGTTCTGCCTGCATAGTAGTTTGTGCTTAAATTAAGCAATAATCGTGGAGTTTCAGGCCATGTAGGGGGAGACTAATGACTGATTAGAAATAGTTTTTGGCCTAAAGCAAGGCATTGGGTCATTAACCCTTAATGATCTTTTATTCAAAAGAAATGCTATAGGCCAGGATCCTTAGTTCTCTTAAATAACACCCAGGGGCTGAAAGGTACGTTTGA
The DNA here is from genome assembly GCF_003265705.2 of Callorhinus ursinus. Lineage (NCBI taxonomy): Eukaryota > Metazoa > Chordata > Mammalia > Carnivora > Otariidae > Callorhinus > Callorhinus ursinus. Next base: position 120,633,261 of record NW_027397066.1, on the reverse strand, counting down.
CAGCAGGTGATGTTTTAATGGTTATAGCTAGCCAAGTGGAATTCACCTGGTAGTGTGAAGTTTAATGTCCTAGGTTCATGCACAAAAACGAAATGGCAAAAGTGCCATTCTGTCACTAGAATGGCAACATCTCAGGTGAAATTGTCTTTCCTTTCCTATTCATTTATTCCTTTTATTTCATTTTTATTTTAATTAAGTAATTTATTTGTTGTCACTTGTTTATTCACTTATGTAATAGATGTTGTTGAACACCTACTCAGTGCCTAGGACTTCATTGGATGTTGGGGAAAATGATGGGAGCGAGAAATAGGTAAAAAAGCCAGTTACCATAGAGGGTTTACAGGCTGCTTTCTGAGTCAGTGGGAGGGTGGGCAACCCAGGGCTGGGAGGAGTTTTAGGAGTTAGGAAGGATATGGAATTGAAAATTAAACTAATGTGGTAATTAAGAGCTAACCATGCTAACTTGCTTGCAGGGGCAGGATAGAGAGGGGTCGGGGTGGGGTGAGGGGCTCAAAGAAGCTACAGAAGTCTTTAGCCTACTTCGAGATTATGATTACCACTACACTGACTGTTTCAATTTTTAAAATTTGCTCTGCAGTGGGATTGACACTTATCCCAATGTGGTTAAATAGTTGCAGTAGCTGTGAACTTTAAATAGATCAACAATTCTATGGTACTTAATCTAAAATACATTTGGAGAAAATCCTAGTAGACCTCCACACTTAGCACTGGGTGAATCTCTCCATCCCCCAAACCCATTTCCTCTGACCTCCGGTTGGGAAATCTTGCCTTTTTTTAGCTCGCAGACAGACTAGATAATCTTTTGCTTAAATCATTAATTTATCACAAGCTGTGGGCATTTTATTTTAGTTTACATCAGGAAGTCTAATTTAGGCTTAGCAGTTCATTAAGACAATTATTTTTGAACTGATTATTTGGCTTTTCTTCTCACAGCAGAAATTGCCTTTTATTTATTTTATAACTATTTTCTGTATGAGATAATGGAAAAAAGAAATTAGAAAAGTGAAGTGTAGACCAGTGGGGATGATATCCCTCAGATAGAATAAATTAAATTTCCAGAGGCCCAGAACACTAAGGCTCCCACCTCCAAGAAATCAGCTTCAAGGCAGATTTTACCTGGGATTGTCCCAATGGAAAAGGTGGAGGAGATATTTGGAAAGAATCAAGGTACCTGTTTCATGCTTCTAAAAATTTTAAACCAATGACAACTTTCTTCCATTTTGTCTTTTCTATTTCCTCCTTAAGAGGTTTTTTGTTTTTTGTTTTTACTGTTTTTTTTTTTTTTTTAATGCATGAGTAACTGTGTAAGACAATGTTAAATTAAATATCCAGGCCACAAAAATGTATTCATTATGATATTGATTGTGTTTCTGCATCTACACATTGGTGGAAGAGCTAATAATGGGCCTACAGTTGATTTGATCTCACTCTAAAAATACCTCTTGTGTATCCAAATTTTTTGACAGTGGAAATATATTACATTTACAGCCCAAAGAATATTTATTTTTATATCAACACACTCCTCTCTTTAGTTGTTTCTTTATAAAAATCTTTGCTATAGTGCTTATTTCATACTATTTTCTGCAGGTTAATAACTGATTTACATTCCCATAATGAATCCTGAAAGTTTACTCAAATTTCAAGAAAATTCTGATAGTTTGCATAAGTTCTTATTTGAGAAAAAAAATTAGAATCCTCTTGCTAAAAAGCAGCCATTCTGGATTTCTGTAATCCCTTTGGCAACACATTAATTTAGAATATGTATTTTGTAACATTTCTTTCTTTCTCTGAGTGAGCAGAATCTTTTGCCAAATCAAGTCTTATGATGACTTTCAATGTATCCAACGGCCAAAAGTACAGTCATGTGGCTGAAAGGGCAGTTTTCTCTCTGGGCCTTTCTCCCACCTCTACTCCTAGCCCCACTTCTACTGAGGCTCTCAGGAACACTGTTGGAAAACCCCTGCTTTTGAGTAAGCCATAACTTGCTCCTTGAGTATTTTGATTTTGAAAATATAACCTAAGTCATGCAATCCAAAGGGTTGTTGAAAATTGCAAAATTTGAATATTCTCAGGATTATTATTTTTGTTTGCTTTTATGATTCCTTGTAAACAATTTTAAGAAACAAATCTTCTGCAATTCGAAAGCTTTGCGGTAGAAGATAAAAAATTTATTTTCCCCTAGCTGAGATTGAAAGAATATCTTTTTTTAAAAAACTTTTTAAAGATTTTATTTATTTATTTATTTATTTATTTGACAGAGAGAGAGAGTCAGAGAGAATGCACAAGCAGGGGGAGCAGCAGAGGGAGAGGGAGAAGCAGGCTCCCCACTGAGCAGGGAGCGCGACGCGGGGCTCAATCCCAGGACCCTGAGATCACGACCTGAGCCTAAGGCAGACTCTCAACCGACTGAGCCACCCAGGCACTCCAAAAGAATATCTTTTAAAATACTCTTAGCAAGTATTATATGTGTCTAAAAGACTTGTGTGTGCCTCTGGAGGCAAATCCCTAAAATGTGTGAGCTCCATTGGAAGGAGAAGGGTTTAGGTCAGTCAAGTTTCCCCCCTGACAACATTGGCCTTTGCTGCCGTCCCTTCTGCCCTCCAGAATCAGGTGAGTCATTTCTGAAAGAGAGTAGGCAATCCCAAACTTGAAAGGTATCCTATGATTCTTTTTTGGTATCTAACGGAGGAGAATTTGACTTAAGATATTTTTTCTCATAGGCACACTGGGTGAGGACAGAACCTATCTGTTAGAACCACATTTTTAGCAAGGTGTCGACCAGAACTCCAGATCTCCTTGGCAATAATCTATCTTTATGAACCGCTGTTATTTAGTACAAGGGCTACTAAAAATAGTTTTTGAGTCAACGAATGGATTAATGTGCATAAAGGAAAGCGTACAGTCTATTGACCTTTTAATAAGGCCGTATGGTTAAATAGAACAATAAAATAGCACCCACTTTTTTTTTTTTTGACCAAGGTCAAGAAATCCATATAGCTAAAGTTGGTTTGGGAATGTCAATCTCCTGAATTTGAGAAGGCAAGTCATATTTGCCTACTCTTAAAATAAATACCTATCTATTGTAAATTACCATCAAATCTGAGGTTCTCTGGTACTCTGTTAAAATAGGTCAGATTTAATGACTTATGATGGTCACAGAATTTGAATCATGAGAAGAGTTTTGCATAAGATGTTTTCTGGAAGAATTATATTACATACTTCAGGATTCCAGGAAGGAAGAAAACCAAGGATGTTCCATTTATTTAAAAACAAATTGAACTGATAGCCTAAAATTAAATATTTGGACACCTACACCCCAAGTAGATTATGATTTGCAGGTAAACATACAGTGTTAATGTTGGTTATATGTCCTCGCTGACAGAAAATACTACTGTATGGGTTGCCTGGCATCACCTGCTGTAAACAGTTGCTTGGGAGGAATGCAGTCACTGTAAATGATTTTTAAGACTATATTTCACATTTCAGAAAAAGCTAACTGAATAACTGAGTAACCATTAAATTCTTACGTAAGTAGAAATGAGCACTCCTTCAGACAAATGGAGTGTTACTTGTTTTGTTTACTGCTACATCCTGCTACAGCTAGGGGAACCCTGAAAGAGTTAATGCTTATCCCAAAGTGCCTTTATTCCCATAGAGGAAATAACCAATGGGGAAAACCTAGCTGCCTGAGTAATGGGAAAAATACACGGGGGCCACGAAATCTTTAAGATCAGACATTGTAGCATCTGTTGAGTAATGTAGAATGACAGGGAACTTCTGTGAAAGTGTATGTTGAGAATATAAATAGTAGAATACTGTAATTCATTACAATTACATTGTAGGGAGTAAAAATGGAAGGAATTCTTCTTGACTGAAAGCTTGGAACGTTCCTGTATCAGTTTTAATAAAGGAGAAATGGTGACTATTTCAAGACCTACCCATAAATCAGAAAGAGGAACTTAGACCAGTCTGGCTGTATACGGTCTCAAATATAATACCCAGACATCCTTCCTGTGTCAGCCCGTGACCCTATAGCCAGCTAGCAGCACCCAAATACCAAAGCATTACAGTTTGTTGGTGTGCAAATGATTGAAAAACTTTGTTTTGCCCTGAATCATAGTCCTTCATCCCAGCAGGCTGTCACTCAAAACAATCCAAGTGTCTTTATAATCTCTTTTTGTCAGAGATTAGAATGTGGGGAAGCTCCGTGTTTTAGTATAGTTGGTGGCCAGATCTGATAAAAAAGTTAGTCATTATAACAAATTAAAGAAAGAAAATCCTTCAGTAGGCTGTCATGGCTTTGTGTTCTAATTCTGCAGGCACTGGGAGGTCAAGGGCATACCTTCCCCTACAGCCATATATGGCCTGAGGGCCACTGGGCACTTTTTTTTCTTTCTTTCTCTCTTTCTCTCTTTTTTTAAGATGAATGTTCTGGTATGAGCATGCTCCTAGAATCCAGTGACGTTCTTACTCAGGGTGGTCTGTAAATATTCTAAATCTTTGCTTACTATATAAAATTACAAGAAAGTGTTATCTTGCATCACTCACAAGCACTAGATTCCTTAAGCTATGCAAACCCTACTAAGAAATCATTCCCTTAAAAAAATAAATTAAAATGTTTTTTTCCCCCTGCATTTAGCTAGGGACTATCTTTTGGCTCTCTGTATGCTGGTGTATATAAAAAGCATAAAATGTTACACTTATAAGTCAAGTATATCACTCAGCTTTTGCTTTAAAATACATGGAAAGATCAGTTTTCTACATGTAGTTTAGTTTTGTCAGTGTCTCCCCGTCCATTTCTTCGCTTTTCTCTCTGGCTTCATGCTCTGACTGCCTCACTCTGCAAGGGAGATTTCTCTCACTTTACCTACTTTCTGAGCTTTCATCTAAACCACCCTGAGTGCATGAACACAATCCCAGATGAAGATGGAGACGATGAAAAAAAAAAAAACAAAAAACCCACCCTTAAAATATATTCCAGTTACCCAGGAAAAAAAGACATTATACTGGAGAAATGGATCCATTTTAAAGTAAATGTACAAATGAGCGAAACTGAAATTTTGTCAGAGCTTTATTATTGGGTATGTTGGTGTTTTGGCTTTGTTTTGCTATTTTCGCATGCCTGTGGTGTAATGAATTGTATTACTTTTTAACTTGATGATGAGATACAAACCACAATGTTGAATTAATCCTGGCACAGGTCCCAGCTGGATGATACTGTTAATATCATGTGACCACCTATTACAATTCCCTCTCAAATTAATATTATCTTATGACCAAATGTTGAGAACTAGAACCATGGCTGTGTACTCCTTCAGCTTTTAATAAGGAATTAAAATTGATTTTCCTGCTTATGGCTCTGATTTGGGGAAGGCAGAATCCACTGCGCATTTTGCTTTAACACATGTAATGTTGTTTTGCCAAATCAGACATCTTTCCTCATGGGATGAGATTATAATGGCATTGCAAAGTAGTTCTCTTGAAACCTTCTAAAACAGATTATGTTCTTAAAAAACTTGATTCTTGACTTTGCATGTTTTAGCACTGCATTCCATTAAACCTGTGTTTGAAGTTACTAGGATTTGCTAAAATATTTGATAATGCCTAAGCAGATAAGAGATTATATGCTTTATGTATATAGTGGAAGGATTTGTTCCAGCTTGGATACAGGGTATTAATTGGCCACCTACAGTGAGCAGTGTTTAATATTTTGCTCCTACCCACCCCCACTCCGGCCTTGCTCCTTTCTTGCTGCTTTTCAGGCAGAAGAGCATCTAAGTATTCTCTGAACGAAATTTGCTAACTTTCTGGAACACATTTAAACAATGTGTGCTACTTGTGTCATATTACATTAACTTCACTTATAATGACAAGTTGTATATATCTGTAATAAATAGCCCCTCAGGGATCAGATCAAGATTAAGGGAGAGAAAGTACACTGCTGTAGTTAAGTAATTTATAATATCTCAGTAAATGCTTACAAAGAAATGTTTGCATCATGGAGCTGGTTAACAGCACTTGTAGACACTGATGACTGTAGGATGTTAAACTCTCCAGTGGAAAGTTACAATCACTGGTGGGTTCAATTTTTAAAAAGTCACCTTGAAGTTCTATGCTGTTTGATACTATGTTGCCCACCATATCCCAGAATGTTTACAACAGAGAATCACCGTTGTTGTTTTTTTTTTTTAATTTATTTATTTGACAGAGATAGAGACAGTGAGAGCAGGAACACAAGCAGGGGGAGTAGGAGAGGGTGAGGGAGAAGCAGGCTTCCCGCCGAGCAGGGAGCCCGATGCAGGGCTCCATGCGGGGCTCGATGCGGGGCTCGATTCCAGGTTGCTGGGATCATGACCTGAGCCAAAGGCAGTCGCTTAATCGCTGAACCACACAGGCGCCCGGAGAATTGCCAGTTTTAAACAGACCAACATGGGCACAAGGGTGATTGGTGGTGGTGGGGAGGGCGGATGCTGGCAGGAATCATCAGGGGTCATGAGGCTGAGAAGAAAACCTTTTTTGAATCAAAAACCTAGCCCTGACATGCTCGTTTCAAGTCAAAGTATTTTTAATTAATCAGAATCACACACAAAAAAGAAAATAACAAATATCGTTGGGTAGAGTACAGTCAGTTTGCACAGTTAAGTCTGATGAACCAGGGCATGTGCGGGAGAAGTCTGCAATGAATGAGCAAGTCCGTAAGTGTCCAGCCTGCTCAGGTTCACCCACAGACTGAGAAGTGTGGTAGTACGGGATTTTAAATTCAGTCCTTTCCCCCTTCAAATTCGTTCAGTTCTGTTCCAGATTTGAACTTAAGCATCGAATCATCCCTGGATGATTAGTATTTGAACGACATTCAGCAAATCTTGCTTTGGGGTTTGGACAGTTTTCATCCATTTCCATGGCAAGTGGTTGGAAGTGATGTCCTGTGAAACCAGAATGCTTAATTGTGTCTTGGCTTTCAGAAAAGTTCTGAGAGAAGTGATTTTCATCAATCTACTGTGGAATTCAGTCGATTTCTGGAAAGAGTTGCACAGAGAAAGCAAGTGAAGAATCTCAGCAGCTCCCCGCCTTTGCTGAGGTTTCTCTTCATTGGGAATTCATGCCTGCTATTTAGTTTGAAGCGACTTGAACATCAAATGTTCTCCTACACAAAAACTCGAAAATCAAATCCGATGCCTTTAAAATCCTCCAAAAAAATAATCGAGGCAGGAGTGTGTATAACCGCTGCCTCAGCTGGGATGGAAGGTGTCAGTCTCGCTATTTACACCACGGCACACACAGACAGGGCTTTCTTGGTTGGTTACAATACCGCAAGGTGCTTGGTACCAGTGCTCTGTGAAGGGGTCCTACGTTTCTATTCATCTGACCTCTCAATCTCGCTCTCACCATGCCTCTGACGGTTGCCAGGAAGCAGGAAGAGGGTTTTTGAAACCCATCTGTATCTCCAGTGTTCTCTCCCAGGCTCAAGGGGAATTTCAGAGAAACAGGAACACCAAAACCTTAGCTTTGAGGAACTATCCCTAGCCTGATATTTGCCATTGTAAGAGACAGCTGTAATAGTCTTCATGGATTTAAGTTTTGGAAAATCAAAGCCAGGAAGATCAGTCATCTTCGCCCTCTGAGTTTTACTCTCTCCTAACCATCTCTGATGCAATAAACCACAGCCCACAATTTGCTAGAAGGAATTGAAGGTGGATGGATATACAGAGAGGATAAATGAACTGATGCTCTTCTAAAGACTCTTTCCTCATATCATTCTTTGGATTGTCATAATTTTGTTCAGCCCATTAGACTGGATAATTCACAGATCTTTGGGCACATGAGAGCTTCACTTCCTTCCTGGAGTCTAGCTTTGAACAAATCTGAGATTGTTTCCACTGAGGTTTGCGTTGTTCAACAGATTTTAAATCTTCAGTGAACCTCAGTGCGTATCTTGTACTTGAAAGGCAATCATTGCTTCTAACAGATGTACCATTGGTTTACTTTTTTTAAGAGTTAAATTCTAGTGGTCTTATTTTCTTTGTATTATTTTTATAAATACAAAAAGGCTATTCTTATTTTCCATTATTTATGAACTTCATTTTTAAAAAGCAATTAAATAAAGTTTATGCAAAGTAGTGAAGACCAGCCTGGTTTTTTGACACCTGTTTAGAGAAGATTTGGGGGATCTTTAATAACTTCAAGACATGCCATAACATTATCTTTTAAAAAACAGTATCTCCACTTAAAAAAGACATGAAAGTATACTTATCTTTATATGTAACTCTAATCTTCAAAATAAATTTATACCAAGTGAAATTTCATTTATGTAAAATCAACTGCAACATGATAAAATGTGACAATTTCAAGATTCTGGGGAAAATTAGCCTAAAGAATATAAATGCCATTTTATTACATTTTTCCCATTCAGCTCCACTGTAATCACTCCCATTTTATATTTAGAAAATGAAGTACAGAACTCTAATATGAATTCTAAAGTTCTCAAAAATGCAGCCACTTTGGGCAAAACAAACCTCGAGACTCCCCAACCTTATACATACTTGTCCCCTAATTTCTGGTTCTGGGTTTGGTGTCCTATCAACTCATATTTTCCCGAGGGAAGAGGTCATTTCCATATAGAGACACTATTTATGAACTAGTTCATTTTGAAAATGCTCATTGAGTCCTGTGATTGTTCAAGATTGATTGATTACTTTTTTACCATGCTGCATGAGGAGGTTTGGCCAATTTCTAATTTTGTAAAATACTCTCCAGGAGTAGGTGAAGTATTTGACATGGTGCGGTATAGTACATTTGACATAGTCCAGTACAAATAATGACTTCTTCAAGTTCTGAAAAAATGAATACTCCCTGGAAGAGCTGACCTAATTCATTCCCAGGTTAATGATATTTGGAGAATAATGGCAATCACGTGGCTCCTTTCCCTCATCTTCCTAAATCAGTAGGCAGTTCGTAACCTGGGCCTGGCTGTGGAGCTGGGCGTGATGTTAGAGTCTAATCTGACTTCTAACCCTAATGCTTTCTCTTGCCTCGAGTAAAACACTTTAACTAACTGCTCTTTTTTCAATTCTCCTGCTGTGAGAAGATATGATAATAATCTTTTTCTTTCCTACAGTGGTGTTAGGAGCAATATTTAGTTAAAGCTTGAAAAGTATGTTGACAGTAATAAGATAACATTTCATAGCAGATTATTCATGCTCTTATGGCTAAACACCCACTGAAATATCTCAATAGAACATACCCAAAATAACTTTGGTGTGTGAGCAAAGGATTCTGGTGATCACATTATCTTTTTCTTTTTTTCCTGCAGAAATTTTAACTTCTTAGCAGCAAAGGGAAGAGAAGGAGTAATTGATTTAACACATCGATTTTGTAAATATGCCGTCAGAGAGGTAAATCTGTTTCCTCATTCAAATCCTCAGGGCTGTTAAGGCTCAGTTTCAACAGGCATGAGTATTGAATAAGTGACAAAACAATTTTATGTTTCTTAGCAGTATAGGTAACAAATTGGTCTAGATCCAACTCTAAGTAGATATGATATTTGATGTCATTGTATCACTTTAACTTTGGGACTGTAATCTTCATTGAAACCGGGTTTTTCCATGTTCTCAGAGGCCTCATCCCTTTTTTTCATCTCCACCCTGTGATGCCAGTACAAACAGGGAGTCCCCTTGACCTCAAAGGGATCTTTGTGCTTAGATTCACTACTTTGGACAAGAAACAAATATTAAAAAAAATAAAAATAAAAAGGGGACATGAAGTTCTGAATTCCACCTGATTTAGTTGGCCTAGTGTCCACAGATATGTCTCTGAAATGCTATATTTTTTCTTAATTATTTTGTTTTCATTATAAAATCAAAAAACCAAAATGGATTTCACATTATATACCCAATGTACAATACTTTATGCCGATGCAAAAATAAGTTTAACTTGCCACGGTACCATATATATATACCAGGCTTACTTGTCACATACATTTCAGAAACCTGTCCCATCTTAGTTGTTTTCTTCTTGAAATTTCAATGAAAATAGCCTTAGAGCTGTATCAAGTGCAACCAAAATAAAACAAAATAAATTGCAAACCTACCACGAATTCAAGAATTATGTGGACACCATCTAAGTTACTTTAACGTAAGATATAAATCCAGAGATTTCTCATGCCATCATTTTGTAAATAATTACAGTTCTGCTGAATCTGTTGTATAAAGTTTACATGGGAGGTTCAGCGCACCCTTGCTCTTGTTTAGAACATTCGGAACCACCCGAGAGCTGTTGATATATGGCCGTGCTGTTTCAGTGCCTAAGACATCTACTACATGGGAGCATAATAAACAGGGGCATAAAGACAGGTTTGTGCAAGCAGTTTGGAGTGACCTTTTTGGCAGCTGAAATCCATCTTGAGTACATGGTGCTGATGTGGACAGACATGTAAACTTAGTCTTGTTACCACAACTACTAGTTCTACAAATATACTCAGATGCCCAAAATGTACATCACTCTTAGGAAAGTGATTTTAAATGGAGAGTTGTAGTTGAGGAACAGCAATTCAGATAAGATCAAAAACCATATATTACCAAGAAATCTCTGTGATGGAGTTAACAAAAGTGCTGAAAGCATGAGTTAGGTAGATTTAACATAAAAGGCTAGAGAGTGAGATCTTCTTGATAGCTTGTTTAGATAAAAAGGTATAGCTTCTTAGTTTTTTTTTTCTTTTTAAGCAATAGAAATGTATTAGTTTCTTGCTTCTCAAAGTTAAACCTAGCATTAAGAAAGGCAAAGTCAATGTATCTATAGCAATATGTTTAAATATAAGTGTAGATATACTTACCTAATAATTAGAGAATTGTGTGTTGAATTTGGTCAGCTGGCCCATGGGGCAGGGAGAGGGGCTACATGAAACTTTAATCCAACATTGAAATAGCTCTGAACCAATGAGGTCAGCTTCGGCTGGAATTCCACCCCTGCCCTCCTGGCTTGCCTGATCTCTCTAAGGCAGCATGGAGGGGAAGCCCTCTGATCTAGTAAAATGACTTTGGCCCATTTTCCTCTAGGGGTTAGACACACCAATGACATCGATTTTAGTCTCCCGATGTGGTTGGTGCTCCAGAGCACTTAGATTTCTTCACTGTTGATTCAGATGCGCCTCTTGATGACTTCATTCTCCCTCTTTACTTAGGAGCTAACTGCTTGCAGAACTTATAGCCTTCAGTCTGATTCTCCATGTTCAAAGCATATTCTACCATGTTTCCCTGGAGGAGGGACCAGACCTCCATGCGGAGTGGCCTCTGGTAGTGTTGCGTTAGTGCCTAGCAGTTTAATTTTGGGATTCAGTACTTAAAAACTAGTATTCTTCAGTATTCTTCAACCTAAACCTTATCAATAATAATAATAATAATAAAAGGATGGCATTTTAATCTGCATCTGCCTTAGTCCTTGTTTTCTCTCTTCATTGAGAAACCTGGTGAAGAAAAAGATACTCTAGGAGGAAAGGTCATTTGTTTCTGGGCCTACTCAAAACCAAACAAAGAGAACTGAAATATTATTGAGGAAAAACGTGTTTATTAGAAACTTGAAATAAATTCGAAAGCATTTAATATCTATAACATAGAAGAATCCATGTTGGCATTTACAATTCTTTCAGTAGGTGAGGCATGGTTGTATCTTACCGGAAAAACCATTCTTGAACCAGTTGTAAAAGAAATGGATCGAACTGGCAAGTCAAGTACGAGTACTGTATAGTGACCCTTCAGCAAAATCTTTATATATTTATCTCTCCAACTACTGTAGTTAGATACATGAATTGAATAAATCTTATGTTCAGAGCATGTGGAAAATGGCTAGTCCTTTCCATGCTTAGATATGGCTTTAAGTTCAAAGGGAATGGATCAGTTAAACCATTCAAAGTACATGAATCCTTAAAATAAATTTGGCAGCTTGATATTTTCTTTCCCAATTATTTTTCCTTTTCTACCTCTCCAAGGCTATTTTTCTGGATACAGTGTTTTAAAGAAACACAGAGGTGAAATTAAGGCAAACGTTAGAGACTTGAGAATAGCATTTATAAATAAACAAACAAATAAATGTATGTATGTAGTTGTATATTGATATACACGTATATGTATCCTATATATCCAGCCACTGATCAGGAAATGCCGATCTTTAAGGTTTCAGATGGTTTTAACAGCAACAAAGATGACTTATTAACAGCCTTTTAGTTGCATATGATGCTTGTCAGTTACCAAGGAAAGATAAAAATGGCATAAACCCAGTTCCTGCCATTTGAAGAACTTATATTCTCAGGCAGGGCCAAAAACCTTTAAGGGAAAATATCACCCTGAAACATGCCAGTAGGCAAAAAGACTGGATGCGGTGTCAGTAAAGAATGACCATAGGCCCTTAGTAGTTAAGATATAGGGTAAGGAAGCCTCAACAAATGCAGGGCTTTATTTCTCTCTCATATAAAGGCAAGTCTGGGGGTAGGCAGCCCATGGATAGTTCAGAGGTTCCACAATATCATCAGCATTCCAGGCTCCTTCTGTGTCTCTGTTGTATCTTCCTTGGTGCCCATCCTCAAGGTCACCTCCCATTTGTAAGTCGGTCCCTCTAGCTCCAGCCATCACATCCACATTCTAGGCAAGAAAGATAAAGAAGGAGCCCAAAGAGCTGCTCAAATTATTGAAGAACTTTCCTGAAAGCTCTGCTCATCCACTTCCTCTTATATTCCATCATCTTCCCCCTGGGAGGGAAGCTGGAAAATGAACATTTGTATCTGCTTATATTGCTTTGATTGAGGTAGAATGGATGTTACGTATATCCAGTAGAGTGGCATCTGCCACAGAAACTTGAGATGGTTTCAGGTAATACGAAGTGAAAGGAAAAAAAATTCATTGATAATAGGAAAACACAAATTTGAGAATCTTAAACTTTCTCAACATCAAGGCAAAATAAATACCCACGAAGACCTGCAACATAGCATGAAGTACAAAAGCACATGTGGTAGAAAGCAAAAAACAGACTGGTTACGACTTCAGTCAAACCTATTGTCTGTGTTCAGTGTCAAAGAGCACGTATGGTCATAAGCAATAACGAAGATGGAGACACTCTCATTTCAGACAAAGAAGGAAAAGTTCCTTCTAATAAAATTTAAGAGATCTCTCAAATATAGATGTTAATTGTGCCAGTAAAACCTCCCAGGAGTTGAAGAAATGACCATCTACCAAGTTTTAAGTGTATTTTAAGAGATGAGTCTCCTAAAGCAGGTCTAAAGATAAAGTTCCTAAACCCTAAGACATATGATATCCTGAGGCATTTTATGATAAGTGATAATAATAATTTGAATGGCAAAACCTCCTGATACCACGTACTGTGTGCTTGGCTCTGAAATCTATGCATACTTTAAGTCATTTGAGGAAGATTTACTTAAATGTCTGCAGAAGCTTTTCCACCATCCGTGAGAATGAGACAATGACACATGATTTCTGATGGCACCCTCTTGACTCCTACTGGTAGCATTCTGATCTGAAATCTGCTGTACAATTTCTAAAAGCACAAAGCAGATTTGACCTTCATGCAATATAGACATAATCTTGGTTGACACAGAAGTGCAGAGAATGCCAGTACCGGTTTCAAAGTTCATGAAGCTTTTGTTCCCATAGACCTTGGCAACCTCTAAAAAAGCTTGGCTTTCCAACTGGTGTCCATGAAGATCTCCAAGCTACTTAATGAAGATTTGTTCAGTTGTGTCACCGTTGACATCATCATGGCCAATCCACTCCTCATTACCAATGGGCTAAAGCAGAGAATTGTGTAATAGGTCAATTTTTATTAAATCCATATTCCACAGCCATAGTTCAAAGACTCCACAGAGGAAGTTAGACTTAGTCAATGTAGGATTTTCATTGGCAACGCGGCTAAAAATCATCACCGAATTTCCTTTCCTTGGCAGCACTGTATCTCAAGCAGTGTTCTGATTGACCAAGATACATAAAATTAAATCCATAAGGGCCAGGATGTCTTTCAGGAGACTGGTGGACAGAATGAAACACCATTCTATCAAGCATCACTCTCAAAACCCAAAGCTGTTTCCAAAGCAGTATTCAGGCCAATCTCTTGTGCTGCTCCAAGACTTGGACCTGCTACAGGAATTGATTCAGGCTCTTTAGTAATTCATCAAAATCACTTATGCCATTAGTTAATATTAACTAGCAGGAGTGAATTAATAAAAATCTGTAATGCAGCCAATCTAACAGCGTTGAAATGGAGATTATTCCCTGGGTGAGACATATGTGCAGAAGGGATGACAGCAGAAACCACAGTGGCCATTGTCTGTACAGCAAACTGCACCAAAACAGCCTAGAAGGAGAAGAAAGGAAAATATTCTGCAACAGAATTTCAACTTGGAACAGCAGATAAACCAATAATAGGGAGCACAGCAATCAGGAAAATTATTATTGCAAAAGTCATGAACCCTGTGAAAGTAATAAAAGAGCCACGGACTGTGATAACTTTTCCTGCTGCTGCTATCAAAATCCCCGTCAGCCTGCGAGAGGACTCTTCAAGTAGCAATCTTTTAAGGCATATTAGGAGTAAATGTCAATTGTTTTACGTTCAAAACGGAGAATATGTATTATGAAGGCATTCATGTACACATATACAGTTCATTTGCATTTGTTTGTAAATAGATGTGTCACTTTCAAGAGTCCAGACTCCTAATTCTGGTGTTCCAGACCTGCCGTCCTCTTGGATCAATCTGCCTATTCAGTCTTATCTTTTATGCACGATTATTTTATTCTGGGTGCTCACCTTACACACATTAGTCTTAGCAGGGATTTTTCATGCAGCCAAACTAGCCTCCTTACTGTCTTCAATGTCTTTTCTAATGTATGCTTCTGGCTAGAATGCCCTTCCTTCTACTCTTCATTTCTGCAAGCCCCTCTCTAACCATCCCGAAGACTATATAAAATCATTCCCCTATGTGGACCACGTCCTGCTGTGATCTCTAAGGGAAATTATTATTTTTTAAAAGATTTATGTATTTATTTGAGAGAGAGAGAGAGAGAGAAGGAAAGAGCAGAGGGAGAGGGACAAGCAGACTCCCCGCTGAGTGCAGAGCCAAACACAGGGCTCCATCTCACCACCCTGAGATCATGACCTGAGCCGAAACCAAAAGTTGGAGTCTTAACTGACTGAGGCACGCGAGCGCCCCTAAGGGAAACTATTACTATCACCGACCACTGGGCACTAAATCATAAGCTAGTTTGCACTCTTATTTAGCAGTGGGCATGTCCTTTTTTTTTCCCCCTCTCCTCCAAATGGATTATCACCTCCCTGTGGAAGCGACCATGTCTTCTCCTCCTTTGGTACTCTAGAGAACACCTAAGACAGAGCAATGCACATTCTAGTCAGCATCACTCTAAAAGCGAGCACTTTTCCAAAGTGATGTTTTTGCCAATCTCTTTTGCTGCTCCAACAGCTGGATTTACTGCAGGAGTAGATTCGATTCAGATTCCTCTTTAGGCATTTATCTAAAGTACTTGTGCCTTTCATTCATTAAAATGAACTAGCAGGAGTGAATTCTGGTGCTTTTCAGAATGCCAGACTATTATCACAACTTTGCTCATAGTGTTCCATGATGATAGCAAGAATGGATGTTATTATTTGCATTTTAAGATGAAGGCTGGGAAGCCCTGAGATACTAAATGCCTTGTCTAAGGATTTACAACTAGTTAGTGGCAAGGCTAGGGATAGGGACTATATTTCCCATTCTCAATGTCACTTAAGAAAATAATTGGATATAAAAAATTTAATCAACAGTCTCTATCTGGATCTTCTATACTCAGATGTTGCCATGAATCTGCAAAGCGCACACTATTAGAGCTAGTATTTCACAGGAATTGCTGTGCAAAGTAGTTGGGCCTTCATTGTTCACCAAGTGTCTTGATTGTTCGATTTCCTACTCTTTTTGGTTTCCTCCCCGAGGTTTACAAACGGAACTTAAGCATCGGTGAGCTTTTAAAGTGAAGCTTCTAGCATAATTTAGCTATCTGGTGGCATTTAATAGCATTAAAACTGCCACTGATGATTTCTTCTTCTATTCATTTCCACAATACAAACAATGTTATTAAAAGTAAACTGTCAGAGATATGCTTACAAGTTGAGTCTCTCAAATCTTGCCCCACTTCCCTTAATACATAGGCACGAGAAGTAAGTGGGCAGAGCATGGGGCAGCTGGTGTCCACAGAATCTGCCTGCTGACTCCTTCATGGCGCTTTGCATCATTACTGATGCCATCTGTGAAAATCTTCTTTGCTTGCACTGTCAAGGCCTCATTTTTACCTTCATTTAATTAGCTGAGTCAAAAGAAAGGCTTCGCAATGAGATTTACCATGCTCATATGGCCACTCTCTCTTTTGGGATCCATCCCCTTTCACCCCTTAACAAATAGGCAAAGAGATCCACTCAGGGTACCCACATGGCTCATTGTCCTCATCTTAGGGGAGGGAGTCCCAGTGCTCTGAACCATAGCAGGGAAACGAGGGCACGCTTGGGACTCCCAGATTAAATAAAGGATACCCAGTTAAATGTGGATTTCAGATAAAAAACAAATAATGTTTTCAAACGAATATGTCCCATGCAACATTTGGGACATACTCAGGCAAAAGGCTATTCATTGTTTATCTGAAATTTCAATTTAGCCAGCCATCCTGTGTTTGTTTGCTAAATCTGGCAATCCCAGGTGGACCATTTGAGATCTACAATGCCCAGTGTTTTCCCAACGGTCCCAGATCAGTGAGCCCTTTGTTCAGTAGGTCCCACTGCAGTGGCATCCCCCTCTCTCCTGCCTGTAGCTGCTCCATCAAAGAACACAGCAGAGCAGTGGTAGGAGCTTCTCGGCCTTCTGAGGGCTGCCTCAACTGCTGCTCCATGCTGAAAGCAGAGAAGAATGGCCCATGTTTCCAGGTGATACCACAAAAGTAGACTTTCTTCTGTACTATTGTAATAGTTCTAAAAGGAAATTAAACTTGATAGCACTGCTTACAACAGTAGTTGCTTTTGATACTATGGATTACTTAGTTGGTAAATAAGCGAAGATTTCCCCCCAACTCAAAAGATATTTTGGCCAATCTCTAAAAAAAATAAATAAATAACAGCAGCAACAACAACAGATGAAAAACTCACAGGAAAATAAGAAACTTAGTATTTAGCAACATAACCTGAAATTAAAAAAAAAAAAAAAAACTGGGTTTGAATCCTAAGGAAATTACTGGAAATGCCATTGAAGAAATCAACACCTCCTAGAAGTGATTCACAAACAGTTAGCTCTCAAGTTCATGTGGGTATATTAAATCGATGTGTTGAGGAGAAGGATAGAAGTTGCTTCATTGTGCTTACAATTTATAACCAAGAAGTGTTACAGAGATGTGTCTGTCGTATCACATGCAGATATGATAGGGCTTGGGATCTACTAGTCACTTCTCAGGTTTGCTTTATATCTTTTATTTATTTATTTATTTATTTATTTTAAGATTTTTTAAAATTTATTTACTTGAGAGAGAGACTGAGACAGAGAGAGAGAGCACGAGAGGGGGGAGGGTCAGAGGGAGAAGCAGACTCCCCGCTGAGCAGGGAGCCCGATGCGGGACTTGATCCTGGGACTCCGGGATCATGACCTGAGCGAAGGCAGTTGCTTAACCAACTGAGCCACCCAGGTGCTTTATATCTTTTACTGAAACAAAACAAAACAAATCCCAGATCCTTTAAAGACATAGTACTATTTCCAAAATAGCTTTAGAGATGGCTCAAAAATTCAGATACATCTTATTCACCAAGTCTAGTTGAACTAGTCTGACAAACAACTAAAGAAAATAAACCCTTCATTAAATGGAGTTCACTCATTTAAGAAATACTTCCCGAGTGTCCACTCTGCATCAGGCCCTGTTTAGGCAGTGAGGATACAGCAGTGCATAAAACAGATCAAAATTACCTTCTCATGGAGCTCACTACCAGTGGGAGACAGATGCTAATAAGTAAAACACTTGTTTTGCTGACCAGTATTAAGTGCTAAGGAGAAAAAAGGTAAATGAGAAAGTTTTGCAAATACAGTTTTCCATCTAATATAATTATTTGATTACCCATTTGTTTATCAGAAAATGCCACTTGGTTTAAAATCTTGTTGTTAAAACCTTTCTAAATGACATGCACTATACTTTCAATAAATACTGAGTCATCACAGTACTACGATGTTAATTCCCCCAGTCAGGCTGGTCATACTTCAATAAACTGGAAATCTTGATGATGGTCACTCATCTCCCTCTTCCCTGAATTTCAAGCCATATAGCTTTACCACGCACTTCTCCTTGGGCATGTTATCAACCTATTTTTCCATCATTCTCCATTCTTAACTAAAGATTTTGGACCCTAGGTTGTTTTGCTGCCTTCCAACCACAGTTGTACCTATACGGTGAGTGCTTTGAGTAGTCACTTGAAGAAATAAAGCATCTAACACACCAATGTTTCAGTTCCTTGACATTCACAACTGCAGATCCCACCACTCACCTAGACTAAGCTTCTCCTCTGGGTACCTTGAGCAGTGTTATTGTGGAGAACCTCTCCAACGCCATTCTCTGAGTCTTCAGCTTATCCTCATCTGCCCATGCTCACTCTGATTTCCTCCCTTTGCAGCCTTGTGAGGGCCTTTTAGGATTATCAACTCATCTGGTCATTCTCTCGACAAATATTCATTGCACATCTGCTATGAGCAGAGCACCAAGAAAAAGGCAAGAGGTAGTAGTTAAGAGGAGACATATGATCAATTAACTTGCAAAATAGAGGGGAAGAAAGATGATGGGCAAGTCATTATAAGTATGATGAACATTGGGGAATAGAGTGTGGGTGCTGTGGGGAGCTTACCTAGCCAGGAGACCTAAGAATGTTTCTCTGAGAGACTTGTCTCTGAAGTAGAAACTGAAGAACGAGGAGAAGCTAGCCATGCCGGGTGTTAAGAAGGGCATTCCCGCAGGGAGATCAACGTGTTTAAAAACTCTGAGGTGGGAGATACTTGTACTTTCAAGGTGTGCAAAGAAACAGAAAATATCCCAGTGAGTCCGGGGCATAGAGGTTGTGCCAAAGGATAAAGGCTGAGAGAGCTTTAGCAGGGCCAAATCATGTGGGTTATTGGGTTAGTGTTTAAGGATTTTGACTTCATCCCAACAGCAATAAGGAGCTATGCCCAAACTAGACCTCCTAGTCAATCATATATTTACTCTTACTAGTATCTATGACATTTTTGAATCCCAAGCCTGGATCCAATTAAAATCTGCCTCCCCTAATCCTTTTCCTTGGGAGCTCAGTGCTATTAAGGGACATAGCACAGCCAGGATGCCTGGCATCGTTGTAATCTCTTGCCTTCCCAACCCATTTAGAGTTCTTGTATCATTTATCTATCTCTTCACTCACTCCTCTTTGATCAACTCTCTCAATCCTCTCCTGGGTAGTTCAAACCTTGTCCATTCTTTGTATCCTTCTATCTGCCCCCTACTCCTGGCCCCCAGACACAGAGGTTTCGTTTCCAACACCAGCAGGGCCATTGAGCAGGAGCTACTCAATACCGTCCCTGCCTCTACCTAAACACGATCCATAGCCTTGTCCCCTTCCCATTACCTCCTTGCCTCCATTCATGGGTTGGGGGTCATTTTCTCAATCTTAGCACCCATTTCTCCACTTTTACTTTGACCATTTTTCTCACATCTTGCTCCTTCATTATCCTTTTACTTTTCTGAACTTTTAGCTTGCCTGTCACCCTCTATTTTGTGTCTGTTTGGTGTATATAATTTCTTTGTCTCCCACATCACAGTATCGTGGAATGATCTGTTTATACATTAGTCTAGCCTAATGGACCATATGCTCCTCAAGTGGGGGGCCATGTGTTCCGTCTTCTGCCCTGTCCACAGGCATCACCTCTCAGGGTAGGACTTCCCTTCTTCCCCAGGCCTTCCTCCGACAGAACACAGGGTGACAGCTTCTTCACATTCCACGTATGTTTTTGAGCTTTTCCATGTACGAGAGACAAAAGGGTCAAAAGACTGCCCAGGTCCAGCAGGGAAGGTATGTTTAGATGGTTATGATGGTCTTAGAGCACTTTGGAGGCCTGCCTACACACAGGGGGTCCCTGGGCGTTGGCTTCCAGGCTGGAGGTGGGGCTAGGGAGTGGCTGAGAGGAACGGGAAGACGGTGAACCGCAGGGGAAGCAGGCTGGAAGGCTGCCGGTGGACCTGGCTACTTGAGCCCAGAGGTCGGGCATTCAAAACCTGAGGGTCCAGGGCCAAAAGAGAGGCCCAGAAGAATCAGAAGCTTGGTGAGAAGTTGTGGGAATACTAAGACGCAACAGGTCTCCAGTGCTGAGCAGGGAACAGGAAAGTCGAGGGGAAGCTCATTTGTCACTCACTGGGGAGCCACTCATAATTCATAGACACATACAGATCGACAATTTCCTCAGTTCAGTGATCCGGCTTTAGTGTTTTTTTATTTGCTTATGTACTGAATCTGAAGGGTGGCAAAAATGTTGAGTTTTCCTTAAAGGGAACCTTCCCATCTTCATGCTGTCTGAGCACCCTGCACCTTCGACGGGACTGCTGCAAGTGTTTGTGGTAGGTTGGGCAACTCACGAAAGATCCCTGCTCTGAGGGCAAGAGCATCACTTCAGAGGGTGTGTCACTTGCTAATTAATGCAAAGTCACCGTGTAAAGTAGCAAGAGCCCTGGCACTCACCACATTATGGGTCCTCATAACACTATGAGGCTCAAAAAGGCAGGCAGAGTCCCATGTCCCATAACTTTTCTGCCTCCAGTACACAATAATAATAGCTAATACTTATTGAGACACCATTATTCCCAATTTATTAGATAAGACAACTGAGTCACTAAAAGATCAAGAAACTTGCCCAAGGTTACACAGGTGGTATTCAACTGGTATTCAAAGTTTTATTGCCTTTTTTTTTTTTTTTTTTAGTACCATGCCTGTTACCTCTGATAGTACCAGCCATCTGGTAGGTTCTCCTTATAAGGATAAATCATACGTGGACCAAAAACTTGAAAGTAAGCCATCTCCTATGGTTCAACTTGATAAGTGCTTGGTGGTGGTGGTAGTGGTGGTGGTTCCAGTTAATGAAGATATTATCATTCATGAATTTTAGGCTTTAGACTAGGGAGGAAATGTATGCTGATTTTGTTGCAAATGGATTTTTCATGTGGTGTATAAGTCGTGTTATAGTAGTTGCTTTTCTCATGACCAGAGTTCAATGTGTTGAGGAGGGAGAAGGCAAACGTAAAATGACAGGAGACAGCCTGGGCAGGTAGTGCTTAAGGGGGCGGAGCCCAGGAGAAGAACAGGGGCGGGGGTGGAGACTCCCAGATCCTGTCTGAAGAAGTGTGGTCGGTGTTAGGCTGGGGCCCGGTAACTTGTTTTTTAAAACAGTATTGTTTGTGAAGTAAAGTGATCCACTCCGATGCTACTGTCTTAATCTCCATGACTCAAAGTTCCAGCGTCTCAATTTTTTTACCTCACCACCTAGAGGGATAAAAATTTCCAGTCGGTGTGCATCCAAGTGGTATCGTCTCTACACATGACCTCCAGTATGCAAAAGCACAGTTTTGGTGCCCCCAGAGCAAATCGGTTCTGGCAGAGGCAAACAAAACTAAATGAGAGAAAGTTGCAAATTATACAGCATAAGAGCAACTCTTCCAAGTGACTGATGTCTATTAATAACGAAAGGACATGGTTTCCACATTTTTTTCTTAAACTTCTATTTTTCAGTAGAGTTTCTATTTCCTAGGGACTATTTTCTTTGGAATTATTTACCTTCTCCTGCAATTCAGAGACCCCAAAGATGCACGTGCCAACCACTCTATGTCGTGTCCCATGTGGCTAGAGGGACGTGCCACTGCTCCCAGGAGGCGTCGGGTGGGTCACAGATAAGGCAGCTGGACACTGCAACAGTTCGCCTGATTCTTCCAAGTGCTCTGACTCAGGAAGGAGGCTTCACAGCATCTGCCCCAGCATAGCTTATTTCTCAACGATGTGGAAAATACGAGTATGGAAGAAGAGAAATGAAAGTCACTCCACAGGATGAGTGAAAGTTTGTGAGTGGAGGGTTTCATTGACTATGCTTTTGGGTTACTGTGGTGATGGTTGCTGTGTTCCTGTTTTCATTGCGTAGTTAAAGCGATGTGTAAGCTCGCAAATGAAGATTTTAACTACCGAATTTTAATGAGCTGTGTAGGTTATTGATAGGTGAATTCACTGGCCTTCTTGCTGTGATTTCCAGGACACGCACTGTTGACAGTTAGGAATTGCTTCAGTATGACCCTAAGACTCATGTATTAAGTCACAAATGATATAAGCGATCTTGCCCTCCTCCCTGGTGGGCAGGCATCTCCAAATCCCCATGTAAGGTCCCAGGGTGGGCAGACCCGCTGTCCTGCCTTCAGCAGTGAGAGGGCTATTCGAGAAGAGGACCTTGGAGGGTTTTCAGGCAGAGTTTTGTGTGAGCACTCATGGAGAAGTTACCTGCACTCCCTTGACTTTAGGCAAAGGTTAAATATAGTCTATTGCTTTAAGAACTTTATTCTCCTAAATAACAAGTGAAAGCTTACAAACAAGTCTCAAGATCACAAACTGAATTTTTTTCAGACGCCAGGGAGGCAGTTGACAAGTGGCTGACTCACTTAGCTTCAAATTCCTTCAGGATCCTAAATGCTACCTGCCCCAGAGGCTTTGGAATCCACCTCGAATGTATTTCCCTTCCTGCCAAACTTTAGTTGGGGGAGGGGTAATAGTTTGGGCCGGGGGGGGGGGGGGGGGGGGGGACGGTCCCAATTTCAGTTGCCTATTAGGCTTTGGCAGAGTTGTTTAAAGTTCAGCGCACTTTTAAAAAATGCAAGCAAAAAACCCCAATCTCTGCTCCACGGCCAACCTCCCCCCTCCTCCCCGCAAAGGGACTGCTTAACATAATGAGCTGGGGTCTGCTGATGTGATAGCAGTCGCCTGCTAATAGTTGTGTTTAAAATTCCTGTTTCTTATCTTATTTACTGATTGATGGGAACGTGACTTCGCAGACCTTCCTCCCTGACCATCCTTCTCCCCAGCGAGTGAATCATTTGACACAGGGAACATTAGACAACACGTTTGTTTCCTTGTTAAATCCCGATTGGCCACATAATCGCGCCGGATGCGCAGCCCCCACCCCACCCCACCCCACCCCCCCGGGTCGTGTCTGCATTGTGTCTTATCGGAACCACCTGAAGAGCCTGGCCACACAGGGTGGCCTCCCTTAATTTAAAATCCACAGAGACAGAAAAGAGGAAAAAAAAAACATTTTTGTCAACAAACTCCATCCAGCATACGACAAAAGGCTCGCATGTGGCTTTATTTTTCTACCACTTTTCTTCTTAAATCCGGCTCCCTGGTTTTAACAAAGTAAGTAAACAAATAAACAAGTCTCTGGCTTACTCGCAAAGAGATCACATTTTTAAAAAAATCAAATGATTTCCCACAGCCAGTCTATTTTGCAGTGTTTTTTCTTGTTTTTCTTTTCCTGCTCTTTTTTTTCCCCCCGTAGATTCTGAGAAGAAATAAGCGGCTGTAGGCATCGCCTGTGGCTCTCTGGTCTTGCTCCTTGGGTGGTCTGAGCCGACTTTATGATTTATTCAGCTAATGGGAAGGGAGCATGACCCCCAGTGGCCACAGAAAGAGCGCTGCATGTGGGTTTAATGCTTTCACCACAAAAATGTCTGCTATGACTAAGCTCTGTGGCTGAAGTCACTGTCTGAATGGTGCTAAAAAGGAACTTAGGCATTAAGTGTGCACTATTTACTATAGATCGGCTCTTGGGATTAGGCCAAGGGGTTCGTACTCAGTTTCAAAGAATAGCATGGAAGCTGCTAGGAAAATTAGAGCTGTGCAATTTATTTTTACCAGTCTCCCTGGTGAGTTACCCGGTGAAGGATTTACCTCATATGCTTTTTTTTCTCCCCTCTGGTACTAAAGAGTCATTTAAAACGTGCCAGTTTGTGCATTTTATAGAGTTTTATTGCGGAGGTATCCCTGGGGTTTTGTTTTGTTTGTTTGTTTATCACAGCCATGAATCACTATGCTATATTGTTCTTTAATGTTAATTTGAAACTATAAAGGAATGCCTAATGTTGAAAAAAAGGACAAGCATGAGGGAGGGAGGGAGAGAGGGAAGAGAGAGGGGACCAGAGAGTAAAGTTCCCGCGCTGCGCGCTGCCCTGCTAGAGAGGTCTCTTTGATCCAGGGAGGGTCTCCCTCTCTGACAGCAGCGTTATTGCTGCGGAGGAATGAGCACATTCGGCTTCTCGTGTTGATTCTTTGACGATGAGGAAAGCGGATGGATGGAGGGAGGAGGAGGGAGGCAGGGAGACCTGTTTGTAATTTTGACAAAGATGGATGATCTTTACAGTCCCTGTATTACCTGCTGTTGCAATTCCAGCACGTGGGCTTCTGCTGGGCTCATGAATGTGCGAAACGGAGAAGTGAATCCCTCTGAAGTCTGTAGCTCAGGTTCCTGGGTCCCAGAGGCAGCGAGCCTCTTCGGAATGTGTCTGGATGTTATTTAGTACTTCGAGGTCCACAAGAACACCCCAGGCCAGTCCAAGTCACTGGCTTTCAAACATAACACGTATGAAAGTCCCACATTACTTAGGGGCTTGTGATTGCAGCTTAAACCAATTGAAAATTACTACCCTTAGCTCTGTGCCAGCCGGAGTTCATTACCACGGGGAGTGTGGACCCCTCCCCCCCACCTCCCCCCATCTCCCCCCATCTCCCCCCCCAAATGTGCTAAGGGACTCCATTTTTGGTTTCTGCTCCAAATTTTTCCTTGTAAAAGCATTTTGCTTGTATCCCAGCAAATCAGTGCCGTTTCAAGCAATAAGGGTTAGTGACTGAGAGTTCAGTTCCCCATTAATTCTTTGTCTTAGTCTTACTATATGTTTCACAGGCTTTTGTGATCCTGAACATGTCACCCAGCAAGGCAGGGCTTCCCTTTGCCCCATCTAGGACATGGAAAGAGTAATCCAGGGCTGCATCAGAGTAGCTGTTGGGCCCCTAGAGATGAACAAGTTTACCAAAAGAGGGTACTTGACCTTTCATTTTCCCAGGGCTGAGCAGATAGAAGGGGTCAGAACAACCACTTTCCTACATTAGTCTGTTCTCCCTGCAGGTAGATTCAAACGTAAGAAAATCTCGGACGCTTTTCCCCATCTTTCCACTTTGTCTTGTTTCTGATCCGCTTTTCTGCATTTTACAGATCCAAAGGGGCAGAACTTCCTCCCCCCAAATGGTGTGATATGGTAACAATATGACACCTACAGAGAAGAGCTAAATACCTCATTTAAAGCTAGACAAAAGCTAAATGCAACGTGATATATGCAGGATTAGATCCTAGAACAGAAAGAGGTTATTAGTGGAACAAAACTGGTTAAATGTGAATAAAGCGTGTCATAGAGTCAATAGCAGCGTTGTACCAATGTTAATTTCTTAGTTTGGATAAATGCACCACGGTGATGTGTAATGTACATATTAAGGGAAGCTGGGTGGGGCTGCACAGGAATTCTCTGTACCATCTCTGCATCTCTGCTGTAAGTCTAACATTGTCTCAAAATAAAAAGCATTAAAAAATAAAACAGCAATTTTTGTCCAAAGACTGATTTTTTTTAGGCCCTAATTGATAGCCACTGCCTCTTCTCCACACCCATCCACTCCCCAGAGCCCAGTCCATTTTCTGTAATGGTATAGAAAGTTCATCTGCATAATGGCCCAGAGTTTAGCCTGGGTGGCTCAGTCGGTTGGTTGAATGGCTGCCATCGGCTCAGGTCATGATCCCGGGGTCCTGGGATGGAGCCCCGCGTCAGGGTCCCTGCTCAGGGGGAGGCTGCTCCCCCTGCTTTTGCATTCACTCACACCCCCCCTCTCAAATAAATAAATGAAACTCTTTATTAAAAATAAATAAATAAAAGGCCTGCTCCTGCATCCCAACGTCTTGTTACCCTCCTAGAACTGTTAGGAGCTGCCTGTGCCATGGGTAGCGCTGTACTGAGCAAGTTGGAGCCCTTTCTATGCTCTGGAAGGCTACCGCTCGAGAGGAGAGAAGAAGAAACCAGGCTGGAGATAAAAGCAGCGGAATGAAAATGGTGACACTAGGAAGTGTATTGGGTGCAATGTTGTTTTTGCAAGACAAAGCCCAGTTAGTTATTTGTACAGTGTTCGTGGACAAGCTCTGAGGAGGCCATTTGCCAGATGTCATACCTCCAGGGCTGAGCCCAATACAAGGCGGAGTAGCGCTCGATAGGCATTTTCAGAATGAATGAAACTCAGCACACACTTCCCACTTCACGCGAGCACGACTCACTGCCTTGACATAAAGGATAGACTTTTTATAGCAAACGTTCAGTTAACACTGAGTATGACATTGCTTTTCTTTCCACTCGTCCTTCCAGCCTGGATCAAAAAAGGCAGGATGAGTAAGGATGGAGGGAAGACACCACCTGAAATATAACTGCCTCTCAGGCCTTTTAAAAGCAAAAGGTTGTTTTTGGCATTGCGCATTCATCCTTGGGGAGAGCGCTAGTGAGAAAGAGAGAGAGAGAGAGAGAAATGTGAGAAGAAGAATTGCAAGGGAATGGGGATAATGAGGACCAAAGGAATCTTTTCCTATGGTGTGGGTTTCCCGCCCTAATTGGTCACCACCCCAAACCACCCGAGTGAAGCACGCTGGGCAGATGGATCTGCAGCAGCGCCGTGCCTGTCTACATCTGTGTGTTTCTGGCACACAGGTGTTCCAGCTTTATTCAGCCAGGAAGCAGCTTTTCCCCCTTCTTTTTCAGGGGAGGGAGTTTTGGGGAGGTGGGAACACCCACGATTGTTTCTCAGAATAAGAAGGAGGCAGGGGTTGGGGGAGGGTGCACAGCCCACCCACCGCTTATAGATTCAGTCGCTTTCCTGCGGGTCAGCCTTATTCTGCAAGGTGTAAATCAGAGGGCAGATGCATGATCTGGGAAGTTTTCCAGATGCACATTGCACAAAGGCCCATGTGTTCTCATTGTGCGGAAATCACATGCCATCAGAGCAGGTCTGGGACACTGGACCTGTGTTGGGACATGTCATCTTGTCTGCACGTCTTCCACTTTGTAGAGAATGATGTTGCCGATGCAGTGCAAGAGCTTGGAAGCCAAGGGAATGGACAGTTAAGAAAAGCCGCCTTGTCCCCCCGGTGGAGGCTGCAGACAGGCCCGACGGGCTGCTCCACAGAGCCCAGTGCCAGACAGGGCCTGCCAGATGTGCTGGGGGTGGAGGTGGGGCAGAGGCCAGGGGAAGCGGCTCCAAACTGGCCAACCTAGCACCGGGAGGCTCGGGAGTCCTGCTCCTCCACCATTAACGGGCAGCAGCACCAGAGTGACAGAAAATGTTCAATCCTTGCTCCTTCTGTCTGTAATTGGCCCAGACTCTGTTGGGCCTCAGCGGTTAAGTGGCTTGTGCATATAGAGTTTGACTCCCTCTCCAGTTTTTGAAGCGATTTTTCCAGGCAGAATCTAACCGAGAGTAAATTGTTTTCTTGAAAGTAAATCATATGCTAGGAGGTTACATTAGCTTCCAGATCATTTGGGTGACATTTGGTTATTTCCTGCCCCAGTCTGGAATTAATATTGCATCCTGAAACCTCTTAAGGGAGGGCTTATTCATAGGGAGCATACATTTTTCCAGGTGTGTTAACCCCTCTCTTTCGAACCCTTTCACTTTCCTTTTAACAGGGTTCTTTCCCTCCTTTTGTTTGGAGGGACAACTATGTATTGTCGCTGTTTCCTCTCGCCTCCCATCAGATTTTAGGTGACCTGACTCCATTTTCCCCGAGCAATTGCTCTCCCAGCGCTGGTTTAAATTTTTCTGCTTATCCTCACTACATGGGGGTAAACATGCTTTCAGTGACCGCTGGGAAGGTGAAAACTTCATCTCTGCTCAGTTGTCGTAATTATTCTTAGGCTACTATCATGGTACAACTATCTCTTCTTTGAAGAGCACAGCTCTTTTCCTTTGTGTTCCCCTTAAGTTAATGATTCCATTTCTCTGGCATTTGTAACAAGCCACCTCAATTTCTTTTAAGAAGTTGTTAGCATATAAAATACAATTAATTAGTGAAATGGGGAATGGAGACTAAAGACTAACAAGGCAGGAAATAGGCTAGGGATTCTACAGAGGATATTGCCCTCAGCCCCAAAGGCTCCAGAAATAACCAATGATAGGATCGTGAATTATGGAAATTCCATTCTCAAGAATCCATTTCAGGTCATAATTCAGCTGGAAATTATCTTGGCTTTTCTGGCTTATTTTCCAACCCTATTTGCAATCCTGTTTTCTAGTCTCCCTCAAACCACTAAATAAATTCCAGACATATAACTCTATTAAGAAAAATAAATTTCTTATCCACCTGTTAATTGGACTCAAATGCTCGGGAGGTTGAGACCTGACTATGCTTTGCCCCACTCCACGCTCCAAGCCCAGCAGTAAAGGGTAGAAGGATAATGTATTACGATGGAACCGCTTCTTTGTACTTCAAGAGATTTTAAACACAATAACATAACAAAAAATTTTAATACTTTTCTGCAAAGGAAAAACTTTTTTTTTTTAAAAGATCTATTTATTTATTTGAGTGAGAGAGAGGGACGGGGGAGGGGAAGGGGGAGTGAGAGAGAAATTTAAGCAGACCCTGTGCTGAGCACAGAGCCTGATGCGGGGCTTAGTCTCATGACCCTGAGATCACAACCTGAGCCAAAACCAAGAGTTGATGCTCAACTGACTGTGCCACCCGGTGCCCCTAAACATTTTTTTTTTCTAAGCAGAATGAACTGTACCCCTGGCACCAAAATTAGAACACTGCTTTAAAGTTATAACATTAATGATGGCGTTTTCATCTTTATCAAAGCCCAGATAAGATGCAATGGTAGATACTTTATTCAAAGCCACAGTCCAGATGAAAGATATTAACAATCTAGCAAATGTGTAGGGGCTGAAAAGGAAATAGCATTTCAATGAGATGATCCTTACGATAGTCAAAAAACCGGTTAGACACTGGGGGATAAATTATATATAATTGTGGCATCCACTTAATAGACACTAATATTCCTTGGGCCTACAGTATACAGAGTACTTTTCCCTGTATTATTCTCAGGCCCGGCTGCATGCTTATCATCACCTGTAAGATCGGTTCCAACATGAATGGTGGTGAATTGCACATTCAGGCATTTGTGGATGTAATTTCACAATATCAATGATTGGAGAGTGATTTGCAAGGTTCACAACACGTGGTGATCTCTAATTTTGCAGACGGGGTATTTAAGAAAGGCTTTGGAGGGAAAGCTGCAGGGAAGCCTTTGCTCGTTACCGGTGATGAGTGACCCTGAACTAGAGACAGCACCTTTCTAAACCTCATCCGTAAATTGGAGTGAAATAATAACACCTACCTCATGAAGTTATTGTGAGGATTGAGTTTAATGAAATGCAAGATAAAATACTCAGTGCCATGCTTGGTGTTTGTGGAGCAGTCAAAAAATAAAAGAGTAGAGGGCGCCTGGGTGGCTCAATCGGTTAAGCGTCTGCCTTCAGCTCAGGTCATGATCCCAGGGTCCTGAGATCGAGCCCGGCATCGGGCTCCCTGATCAGCGGGGAGCCTGCTTCTCCCTCTCCAGCGCCCCCCTGCTTGTGCTATCTCTCTGATAAATAAGTAAATAAAATCTATGAAAAATAAAATAAAAGAGTAGAGAATTTAGAATGGGTGAATTGCAGCCCCTGTGAGGCCGGGGCACCTATGAGTTTGTGAGGGCGCAGGGAACACGGATCGCGTTAATATAGGTAACACAAATACAGATTTATCACTGTATTGTTTTTGACTCCACATAAAGATTAGTTTCCATAAATTAGTAAGGACTTAATTTTTAATGAGAAAATAGCCCGAGAGAGACCCAAGAGCTTGTACTGTGGATGGATGTTGAGAAAATACGGAGAATTTTCCTCAGTGGTGGTCCTCAGCTAGCACAGGGAAGTGTAAGATGAATCAGAGCAGAATGTCCATTTGCTTGTGAAGTGGGGCCATGAAGCGAAGGCAGCCACCTCATGCCTTATTTTAGAATAAAAAAGTAATTGGTAACATCATTTCAGTAACCGTTCCAACCAAGACCAAAAGCTGTAGGGGCGAGATAAAACTTCAATGACAGCGAGAAGGGGAATTAATTTGTGGTATGAGGCTCAGCACTAAAAACATGAAACTTTCAGCAGCAGTGCAATTTAGGAGAATGTATGAAGCCTATGCAATGTCGTCATTGTATCCGTTAGGGATTTTTGACCCCCTTTGATATATATACCGTTAAAACCATCAGATACACAATTATGCATGTATCTGATATAATTTCAAGCAATTGTACTGGCAGTTATTTATCACATTATTGAATATCAAAGAACTGAACATATGATAAAGAGTCAGTACAACTTCCAAGGGGGTAAATATTCAACAACATGGCTTTTACTTTGCAAGATAGCCTGTCATTATTCTTTATCTGTACTTAGTTGGAATAACACCTCATGTCCCGTTCCCAACCTAATCCTTATCTCTACCATAGTGTCCACGGAGATATGAAGATAGTGACTAGTGACAAAAGGTACCACAGAAGGAACAACAAAAGGAACAAGCAACAAAAGGAACAGCTGAAATCACAGAATGATGGGGCTGGCAGGAACCTGAGAAATTCCTATTCTGAACTCCTGGTTTTGCACATCAGAACATTTTGGCCCTGAGAGGCACGGGAACTCTTCTGAATAAAAGTTAGTGTAATATCTGACATTAGAACTCAGGATTCTTGGTTCCATTATTCCAACCCACCTCTTCACTTCCGCCTGGTACCCAGCTGGTCCCAGTCCCACCTACATGGACCTGGCGCCCTTCTCCCCCTGCGAACTGCCTGTATTTTTTTCATTGCACGGCTGGAAGACATGACCAAAGCAGGCAAGTGAGAAACTGGACAATTTTGTTAACCTCACACATTTATCAGATTAGTGAGTATGCAACCAACTTGAATGCTTTCTTATTATTAGTTTATTAAGGAAAATACTTGTTTTATTATGGGTTTGTTCTGGTCTGGGTGATTTTTATTTATATATTTGAATTCAGTACCATTTTGTATGTTTTTAAATAATCAGAATATCAATTTAAATGGAAGCATTCATTTAGAATATAATGACTGGTAACAGAGAATTGAGGGCAGAAAATTTATACACATAAATTGTTCTCAATTCTTGGAGGAGTGTATTAGCGTTCTTGCATAGCTTTTTCTTCTTCTCAAGTTTTTATTTAAATTCTAGTTATTTAATATACAGTGCAATATTGGTTTCAGGAGTAGAATTTAGTGATTCATCACTTACATACAACACCCAGTGCTCATCCCAACAAGTGTCCTCCTTAATGCCCATCACCCATCTGGTCCATCCCCCACACACCTCCTTCTTCAACCCTCAGTTTGTTCTCTATCGTTAAGAGTCTCTTATGGCTTGTCTCCTTCTCTTTTTTATTTTTCTTTCCCTGTTCATCTGTTTTGTTTCTTAAAGCATTCTTGCATAGCTTTTGCTTTGCCCCTGCTATTATGTGAAGTTCAAGTCTTTCAGCAATCCTTAGCCCTAAGTTGCTAAAATAGTACACACACTTCTGAAATACTTCCACAAGTTATTGTGAATCGCGTTGATGTGGAGTGATTTACAGTTATGTCTTCATTTGTTGCCTTACAAGCTTTCTGATGTAATACTGTCATCAGCCATGGCTGGAAGGTTTATTATTCCTTTGGACTCCTCCTCTCTCCATTAGCCAATATTTGTCACCATGACATGTGACAGGTCTCTCTCCGACCTGACGTTCAGACTTCTGCATCTCTCCACTCTGTGTCTTTTCTTTACTCTCTTGAGCTCTCCCAAGAGAAATTTTCCTAGTCATGGATGAAGATTTCATTCTTCTGCTTTTTCTTTCCTTTTCCACAGACGAGCTGCAATTTTTATTTTCAGGCATGCTGTAGGAGTCCCTCAGAAGAGATGTTCAGCTTCTTTCTTTTTCTTTTTTTTTTTTTCCTAAGAAATGTTTCCTTCTTTACTAATGTGAATCACTGCTTGGGAGACGAAGGAGCATATTATTACTAAGAAAATGAGTGAGGAGGGCGCCTGGGTGGCTCAGATGGTTAAGCGTCTGCCTTCGGCTCAGGTCATGATCCCAAGGTCCTGGAATCGAGTCCCGCATCGGGCTCCCTGCTCCTTGGGAGCCTGCTTCTCCCTCTGCTTCTCTCTCTCTCTCTCCCTCTGTCTCTCATGAATAAATAAATAAAATCTTTAATAAAAAAAAAAGAAAATGAGTGAGGATGTATCGAGTACTTACTGGGTGCTAGCCACGCTGCTATACGCTGTAATCCTTACAACAACCTGAGAGACAGATGCTATGTTAGTATTTTTTACAGATGAAAACCACTTAAACTTCAACAAGTCACTTTCTTTGCCCAGGGTCCTTCAACATCAGTAAGTGGCAGAGCAGAACCTCAAGCCCAGTGTATCTCACTCCACAGTTAGTGTTCTGAACCACCGTAATAAATGCTCCCCCAGTGGCCTGCCTCCTCTCTGTTGAGGATTTCACACTTGAGTTACGACACGAGTAGCTTCTGTAGGGGAAGGGGTTATTGATGACAGTTGTGTTCTATGGTAACATACCTTTGAAAACTCTACATTAGGAATCTGAACTTAAATTTTAAAACTGCTACATTTGAAGTTACATGTGACTGATTCTATATGTATTTTAAATAAGTTGTATGTATGAATAAATTATATATATGCAGTTCATTGTTCTTTGGTAAAGTTGATAGAAACTTCCTGTGTTATATCACTTCATCCTCATATAACTACACATTGTAAACTCAATTTTAAACAAAATGCATGTTTTAAAGCAAATTTAAAAAGACCCAACATGAGTCCCAACATTTTCCTTACCATTTTATTATCTCTATTCTTAGGAACCCCTCATACAGAAGTTTTCTATTCTACAGAATTTCAGATGTTCAGTGACAGTGCATTCATTTCCTATGTTAAAGAGTTGGACAACTGTGAATCAGAATTCACATGATTGAGAGCTATCAAGTACAGGGAGAGACTTATTAACTAAGTAATGGAACAAAACGTTTCAATCTACTGACTCTCTACAGCAGAATTCGATTTTTTTTCCGAGTCTGTACGGAACGAAGGGTCTTCCTGGAGGACAGTGTGCCGAACTGCCTCTGTTCCCTGTGGCGCACACCCAGTGGGCGCTAGGATGGTTTGGGGACTGGCTGTGAGTGATAAACTGAGAAGTTAAATAACTCATTCAATTGACACAAAATTACAAAACTTACGTGGGCTCTTTTAAGCTAGGAATGAGCTTGGCATTAATACGGTGATAGGAGCTGTGGCGCTCTGCTCTGTGTGGGTGGAAAACCAGCATTAAATTACCACCTTTGTGACTCTTTGTAACCCAGAACTCGGAGGATCTCGGACCAGAACTTTCCTTTTTTCCTTGACGTGGTTCCTTTTACGAAAAGCATGGAGAAAGGGCTGGGCAATGTGCCTGAATACATTATTTTACCACTACTTAGTTCCTACTTATTTCTTTCACTAAAAACAAGGGCACTTTTTTTTTTTTTTTTAACTAGGACCAAAGCCCTCCCTTCTCTTCCTCGTGATGGGGCAATAAACACGTAGAGATGAACCTTATGAAAGCGAGCGCGAGAAGAGATGGGGGTTGGAGATGGATGTTTCTCCTCAGAGTCCGTAGAAAGCTGTTCCTTATAAATAGAGCCATTGCTGTTATGAAGTACAAAACCACATTGTTCCTTTCTTTGGTTCTGAATGGAGTTGGTTAAGCTTTCAGCGTAAGTGTGAAAAAGGCAAGAGAAAGAAGAACATAACCTTGTTCAGCGACTCTAAATAAAAGAGATTGAGGAGGACAGTGGCACCAGTTATAAAATGTTTAGAATTCATTAATGAGAGTATGTGGTTTTAATTAATTTCTGAACTATCATCTAAAAGGAAGTTCACCAAAGGAATAATATTACAGCAAATTGAATGTGCCACCTCTCAGCATCAGGGAAAATCACAGCGACATCATCACCTCCTTTCAATGCCCAGAAAAAAAGTATTCAGAGTATCAGCATTCATCAGTCATTTCTAACAATGTGATTTCTCTACTGCCTTCAGTGTCTGTCCTGAAAGATGGAAAGAGAAGGCCAGGACCCCAATTATCAAATCTTTGAGCTGTTACCTATCTGTATGTTGAATTTCTTAATGATTAATGCATGAAGATAGTCCAGGCAAAAGCACACTTCATTACTGGTGTTCATTCATTCATCCATTCATTCACTATTAGTAAGGATGCCAGATGCATTATCTCCTAGCACGACATTCTGGGAAAAACCATGTTTGGGCTCCTTGATTCTTTTGCACAAATTCTAAGTTAGGGACAAGCTCAAGCAACTTGCTTACAATTCTTTTCCATTTGGATCTCTCCTCAGGCTCCTACTTGGCATTCAGAAGGGCATCTCGCCTCTGGAAGTCATCTTTAGGCTCTTGCTTGCCACACTAGTTTCACGATTGGGAAAGGTAGAAAACACAGAGAAAAAGTGGCCAAAACCAGATAGAGGAGACTCTGATTCCCAGTTTAATCTGAAATGTGTAATCTCTTTTCTCTTCTCACTCAAAAACGTCATGCATCATTACACTGGCCCATTCGAGTCCCCAAAGACTCCTGTGGGGTGACCCAATGTGGGATGTAGGGAGGGATGTCTAGTTTAGAGTACTCTGTCCCTGAAATTCATTTTTATAGGATTTATGGGTAATTGACATTCTCATAATACAATAACCTGGATAAATAATTTCAGGAACATTGGTTTAAGCTGGACTCCTAATGAAATCGTAATGTTAGAAAAAGGATCTTTATATTCTACTTTGCTCATTAAGTTTCAAAGTTTAACATATACTACATGTTCTTGATCGTAGAAGTATTGAAAGTTGCTATTCTATGGTGTAAGTGTGTGAACTTAAGCCTATTAAATTTATAACAAAGATAATAATGAGACTTCCCCCCAAAAAAGGATGGTATCTGTTTTTAATATAAAACTACATCTAGGAAGGGGAAAGTTATTTAATGGTGGATGGGAAAGGATAATTAAATTTAACATTTGGTGGTTTAAATTGTTAGATGCTACTAGCTGGCATTAAAAAAAAACTGATATAATACACAATTACTGTGACTGTGGAAATTTGAATTTTCTCATTTGTAAAGGGGAGATAATAGTCATGTTCACTTCAGGAATTGCAAGGATTGAAAGAAATAATAATAATAATAAAACATAATAATTAATAATAATAATATAATAGTAATAATAATGCATCACCACAGTGTCTAACACGTAGTAGTTGCTGAATTAATGCTAGTCATTGTTGCTGTTGTTATTATTACTGTGATTTAATCTCTGTAGAGCAGAGATTAAATGTCCATTAGAATTGAGTCTTAAGAGGAAAGATTTTCCGGTAAAATCAGGAAGGAAATGAGGTTGGAAACTGAAGTGGGGAAATAGCCACACTAAATGTGTTGAAAGAGTTGGGTGACCTGGCTTCCATGATCAGCTGAAAAATCCGTCAGACATTTCCTGTAGGTGGGCACAGAGGCATCAGGGTTTCACGTTAGCACAGTCCTAGGCCAGTCCATTGGAACTGAAGTCAAGTGGGTCCAGTGGGAATCAGTTTGACTTGACTGCTTCAGGGAGCCAGGATGCTAAAGGAGAAAGCCAGGCCTCAGCTCAGGAATGAAAATAGAGTTTGTTTCCACCTTATAAGTTGTATCAGTGAAAAATGATCACCTTATGAACTATGGTCTAGGGAAGGAAGTGGCTCTCTCCAAACCAGAGAGGTAACAAGGGAGGAGAGCCTTACTGTTCTCAAAACTTCCATGGCACATAGATAGTAGATATGCAAATAATATTTGTTGATTGAATGACCAACCGATTTCTGGGCTGATTGACTGACTGACTGAATGAATGAACAAATTGCCTTCAGCTCAAGAGCTTGGATTAGCTCACCCTCCTTTTTGCTTCATGTGGAGACAACAAAGATTTCCCAAGACAAATAGCAATAAAGAATCTCAGGCATGATGCTGCATCATTCATTCATTCATTCATTCATTTGCAGGCTTTTGTTGAGCCTTATGTACAACAGCTGTTGAAAAGGACACAGAAAAAATGCTTCCGTTAGACTATAAGCTGTGGAATTGTGGGACAGTGTTTTATGAGATATCCATACAGAACAATTAAGAAACTAACAAAATAATATAATATATATTCAGGGATTCAGAGGAATGAAATACACATGAGCCAGAATAACCATAGATGTTCATCTTCCTTTTTTATTTTCCCCTGGGCTTTGAAGAATAGGTGTGATTTGGATGGATAGAAACGAGTAGAAAATCATTGCTGTTGAGGGAGATCATGTGTCATACGTATATGTTTATGTGTGGTGGGTGTATGTGTCATTTATTTCTGAAACAGTCCAGAGGTGGGAGGTATTGGAGGCTCACATGGATAATTAATGGCAGCTATTAATTGGATAAGGAAGGATATGACTAGATGATAGAGATTGTTAGTTAAAGAGATTATTAGCAAGTCTACTTGCTCTCGTGGGTATGAAAGAATATTAAGATTTTTGGAAACAAAAAGATGACATGATGATTATCCCAATGTCCAAAGTTGATAATAGAAAAGAGCCACGAGAAGCCAAAAATAGAGGTAAAAGACCACTGTCACAGTGTGGGAGATGTAGACGTTGAGGGCTCATCCCAGCACTTTGGCTATAGGAAGGAAGGAAGGAAGGAAAGAGTCAAATGAATGAAAGAAAAAAAAAAACAACCCAGTCAAGATTGTAAACCACCTAAGATACTGGCGAAGTACAATAGCTCTGATGACCATATGGGCAAGCGTAAGCTTTAAGAGGTTGTGGTAGTAGAGAAAATAGTCAGAGAGGTGTGATTATTTAGAACTCAAATTTAAAATAGATCTTCTAAAAAGAAGCAGGGTTTCTTTTTTTAATTTTGTGCCAGAGGCATTAAAATGTCTGAAAAAAAAAAAAAGACTAACGTTTGAAGTGGGAGATAAATCTGACACCGTGTGTGGCATTGAGCAAGTCACTTCATTTCTTGTGACCTGGGTTTCCTGATACATCAAATGTGGGAATTGGACACGTTACCCCTGGGTCTCCTCCAGTTCTGACATTCTATGACTCCATGAAATAGGCCTGGCACCTGTTTTCAATTTAAGCTCCAACATGAGTTTCCTTCTTTAAACCTGCCTTTCTAGTAAGCTGCCACATTTATTACCAGGCTTGTAGTCATTTCCTTTTATTCTAAAAAGAATATATATTCACTTTTTCAGCTCTAGCTTTTCTGTATTGTAACCTCATAGTGTTGAAACCATTTTTGTGAGAACAGCTGCTAAAGTCATCTTTCTGTTTTAGACATGGTCATGGTTGTGAAGCTACACTGGTCAGGCTACCTTTGGAACGCTAATCCCGAGACAGTGGTTTCCCTACTTTGATGAGAATTCAAAGTGATGTTTTCTACCATTGGAAGCTGTTTTAACTTATCTGGAGCAAGAAGGAATGCCTGTGACAGCCCCTCATCCTGGACTTCATTATTTCCGCCATGGGCTTCCTAACCAACTCCCACTAGTCTAGCAGAGGTCTCTTTGCGGGACGCAAACGATCTGTTTGTCATTACTCACTTGCTTCTTTTCCGCGTCTTTTCTCTATATTCCATTATTACAGCATTCACTGTCATCATTATCAGTCATCCAGTTAGCCCGTGCTTTCAGCTAGGCACATACAAAATAAAAAATGACGACAGTTCTAGAGGGAAAATCACATCAAGTCTGAAGACATTCTGGTAAAATTGGGGATGTGTGTGGCTCTGACCCTCTCTTATGTGGCAAAGACATGCTTCTTGGCGGGTCAGACAAAAGGACAAAATAGCCCCTGAGACACTCACAACCCTTTGCTGACCTGTCGTGGTTGGAATCTGCATCATGAGAGTCACTAGGGCAGTTTTCTCCTTGTAGAGTCTGGCTGTGTTGACTCTAGTGGATTGAAATCTCAAAAAGACCTCATGATAAGGCACTCCTGTCTATAAGATGTCTTCCTTAGGTACCTATTTCCAGACCCCTGAAACTACCTGGTCTAGCAACACATGATGCTACAGAAATCCATGAAAGCCTCCAAAGGGAGCAGTTCTCATCTTGGGCATTTACCCAGACCACCCACCCACTCATCCTCTCCACCCATTGCTCCCTCCTCTTTGATGCCTCTTACTGCATGCCAGATCCCCGCGTCTGCTCCAAGCCTTCCTCATTATGTTGGCAACCCTTTGAGATTCCAGCGCTGGCTTAATGAGTAAGCCCCTTTGAAGGGTTAACACTCAAAATATTCAACAGCGTGGAGAGCAGGGACATCGACCAATCAGGATGCTGACTGTAAATAACCAGACACCAACTCACGGTGGTCTTCCCAGTACACGTCACTCCATCTCTTCTACTGGACTCTGACTCAGGTTTCTCTTTCAGTTCCTGCAAAGAAAGGCCTTCTCGGCGTGAGCCCCATTGGACCGCCACCAGGTGCCCCGATCTCTCATGCTCCCTCCCCTCCAGTGACAGATAAGAAGGGTCATGTACCACAAATTGAAGACAGTGTTTAATCAGATCCTCACATTGCCAGATTCATAGCTTTGCTTATTTGGCAGGTAAGGTTCATCTTCTCATTCCTGGTGGAGAAGCAGATGCGATTGAAACTCCATTCTCGTGCCTTCAGTCCCTACTGTTTCCATGCGAATGGGCTTGGCTTCTGCCACTGACAATCATCTCTTTGACTGCAGGCTCTGGAGGACGGAGTCAGCTCTGCCCACTGCATGTGGCAGAAGGGAGGTGCCCCGCAATCAAGGCCCCTCCTGGAGCTTGATGGACAAAGACCCCGGGTCCCTGCCTCCTGTGTGGACTAACTCTGAGGTGAACATGGCACCCCCAAACACGCCACTTTGACATATTATTCTGAGCTAAAAGCCACTGAGAAAGAGCAGAAGCAGGAAGTGTTCTCTGGCTTCTTCTTTCTGGAAATTTACTATGAGGAAGGTGGCCTTCTGTACCAGGAAGAGAGAACGTTCTTACCACTGGAGATGGGAAGTTGATGACAAGATGAATCTGTACAAACAAACTTACTACAATGACCTTTATCGTTCATTCATTTCCCTTGTATTTCTCAGTCACTTGCCCACAGTTTACCTCCCCTCAAAGCGCAAACCCCTTTGCCCTTTGTCTTGTCACCTGTCCACAAGTTATCAGTCTTTGTTAAACTGGTACATAAGCTCTCGGGGCCATCTACTTCTTTGGCCTTCATTTCTTTTCTACGAAGGGTCTCACACCATATAAAGATATTAACTTCAAATAGAATGTGTGTGCTTTTCTCCTGCTAATCTGTCTTTTGTCAGTGTAAATCTCAGGCCCAGCTATGGAACGTGAGAGGGTGGAGGAGAAGTCTTTTCTCCCCTTCCGAAGTATATGTTCTTCACTGGTTTCCAGGGTGCCCTCCCCTGGGCTTAGGCTCCAGTTCCCCACAGTTTAACTGGAAGGTTGAAAACATTACCCTTCATGGCTGCCTTCCCTTCCCTGTTTTACTTGCCCATACCCCTAGCAGTGTTTACTGGGATCACCTTCCAAATAAACTGCTTGTACCTGGATTGCTGCCTGAGGGTCAGCTTCAGGAAGAGCCTAAACTGAAGCAGAAAGGACTCTTTATTTATTCATTCAAATATTTTTTGTGCACCTACTAGCTACAAGGTATTATTTGAGGATATAGGAATGAACACATTAGACAAAAATCCCTACGCTCTCAGAGCTTATAATAAATACAGTAATTGAGTAATTATACATAGAATGCTAGAAGCTAATAGGAGCTATAGAGAAAAATAAGCCAAGATAAAAGGGTTAGAGAGTGTAGGGTTAGAGGCGTGGGTTACAAATTTTAATAGGGTAGTCAGGGTAGGTTTCACTAAGAAAGGGACATTTGACCAAATACTTGAAGGAGGTGAGAAAACGAGTCATTTAGATATTGCAGACAAATCTTTGCAGCCTAAAGGAACAGCAAAAGCAAAGACCCTGAGGTGTAAATGTGTTTGGGGCATCTGAGGAACAGCAAGAAGGCTGGTTTTGCTGGAACAGTGAGTGAGAGGGAGAACAGCAGGAGATAGAATCTGAGACGTAACTGGCCGGATGACATAGGGCTTGCAGACCCCTTGTGAGGATGGAATGAAATGGAGAAACATGTGAGAGCTTGAGCAGGATAGTGACATGGTCCAACTTGCCTGTTAACGGGGCTTCTCAGCCCACTGTCGCAGAGGACACTGGAGGGTTGCCGTGTAGAGATGCAGAGACTGGATTCTGTATAAGGATACTCAGTCTCAACTCTGCTTGCCATGTTGTGTAATCCCTGGCATGGGATTGTTTCTGCCTGAAGGAAGGCTACTTTTTTCTATTTCTCCTGAAGCCGCCATATATACGAGCTACCAGTGGCTGAGTAGGGGGGTTAGGGACAGGAGAATGGAGGGCGGAG
Source organism: Callorhinus ursinus (assembly GCF_003265705.2). Lineage (NCBI taxonomy): Eukaryota > Metazoa > Chordata > Mammalia > Carnivora > Otariidae > Callorhinus > Callorhinus ursinus. The sequence goes on along the minus strand of NW_027397066.1, from coordinate 120,592,479 downwards.
GATGACAGCTGAAATCGTCTAGAGCAGAGATGATGAAGGCTAGGACCAGGTGGTAGCAGGGGAAGTGGTGAGAAGAGGCTCCATTCTAGACATATTGAAGATAAAGTCAACAAGACATCCCCTGAGAAAGTAGATGTATCAGTTCTCTATTGCTGCTATAATAAAACACCACAAATAGTGGCTTCAAACAACATAAACTTACTAGTCTACAATTCTGGAGCTCAGAAGTCTGAAATCGGTTTCAGTGGGCTAAAGTCGAGGTGTCGGCAAGACTGTTTCAGGCTGGAGGCTGAAGGGAAAATTCATTCCTTGCCTCTTTCAGCTTCTGAAAGCTGCCTGTATTCCTTGGCTTATGGCGCCTTTCTCCATCTTCAAAGTGCACCACACCAAACCCTACTTTCATTGTTACTGCTCCTTCTCTTCTGACTCTGTCTGTGTCCCTCTTGTAAGGACCGTTGTGATTATATTGGGAACCCGGGTAACCCAGGATAATCTTCTCATCTCAAAATCCGATCAATTTAGATACATCTGCAAGGTTTCTTTTGCCATAAAATATTCTGGGGATTAGGGCATGGAGATCGTTAGGGTCCCCATATTTACCCTACCACGTGAAGTATGAGAGGAAGAGAGCTTAATTTTATGTTTTTGGCCTGAACAACTGAAAGGATGCAGTTGCCATTGCAAGTGGACCAGTTTGCAAAGAGTGCTGAGGGGAGAGAAGAATCTGCGTTCAGCAGGGACATGTTAATTTTGAGATGTAGCCATTAGACTTCTGTAATGGTTTTTTGATGTATCAACTTGGCTAAGTTATAGCTACCAGGTATTTAATCAAACACTAATCCGAGTGTTGCTGTGAAGGTATTTTGTAGATGTGAGTAAAGTCCGTAACTGATTGATTTTGGTAAGATTGCTTGGATCTTCTGGGTGGGCCTGACTCAATCAGTTGAAAGACGCCAAGAGCGGGGCTGAGGCCTCCCTGAGGAAGAAATTCCTCCTTTGTCCTGTAGCTCCAGTCTGGGTAGGAGAGTTCCAGCCTGCCCTTCCTGGCAGCCTGCCTTGTGGTTTTAAGACTTCTCTAGCCAGACCCACAGCTGTGCTTAAGCCAATTCTTTGTAATATATCGCATAACGTGTATCTCCTACTGGTTCTTTTCTCCAGTTAAACCCTGACTGATAACAATGTTTAAGCAGTGATGCTGAGGAGGAAGTGGGATAGATGAGTTTGGAATTCAAAAAGAAGCATAATAATGCATAATGAAGTTACATAATCAGTGGTGATTAATGTTAGCAAGGGAGAAGGGTGTGTAGGAGCTTCATTCAGAAAGGGGTAAGAATCCAGGGCATAAAGTTTTGTTTGCTTTGGCTTAAATGGCTGTCTGGCTTCTGGCTTTTTTAGGCAAAGTAAGGCATGGGATGAAGGTGGAAGCCTGGAGTGACAAGGTGGGAAAGGAAGGAGGGAAAGTGATCAAGGGGTGGGGCGGAATTTTAGTTGTCCAGACGAAGAAGACTCCATATGGACCCAAAAGAGATTCAGTGGGAAGACTAAGGAAATCTTTTCTATTTTCTCTAAATGCAATGAGTATGTGCATAATTAGCTAGAAGAAAGATTAGGTTATTTCTGGTAATCACCGAACCCTGCATTCATTTCCATGTCATGAAGCCAAATGGCAGGTTGTACTTAAATTGGCTCCTTAGGGGTAGAGTCTGGACAAAGGAAGATGGGGGTTTAAATTTGAGGTGATTAGGGGGATTGACTGCAGTAGACTCTCTGAGGCGGAAACAGCCAAATCAGACAACGCCTAATTGAATGTGGTTTGTGAGGAAGGAGAACCAGTCTTGTTCTCTACAGCCCTCAGGAGCCAACCAAAAAGACACGGAGCCATGTAGCGTTCTGGATCCAGGTATCCGGAGGCCCCGAAGGAAGAGGTCCCGGATCCAGGCTATGGGAGAATTTGTTGCTGCAGAGTGGACAGTCCTTTGATACCAGGAAGATCTGGGCCAGGAAGGACATTGCAGGTAAGGAACTTAGAAAGGAAAAAGAAAGCATCTAAGGGCTGAAATTTAAGGTCCCCTGAGTGGGACGCCGTGCGGGTCAGGCCGAGCAGATGGGAACTGGTTGCGTGATGGTGGCGGGCGGGGAGGCGAGCATAGCTCCGCCCCTGGGGCAGTAACTCCTCCCCGCGAGCGGCCCTTTCACCACGCGCTGCACTGTGCCCTTGGGGCTCTCTGAGAGGTAAGGGCAAGCCTGGCGAGCCACGTTCCCGGCGTGACAGCTAGGAAACGGGGTTCCTGGAAGGAGACACTGAGTTTAGTTTGCCATGCATTCAGTTTGAGGGCACCCGTGATATCTGGCATGGAGCCAAAAATCTGGGCGACAGGCGATCAAGTTTTGGGGTCTTATCAGCACCCCAATTTTCACAGGGCAATGGATAAACTTTTCATGATCATTTTATTTCGTGCATACAGTTTCACCGAAGCGATAACAAAATACAAACATGATGTACCTAGTGTCATTTAACAGAAAAAGCAGGAACACGAGACAGAAAACCTATATCATCACCCGCACTCTGTCAGGGGTAACCTGTGGGAACTTGTTCTAGTCATTTATACCTGGGGCCATTTCCCTCCCGTACCTTCTTCCACAGAAGATTGTAGTTCGGCTCAAACAACAAAAGAATGTGAACGTTAGAGCTCGGAGCGCAAAAGGTATCGGATGATGACTGCTTACCATCTATTTAGTTCACCCCATTATGTCAGGGGGAAGCACGTTTTAGAAACAAAACAAAAACCAAGGGCATTTATGTTGGATTGAATTTTCAAATCAGGTACCTTCCTGAAAAAAGGTATTGAGTAATTGCTCTAAGACCCCACTTGGTAAGCACTGTTGAGAAAATAAAATCCCAGGTTTGACATCGTGGTAACAACTCCATGTACTGGATGCTCCTTTTTCTTTTTAGCTCTCCCTGGAGTTGGTGGGTGGGCTAAGTACACAGAGGCCTTTTACATGGTACTTTGCTATCTTCTAAACAGAGCTGCTATGCATGCTTTCTGCTTTATACATAATGTATTGTTTTTTAAAGCAAAGCAAGCACCCTTATATTACCGTATTTCAAAAGATGAAGCATTGCAGGAAATAATTATATAAATTATCTTACATTTGCATTAAATTTTCTATTGCTCATTTGTGTTTCCATATGGTTTTAAAATAACTATGCTTAGTCCCTAAAACTGTAATAATGTCCTTAACAGATTTATTTTCTCTCTCTTACAGAGGAGAATCTGCTTTGTGTGCATGTATGTTTTAAGATCTTATTGTTTAAGAAAGATTTGATTAATATAGAGAGCAGAAAAACAAAACTACATGATTAATCAGGAATAAATAAGCCAAGTCTCCTATTTAGGTAATAAAATAGTGAAGATTCCTTGGCTGCCTGGGACCGGCATTTCTTAGGATGAGAATGCTATTACTTGTTTATTATCATTATGGACCACAAATAGAAAAAGAATGAGTTGATACCACTCAGAGATTATAATCCCTCTTAAAATTCTGTATTAGGTGACCAAACCAACTGGAGCAATTAAGTGTTATATAGAAGCAAACCCATGCTTTCAAAGACCATTAAATCTTGCTCGTACATAGATGTAGCATTGGCCCTGTAAGACAGTTTTAGAATTATTTTCCCTACAAATTCTGGTATGTTTCAGTTTTTGCCAAGATGTGAAGTGTCTCACAGGACAGGTTAAAATGCTAGGGTCCTCCAGATGGAAAGAATGTGGTTCGGAATGCATCTGTACCCGAAAAGTTCTCCTTAAAATGGAAAACCTTTGGAAAGGTTTTCAACTCTGTGAGAAAAATGTTTTTAATAGGCAGTTAAGGCTTAGATTAGACACTAATTAGAAAGGGCTTCATTTTTACAGTCTAAATCAATTTCTTTTTCCTTAGCAATGTGAATTATTAAAGCAACTTTCTGACACTCTGATGTTCTAAAGTTTGAATGCCATTTCACAAATTAAGCACATGATACAGTTGGGGCGCCCGGGTGGCTCAGATGGTTGGGCATCTGCCTTGGGCTCAGGTCATGATCTCCAGGTCCCGGGATGGAGCCCCCTGTCAGGCTCCCTGCTCAGCGGGGAGTCTGCTTCTCCCTTTCCCTCTGCCTGCTGCTCCCCCTGCTTGTCCTCTCTCTCTCTCTCTCTCTCTCTCTCAAATGAATAAATAAAATCTTCAACACACACAGACACACACACGCTACAGAAAGAAGAGAACTGGCTTGCCAACGTTGCCAGCATAAATGCATGTCCTTACAACAAATCACCACTGAGATGAGACACCATCGAAATGCAAAAGGAGAGAGTCTCAGTTGGCATGTAGAGAAACGTAGCGTCCAACAGTCAGCAGACTATCAGAATGTTGCCATATTCTGAACCCACTCGAAGGGACGTGTCCAATTTTTGATACCACTTTTTTTAAGAGCAATTCAGATATATATAAATTATATATATATATATATATATATATATGGAAATCGTGTAAATCAGTGAAAGGAATCGTGTATTGGGGGAGGTAAGTTTCACTGTAGCCCTACTTCTTTGGTTCAAAATCTGTGCAGTCTTACAAGAAAATCACTTGATCTCTCTGGGTTTCACTTTCCACAGGACATCTATAAAACAAAAGGGTGGACTTGATGAATAATTTATAAGGATTTTGTTCAGTCTTAAAATTCCAACATTTTTGGCAGGACATTTTGAGGTAATAACTAAGGTTTGTCCTTCCAGCATTCTTGTTGCCCTCCCCCATGGAGCTGCGAGCCTTCATTATTTAGAACAAGGGTAAACACAGTAAACAATAAAGTCATTTGAATTTTTATTGTTGTTTTTAAACTCATTTTAGCCACAATAACCTTGAAACCCAAGGCATTTGATTGCAAGTGTGAAGCTATTTGATAGAGGGTTCCAAAAATATGACAGCCAAATTTTAAATTATGTCTACGTAAATACTGCGGAATGATTTGAGAGCTAGTTTTTCACCAAAAAGAGATAAAGTCAACTTTCTGGGAAGGAGAAATGTGAGGGGATGTGACCAGACTTTAGACAGTGAGGAATCCACGAACAGGATCCCAGTGCCATCTCCGCAGGCAAGTGCCAGGAGTGGGAAGGAACAATAGAAACCTCAAATTATTTTGAGGGTATCCCAGACCACAGAGAACCATTGGCTAGCTTCCTCAGGAGGTTGCAAACCTCATAGAGAAACCCAACATTTATCATGGCATCTGAGCAGTAGAGTAGCAATGGTAGAATGACCTGTTTAGGCAAAATGCCTGGGGGCAGCCTCACAGAATCCCATAGTCCCCGCAAGATAGAAAGGAGGGACTGTGTCCCCAGGAGGAGCACAGAAGTGGTTATGAGGGCCAGAAGAGTAGAGATCTCTCACAGACAGGGAGAAGAGGACTAAAAGTGAGCTGTTCTTGGAAAAGAGACTAAAGGCAAATATGTCAATTTGGATTTGGATGCTGTGGAACTAGGTGTTGACAACCAAAGACGAGCCAGAACTGTGCCTCTGGAATCCAATTGCAATGGACCAGATGTTCCTTACTCCATGATAATAAGATTCCCGAGTATGGGGCCCCCAAATTTAGTGTCCAAGTTATGTGGACTGAATTGTGTCTCCCTGAAAATTCATGTGTTGAAAACCTCACCCACAATGTGGTGGTATTTGAAGATGGGGCCTTGGAGAGGTACTTATTGTTCAGGTGAGGTCGTGAGGGTGGGGCCCTCATGATGCGATCAGTGACCTGGTAAGAAGAAATGCCACAGAGCTTGGTCTCTCTCTCTCCCTGCCATATGAGGACCCAGAGAAAATGCAGCCATCTGCAAGCTAGGAAGAGAGCTCTCACCAGAATCCAGAACCCAAACATGCTGGTACCCTGACCTCAGACTTCCAGCCTCCAGAACCGTGAAAAAACAAATATCTGTTGTTTAAGCCACCCAGTCTATGATATTTTGTTGTGGCAACCTGAGCAGAATTAGGCACCAAGTCAAGATACTTCTGACAATGAAAGGGTACATTAAGATGAATTAGAATTTTACATTTGAAATACTTATTCATTGAACAACTAACTGATTCACTATATTATTTATATTGGCTGATGTATAAAATAGTTTTTATAAAAATTATTTTCAAAAATAAAATTATTTCTAAAAAGTAAAATGACAAATATTTTTGCAGAGTAAAGCAAAATATAAAAATATTGATTGCCTAAGCATAAAAAGATGAGCACAAACCATATTTTCCTCTAATATTAATCCACTAATATTTTTCTGCAGGGGATGTATTATTATTTCAATATGGTCTCATCTTTTTAATTCTTCAAAAATTGCCTAAAATCCTCAGTTACATTTTATATGCATACACTTGAAAGGGACACATATTTACTTTTTCCTGTAGACTATATAACATTTTAATTGAGGAAATATTTAGAGGTTCTGAATTACCTACCAAGTTCAGAGAAAATTCTGAGTAGAGGATAGTCTCAATTCTAATTTTTATGAAATGCATAAATGTATCAGCTCAAGTATTTTTATAGGCACTGTCTTTAGAGCTTTTCTTTTCTATAAATATACCCTATAAAGCTTTACCCTATAAAAATCTACCCTATAAAGCTCATAAAATAAATTCTCTATTTATAATAATTTTAGTGTTTTGCCAAACAGATGCTGTAAAATCATAGGTCTTTTCAATTTCATTACATTTCAGTACATAATATAATCCAATTATAAAAAAAGGAACTGGATCAAAAGATTTTTTTCTGCAAGTCATTTCAAAGGCTTTTACAGAATTTTAAAATTAAATCTTGCACAGTTTGAGGCTTCATCATTTAATTTGTTCATGTCCTTGTTTTTATAGGAATAAATTTGCCTTTGTTTGCAGCTATTGCAAAAACTAAAGTTTTCTGGCTTCCAATTTATTGGCAATTTTGATAATAGATTTCCAACCATTTTTTGTAATGCAGAGTTAAGAAATATGCAATGCCATTATAGGATTTGTAGGTTGATTTACAAAGTAATTCTCTGAAGGCTGAAACATTTCTAAAACCTGAGGATGAACAGCAATAGAGAAAGATGTTATGGCTTAGCAAAGGTATATTTTGCATACTTAACATAAGCTTAATTTATATAGTACTTTAATGTTTATAAAATTTGACATCTAATTTCTCTTTCAAATGGTAGACTATTGGCAGTTTGTTGGATAAAGTTATAACTTATTTGTGTGCCAAAGTCAATTCTAAGAGTATTTTTCTCTGTAAGTTTCTTAATTCAGTAAGACCATTATTTTATCCATGATGTGCAGTGCTCTGCTAAATTTGTATTATTTATATTGCAAAAACAAATAATTATATATTTAATGTTGAACTTTTTAACTGAACATACAATAGATCTATCTTCAACTGATTGGCCTTCCAAAAGCTTTACTTTGTTATGTGAATTTAATGAAAGAAACCCAACCAATAATAGAAGTATCTGATTTTCTGCATGAAGCATGTGATTAAACTTATACAAAATGGCATCCTTTAACTGTCTACAGACGTTTTCCTGTGCCAATAAAACTAACATATTGCACTTATCACTTCACTTTCCAGGGTGTACAGGAAACATTTGGATTCAAAAAATGAATGAGGGGCGCCTGGCTGGCTCGGTGGGTTAAGTGTCAGACCCTCGATTTCGGCTTAGGTCACCATCTCAGGGTCATGAGATCGAACCCTGCATCTGCGCACTCAGTGCAGGGTCTGCTTGGGATTCTCTCTCTCCCTCTTCCTCTGCTGTTTCTCCTTGCTCACGTGCACTCTATTTAAATAAACAAAATAAAATCTTTTAAAAAATGAATGAAATCAATTTAGAAGGAAAGTAATCTGATCTCAATGAAAAGTCCTGCTTCAGAGTTTTATATAAATATACTTTCTGCTGATGTACCTGTGAAATTGATATATTTGGGCATGGTTTCTAAAAATAATCATCATCTTTAAAAATAGATGCTGCAGAGCGGCGTGGGTGGCTCGGTCACTCAAGCATCTGCCTTGGCTCCCGTCATTATCTCCTGGTCCTGAGATTAGAGCCCCATGTGGGGCTCACTCCTCAGCAGGGAGTCTACTTCTCTCACATCCCCCCTTGTGTGCTTGCGCTCTCTCTCCAATGAATAAATAAAAATCTTAAAAAAAAAAAAATAGGTGCTGCTGCCTTCAGCATATTTGTTCCTTCCAGTTTTTATGTGATTAGTTTTATCTCCACAGCCTCCATTGAGTAAAAATACTTTGTGCAATTCACATGTTTGTTATCAACTCTCTTGAGCAATGGAAACTTAGTATTTAATTATTCATTAAGCATGCATTAACATATTAGTGCTAAAAGGGCTTATTGCAAAAAAAATTTAAGCATTTATCAAATGTGCCAGTTTTCACATAATTATACTTTCAACTTCAAACTCACCCTCCTAGATAGATTCTGCTTTGCGAAGCTGGAGCTGGATTTTGTAAATCCAAATTTTGCGAGTCTTCTCCTTGTTAGGCTCTGATAACAGGGGAGTGAGAGGAAGACCGCGAGGTTGTTGAATGGAGAAGTAACTGCCCTGTCGTATTTATTTCCTGGGGGCTCCTTGTATGTCTTTTTTTTTTTTTCAGATATCAGCTTTATTGAGATATAATTGACATGTAAAATAGTAAGATATTTAAAGGGAATGTCATATGTGTATACAATGTAAAAGGATTCCCCCATTCAGTTAATTAACACGTCCATCACTTCACATATTTACTCTTCCCCACCTTTTTGGTGAGAACATTTAATTTCTTCTTTTTATATGAATTTTGGTTGTTAATGTCTTCTATTTTTTTTTAAGATTTTGTTTATTCATTTGACAGAGAGATAGAGAGAGAGCACAAGCAGGGGAAGGGGCAGAGGGAGACAGAGAAGCAGGCTTCCCGCTGAGCAAGGAGTCCAAAGTGGGGCTCCATCCCAGGACCCTGGGATCATGACCTGAGCTGAAGGCAGATGCTTAATCGACTGAGCCATCCAGGTGCCCTGGAACATTTAATTTCTACTGTCTTAGCAAATTCCAATTATACAATACAGTGTTAACCACAATAGTCGCCATGTTCCACGTTAGATGCTCAGACCTTATTCTCTCATAGATGAAAGTTTGTAACTGTAGGCTTTTGATTTCTGTGTGCATCCCTCTAGTAAGACATCTTCACCCAGCCGAGAGCAGGTCCCTTCTGCAGCTGCAGGTGGGCTAGATTTTCCAACATTTGCAGAACCAGATTCCTCCATCAGCCCGAGGGTAGCCGCTGCTTCCCTCAGGTGCTATTTCTATGATACTTCGGTGTTCCTTTTGCTTCTCAAGTTAGCTTATCTATTCAATGAGCCATTTAACATCCTTATACTTAGTTACAAATTATTTATGTTAAATTCTTTCTGTTCACATAATTGGTGTCGTTTATCTCTCGACTGGACCCTGACTCGTACAATAATTGCTATAAGAAGTAGACTCGAAAAGCAGACCCTGGATGATGGGATTTGGGAAATGGTTTGGCTGTGTTTTTGGACTTGAATAAAATGTTGAGCCTCTTGCCAGTGCAAAATGGGATGCTATTAATTCATTGCATGTAGTGCATCATAATTAATCAAACTAATCCACCTGTGGTTAGTTGTAGTAATATTCTTACTGAAGAAATTATTTAGGGGGGGAAATGAATGCTTTTCTTGACCATTATGGCTATAATGATGACTAGAAGGTCTTTGGCTGGATGGATTCTTCTGAGTGCAGAGGAGCGTTTATAAAAAGGAAATGACAAGTTCAGGTTTTAAGCTCTAGCTCAAAATTAAAAAAAAAAAAACGAATGGAATTTCTCTGACAGCTCTATTTTTAATAGCAAATATTTCTTATTTTTAATAGTAACGTGGCCAATCCTGATGGAAAATTAAACCCCAAATTTAATTATGTGGTTGTAGAATTACAATGTCAATTGAATTTACAGTTTTTCCAAATATGTCATGTGCAAGTTAAGGCATTGATCGGGCAGGAGTGGGGCCTTGAAACTGGGAAGAAGGACATCTGGTTGGACTCAGATGAAGCTGAGAAGCTGGGATCCCTGAGTTACATTGAGGTTTTTTTGTCAGTGGAAATAGCGGGTCTTCCATGTCTAAGAATAACATCCTTCCCTGTGTTGGAAAAGCCTCTAATGTCTTCACCCTAGGGTTTTTGTCATGCAAGGGGATGAACCATCCCCTTAAGACCCTTCCAAATACTCTTGTGGCCTCTACGTTCACATATAATGTCAGATTTCATTGTGCTGCTCCAGGGAAGAAATTATAAATTTTGAACTAGGAGGAAATAACATATATACCAAGAAAATTAGCAGGTTTATATTGAAAGAAACCTGGGGAATAAATATGTGTGGGAATAAGTCCTCAAGCTGTTAGAACAAGCAGGATAGAATGTAATACCCAATTGGGCCAACTTTATTTATATGGTTTACTTACCGATGATTCCAGATTGAATATGCTCACTCTTTCTGGCCGATTGATACCAGATTAATTTAGCTAAGCTGGAACTACACTTATTAGAGTTCCTTTCCCTGAGCAGATCTGGATTAGTGTGGGCCAACTGACACATGTTACTTGAGATTTGTAAAGTGGATGTGTAGCAGCAGTCGTAGTCTTTTAATGCTAGGAAGCTCGGTGCAGACCCCTGGGCCCTGCAGCTCATTTACACTGTGATCTGCTGGGTCACCTTTGGCATCTAGCTTCACCTTCTCCTTCAGTTTTTCTGAATTCTGGACCAAGTGCCATAATAACGAGAGCCAGCTTTTGCTGCAGGCCCCAGGATCCAAGTGGGAAGTTTGGAAGTGGTGACAGATTGTATGACTTTTGTATTGCTGTCATGACAAATGGTCACAAACTTAGTGGCTTAAAACAATACAAATCTGTTATCTCAATAAGAAGTCCTGTGGGTGGGAAATCTGGCCTAGTATTCGCTGGACTGCCCTCCTTTCTAAAGGCTCTAGAGAGAATCTGTTTCCTTGCCTGTTCAGGTTATTGGCATAGTTCATTTCCTTTCTGTTGTAGTTTTGAGACCCCATTTCTTTACATCTGCCTGGTGAGAGCCGTTCCCAGCTTCTAAAGGCTGCCCTCACTCCTTGGCTCTGGGCCCCTTTCCTCCACCTTCAAAACTTCACACAGTGGGTCAGTTTGTTTTCGCACCTCATCCCTCTGCCTTCCTTCCATTACATCTCCCTATCTTAACATCATTGATTCTATCTACAAATCTAATTCTCTTTTGCCTTGTAATGTAACAGAGTCACAGGTTCTGGGTATTAGTATGTAGACATCTTTGGGGGTGTCATTTTTATGCTTCATACACAAACCCACATGGGTTCCAAATCATTCTCTTGGATTCCAAGTTTTTTCTGCTCTCCCTTGCTTCTATGTTCACATTTCCTTTCCAACTTCTGCCCGATGGACCTCAGGCCTAACCCCAGCTCAGAAGTAACAGTCACATTACGAACTGTTGAATTAGCTTCCACAATTGCATAAGGTCAAGGTTCGACAATAAATCTCATATTCTGCACCACCTGTACTGGTTCTGTTTCTCTTACTGAAGCCTCAGCAATACACGAATGAAGATGGAAATGACTGTAGCCATTTATCTGGCTAGTTGACTAACTTTAGATTCAACATTGGCCTATGCCAAAACTTCCCTGGCATAATGTAAACAAAGGAACTCAAAGGTTTAGGCAGATGGGAATTCTGGAGTAGATTCATTACTTAGGATCTGTACTCCCCCTCCTCAATTCCACTCTATGAGAAGGCCCATAGGATGACCCTTTCACTAAGACTTTGAGAAATAAATTAGTGAGGGGACATCTGCACCCTTGAAAAGGTTTCTGGTGATTATCCTCTGTTGGCTGGATATGAAAGTGGGGATGCTGCCATCAAGATGGGTGTTCTGTGGGGCGCCTGGGTGGCTCAGTTGGTTAAGCAACTGCCTTCAGCTCAGCTCATGATCCTGGAGTCCCGGGATCGAGTCCCGCATCGGGCTCCCTGCTCGGCAGGGAGTCTGCTTCTCCCTCTGACCCTCCGCCCTCTCATGTTCTCGCCCTCATTCTCTCTCTCAAATAAATAAATAAAATCCTTAAAAAAAGAAAAAGATGGGTGCTCTGATTTCAATCTTAGCGTAGCGGAGGTCAAAAGCTCTTAAAAGCCAAAGAAGAGGTGGTAGTATTCAAAATAAAAGGCAGCAGGGGTGTAAAATAATCAAAATGTTTGACCTATAGGAACTAATTTGTCAGTTTCCCTAGAAATGATATAAATGGATAGCTTTCTAAAAATATTTCTTCATATATATCACAAGGAAGACTCCAAATCTAGTGACCAAAATCTGACTTAAGTGGAGAACTATGGCCTCTCACCTAGTTTTCAGACTTAAGCCGTTTACAGACAGACCTAAAGCCTTCTCTTTGATGGGAAAACTCCTCACTTGTGAGGAAGGACCCTACAATACCGCTACAAATATGATATCTTCCAAGGAACCTGTAGCTATTTACTAGAATGTCTGTAAAAGGAAATATATATACACTTGTTGATACTATACACCAACTCTGAAATAATGGTAATTTTTTTTAAACTCCAAATTCCACTCTGGTCCATTAGTCACAATGGGGATTTATGGTGGTCAAGTAACTAAATGGAGTCTTAGCCCAAGTGTGAATCACACTAGGCCCAGTAGGTCCACAAAACCACTCCCGAGTTTCTGGATTTATAGTTGAAAGAGATATACTTGACAACTGGCAGTATTCTCATATTAGCTCTCTGACCTACAAAGGACCAAATGGAATCTTGAACTTCCTCTCCCTAACAAGACAGTAAATCAAAAACAATATCACATCCCTGGGGAAAATGTAAAGATTAGTGCTACCATCAAAGATTCGAAAGATCAGTGTAATGATATCCATCATAACCTCATTTTACTTGCTTATCTGCTTTAGTAAGAGAGCAGATAAATCTTAGATAATGTCTGTGGATTATTGCAGACTTTATTAGGTAGTAACCTCAGTTGCAATTATGCTCCAGATCTAATGTCTTTACTGGAGCAATCAGTACAGTTTCTGGCAGCGGTTATGAAGCTACTGCTTAGGAAATGCACTTTGCTCCATACCAGTGTGGAAGAACCTCAAGAGGCAGGTTTTGTTTTTGTTTTTGTTTTGACTTGGCATGACCAACAGTATACTGTCACAATCTTGCCTCAGGGCTGTATCAAATTTGCTACTCTCCCTCTTTTTAAAAGATTTTATCTATTTATTTGAGAGAAAGAGAGAGTGCAAGCACAAGCTGGGGGGTGGGGAGGGGAGGGGCAGAAAGGGAGGGAGAAGCAGGCTCCTTTCTCAGCAGGGAGCTCAAGTCACAGCTTAATCCCAGGACCCCAGGATCATGACCTGAGCTGGAGGTGGACGATTAACAGACTGAGCCATCCAGGTGCCCTGAGTTTACTACTCTCAACCATAATGTTGTCTACAGGCATCTTGATCATTTTTCCCTTCCACGGAAAGTCCCACTGGCCCAGGATAGTGATGACATTCTTCTGATTACATCTGTTGAGAAGGAAGTAAAAAAGTACTCTAGGTGCCTCAGGAATACATACACAACATAGAGGATGAGAGAACAGCTCCAAGAAAGTTAAGTAGCTCTCAACCTCAGTGGAGCTTGTGGGAGTCAAGGAGTCTGACACATGTTGAGACATCTTCTTCAAGATGAAAAATAATTTGCTGTACCTTGTACACCTACCACTAAAGCTGAGGCACGGTATTTGGTTAGATATGTTTTTTAAAGTTTTTGAGTACATAAGCATATACCCTATTTCAGTGTGCCATTTTGACTAATTTACTAGGTGATCCATAATATTGACAGTTCTGAGTAGAGACAGGAGCAAGAGAAGCTGTTGCGTTAAGTCCAGACCGATGTGTAAGCTGGCCTTCGTTCTTCCACTTGGCCCTTGTGTTTCAACACTTCTGAAATCTGGAATGTCTGAAGAGTGTCTGAGGCAAATAAGGATGTTGTGTGGAACCTCTAGCAAGCACTAAGAAGAGACTGACATCACAAACATTTGGGTTTGGGGACAAATCCAGGCTATCTTCTGTGGGTAACACCTTTTGAGAAAAAAAAAAGCTCCTGGCATTTAAGGAGGACCTTGTGAGTTGGTACACACAATCAGAGGACATCAAGTGACCTTGTGGCCTGAGCTTCTCATTATAAACTGGGTGTTTTTTGACCAGTTTTAGCTGAAAAGAGCCTCCTCCTCAGACACTGGAGTTTCAGCTCTCTGGGGGCCCCTCCTCTAAATTTCTAAGTTTTATTTTTTAATTTTTTTCCGATTTCATTTATTTATTTTTGAGAGAGAGAGCATGAGCAGGGGGCTGGGAGGGGGAGGCAGAGGAAGAAGCAGACTCTCTGCTGAGCAGGGAGGCCAGTGTGGGACTCAATCCTAGGACCCTGGGATCATGACCTGAGCCAAAAGCATATGTTTAACCGACTGAGCCACCCAGGTGCCCTTAAATTTCTAAGTTTTAATAGTTCCAACTTCTTCTCTTTGTCCCTTCAGCCTTAGGGAAAGTAACTACTTTCTGAAGTTGTTCTCTCAGTGCTATCCTACAGGCTTTTTGTTTGTTTTTGTTTGTTTGACCCTTTTAGTAACCTAGCTAACAATTTAGATCTAGTTAATAATTATTTATATTAAGTAGCTGTTTAGATAATGTGTTATATCTGTCTCTTGATTGACATATCAAAAAATAATTTGAAAAACTTATTTTAGCTTTACAACATACAATAAATAGCAAAACCACAGTAAGCAATTCTATGTGTTTTATGGCAAAAATACTCAACCTCTACTTTCTGCACATTTTTCATGATACCTAATGTATATTTTGTATAGTTTCATTCTGCTCCGACGTCCTTGAACTAGGTGATTTTGTGGATGTCACAGGCAGTGGCTATTACACAACTGGCTGTTACACCAAGTGACCAGCAGGGGCAGCAGTGCAACACACTGAGACACAAACCAAGTCCTCTTACCAAGTTGCTCACGATCCCAGTGCACTTCATTTTATTGGTAAATACCTCCCATGCTGATCTTGAGAGGAAAAATGTTAGTTTCCTTGGGTCTGGGAAAGGTTAAAAAAATGGAGGCAGATTATCACTAGTCATCTTCAGATTTACCACATGTAAACTGTTCACCACGTACATCTATTGTACACTACTACAGTAGGCCAAAGTGGAGGTACAGGTACAAAGGGTGGGTCTACCAAACCCATTCCAGATTATTTTATTTTATTTTTTTAAAAGATATTTATTTATTTATTTAATCTGAGAGCGAGAGAGAAAGAGCACAGGAACAGGGGCAAAGGGAAAGGGAGAAGCAGACTCCCATGCTGAGCAGGGAGCCCGATGTGGGGCTCGATCCCAGGACCCTGAGATCATGACCAGAGCTGAAGGCAGACGCTTAACCGACTGAGCCCCCCAGACACCCTCTAGATTATTTTAATAAAATTATTATTGATAATACTTCATAACAATTTTAAACTTTAGGGTAGTTGCTAAACCAGATTGGACTCTAGGACAAAGAAATAAGCCAAGACCATAGGAGGCAAATCCGGATGTACAATTAATGTGCACACACACACACATTTTCTTATTCTCATCTCTACCTACTCAATAATCTGATCATTAGCAGAGATGAGAGAATGAAAATGGCAAAGTGATAACCTTAAAGTGAATGACTTTTGCCCAAAAGAAGCTGAGAAAACAAATTGAAAAAGTTTGGCCTGAATTATCAAGATTAAGTTTCGTACCACAAGTGGAAATAAACCCTTGAGAATGACTATAAATCAGGAATAGAGAAAATAAGAAAGTCTCAGTTTTGGACACTTTATTTTTGTGACTGTAAAATTTATTTCTGCTATAAGCTTCACAATGATGAGACATCTGTAAATTTTTTCTTACATGATCTTTTTTCTACTTATTTCTCTGTCATTGTCTTAAGCCTGTATTTTCCAGGCTGACTGAAGTTCTGATATCTCCTAGGCCACATTGATGTTTTTTCCTTCCCCAAGGGATTTGTCCCTCTGCCTGGAACTTTCTGGCATACTGCATGGAATTTTCTCATTTTTCAGGTATAATTTTTAACAGAACTTCCAAAGATAGATTTTTCATAATCATCTAAATTAACCCTTAGATCATTTTTCTTTATAAATAACTCCCTGTTACTTACTCTACATTCTTTATCTTAATCTGTAATTATTATATTTATCCATTTATTCACTGCTTTATTATCTCTCTACCATCTGAGCATAAGCTCTGTGGAGGGGAGGAAGGCTACAAGAACCATGGTTTTTTGTGCATTGCTGGATTTCCTGTGCACACTGAAATGCTCAGCACAGAACAGGTTTTAAATAAATATTAATTTATCACATAAATGAAAAAATGAATGCAGTATAAGAAATCATTAAAGGGGCACCTGGGTGGCTCAGTTTGTTAAGTGGCTGCCTTCAGCTTAGGTCATGATCCTGGAGTCCCAGGATCGAGCCCCACATCAGGCTCCCCACTCAGTGGGGAGTCTGCTTCTCCCTCTGCCCTTCGCCCTGATCATGCACGCTCTTTCTCTCTTTGTCTCAAATAAATAAAGAAAAGAAAAGTAAAGAAATCATTAAAAGAGCCAATTTCTTCTTTTTTTTTCCTTCTTCAGAAACAGCTACAAGAGATATTTCAGTCCAATAAAGAACTTTCTGGGGGCGCCTGGGTGGCTCAGTCAGTTAATTGTCTGCCTTAGGCTCAGGTCATGATCTCAGGGTCCTGGGATCAAGCCCTGTGTTGGGCTCCCTGCTCAGCAGGGAGTCTGCTTCTCCCTCTCCTTCACCCCCACCTGTGCTCCCTGTCTTTCTCAAATAAATAAATAAAATCTTAAAAAAAAAAGAACTTTCTGATTCTATCAAAATGTATATCCAAGCCAGATAAATTTCCTAGTAGCTCTAATTGCCTATGTCCCATTGGTGCCTCAAAATCAACATATCTAAACGTACTTATTATCATGTCTTCAAACCTGTTTCCCTACTTCAAGTCATGGTGGAAAGCATCATTCAAACATGACTAAGTCTGACCATTTCTTGCTCATTAATCCGTGTATTTGTTTATTTCCTCTTCATTTTTATTATTCCTTTTTTATTTCAGGTTCTCCTATTCTGCAATGAATTCCTAATTTGTTTTCTGCTTCCAGCTTTATTCCTTTTCTGATGATTCCCCGCAATAGTCTTTAAGACAAATCTTTCTAAAGCACAAAGCTGATCAACTTAAAACTCTGTTCACTATTTCCCATAGGAACATAGTTCAAATTCCTTAGCCTGGTATAAAGAACCACCACAATTTGATCTTTGCTCACCTCTCTGGCTTCAATTCTCAATGTTTCCATTTCTCTCTATCCTTAAACTTATCTTACGCTTTTGTCTACAGAGCTACGTGTAGTTCTCTGATCTTGCTGTATCCTTTTATGTTTATATCTTTACTCATCCTCCTCTCTATGCCAGAAATACTTCTCTGCCTGGTGAGAGCATACATCTGTCTTTTAGGTTTTGACTCAAACAATAAGACTTTGCAAAGTTTTTGACCCTGCATGAAGAAATTGACTAGAGTTAAATATGGAATGTGCTGTTTTCTGAGATATTATGTTATCGGTGTTGTTAAAAGTTAATGTTAAAAGAACTAAAGAGATAATTGAGCCAGTTGGTAATTTAAGTCCATTCATTTCCTTAGATTCTGGGAAATTGGGCATCAGCAAATTATCTGAGAATCACAATTAAAATAGAATGAGAAAATGTATGAACTTGGCCTGCAGAAAAATCTCTTTTACATGCTTTAGGATATTTGACAAACACTAATATAAATGACCACCTAATTGCTCAATTCTGTTAAAAATTAAAGCAAAATAAATTTAATAAAATACAAAAGTAAAATAAACTTGAAATAAAAGAAAATCTCCAGGTGTCAGAAGAAATAATGAATAACAATAAAGAATAATGAATTTGTAGCTGAGGGTATCGGTCACATATGCGCCCTAGACATTGGATACTGGGAGTTTTAGAAACTTTCAGGGACTAATAGATGAAATCTTGAATCCAAGAAGGTAGAGATCTGGAATAAAGCCCCCTGCACAAAACTATAAACTGTTCAGAACATGAAAAGGGAACTAGAAAAGGTTTTCCACTTCCTAGGAGTTCACCAATAGAGGCACCCATCTGGGACTGTGGGTAAGAAAAAAATGGTGCCTACAAGAAATCAAAGGGTAGCACTTAGCAAAACTTAGGGATTTGGGAGGCCACTACCCTAATTGTATGGAGTTCCCCCCAAAAGAAATTAATATAGATGTATTTTCAAATAAATAAATGCTATATATAAGAAATTTACATAAAATATGAAACTAGCAGGCCCCAGGTAAAAGAAAACTTGAATCCAATTTCTAGAGGTATTCACAAGGTGTGACTCACACATATTTCTGAGAGAGAGAGGAAAGAGAGAGTATGCACAAGAGAACGCTCACAGTAAAAATATATAAACTGCAAGAAGACATTAATTACTGAGGGATAATTAGCATTTAATAGACAATAAAGTTAGTTCCCTAAGAACTAGAGGTAATAGAATAATCTGAAAAATATTATAAAATAAATGTCTTTATGATCAAGGTAAAAAAAGAAATAGAACCCATGATAAAAGAGGTCTGCATGAAAAATGAACAGGCAGATTTGAATAGATTCAAACTTAACATTAAAAAGATGTGTGACACATATAATCATTAAAATTAAAAATTTATCAGAGGGATGGGGAGCAAGATGGTGGAGGAGTAGGAGACCTGGATTTTGTCTGGTCTCAAGAGTTCAGCTGGATAGGAATCAAAGCATTCTGAACACCTACAAACTCAAGAGGAGATTGAAGAAAAGAATAGCAACAACTCTCTGAACAGAAAAGCGACCACTTTCTGGAAGGTAGGACGTGCAGAGAAGTGAATCCGAGGCGATATTCGGGAGGATAGACGGCGGGGGAGGGGGCCTCCGCCGGCCGCTTCTGGCAAGTGCTAGAGCCGCGGAGCACAAAATCGGACCTTTTAGAAGTTGGCTCCGCTGAGGGACATCGCTCCATTGGCTAAGCGGGAGGTGGAACCCTCGCGGGACAGTGTGGTCTCAGGACCCTCGGGGTCACAGAAAGACCGGGGGTGCCTGAGTGCGGCAGAGCTCCCAGGTATCGGAGCGGGGAAGCCGGCTGCAGAGACGAAGCCGAGGCGCGGGCTCTCTCAGCTCGGGGTTGCCATAAACTGTGATCTGTGGCCCAGTCGGGCCACTGCTCCTCCAGCAGGGACCCAACAAGCGGCAGATTCAGGGAGACTCCCCTTCCTCCCCCAGGAGGAGCAGCACAGGAGCGCACCGCAGGGATCTGCTGGGTTTGGAGACTCCACACGGGGTAGGGCGTCTGAGATAGACACGCTCCGTCACAGGCCGGGTGAGCACGGAGGGCGGCCAGAGACCGGGGAGACGGGAGTGACTGACTGCTTTTCTCTGGGGGCGCCCTGAGGAGCGGGGCCCCGAGTTCTCAGCTCCTCCAGGGCAGAGATTGGGAGGCCACCATTTTAACTCTAGTCCTCCAAAGCTGTATAGAAAGCTTGCAGGGAACAAAAGCTGCCGAGAGCAAACTTGAACAGATTACTTAGCCCGGACCAGGCAAGGGCGGGGCAATTCCACCTCCGGCAAAGACATTTGGGAACCACGGCAACAGGCCCCTCCCCCAGAAGATCAGCAAGAACCGCCAGCCAAGACCAAGTTTACCAATCAAGGAGAACAGGAGAACTCCAGCGCTAAGGGAATACTGCACATAGAATCCATGGCTTTTTTACCATGATTCTTTAGTCTTTCAAACTTAATTTTTTTAACTGGTTTTTTTTTTTTTTTTT